>NC_138213.1:6742008-7040672 GCF_964194415.1 Vipera berus
ATCCCGCCCTATCTCCTGAAGGACTCAGGGCGGCTCACAATAAAACATATAATAAGTGCATAAATCAAGATAAATGAAATTGAGAACATCAGTGCAATAAAAAATTAGAGAATTTAAAAATGAATTAAAAATACTAAATATAAATTAATTAAGATGCCTGTCAGTCTAGGTCAGCTTGGTGGAACAGGTGTGTTTTGAGGCCGCGGCGAAAGGATTGGAGGTTTTGGGCTATCCGAAGCTCAGGGGGAAGCTGATTCCATAGGGTTGGTGCTCCCACAGAGAAGGCCCTCCCCCTGGGGGTCGCCAGCCGACATTGCCTAGCTGACGGTACCCTGAGGAGGCCTTCTCTGTGTGAGCGTACTGGACGATGGGAATTTGTTCCCGGCAGCAGATGGTCCTGCAAGTATCCCGGACCTAAGCCATATATGCTGTTAGAAGCTTTTATTTCCCTCAACTTTGTGCTGGCGTCCATCTGGCAGATTGTCAAACACGAAGCTAGCAGAGGAGTAACTTATTCCATAAATTTATGGGGGTCCTTCATACTGAAATTTACTACTTCCACACCAGAATTTGAATTACCTATGCTATTTCTGCTTGTGTGTGTGTGTGTAGGGAAAGAGTAGCTCTTTAAAAACAAAATCCGTTTTTCTCCCACCGGCAAATGAACTGCCAAAGGTAGTTATAAATATTTATAAATTCTTGTAAAATCTGAGCTGATAATTGGCAGGGGAGGCTCTTAGCATGAAACACTTAGCATGCCATTTTAGAGAGGAAATATATTGACAGTTGTTAACAAGTGCAATAAAAAAGCCAAGATTATTGTAATAGTTATAAAATAGGTTGTGTATAGTGACCTAAATAAGATTAATGGTTGATTATATGGTTGTCATGCGTTCATTAGAATCCATTAACTCTGTTACACACAAATGTGAGCAGGAAAGGAACTATCTTACTCTTTTCTCTGCATTTATAAAGTTTTCAGTTACCAGGATCTTGTATTGCATGTGTGAATGTTTTTATGCGTATTTGTAACAATCCAATGTATCATACCCAAACATCCCTTCTGATCTCTCCAGAGAATGAAAAGGGAATTCTCTGCAAAACGCCACCAAAAATTCTTACGTGTTCAAAGTTTGTGCATCAAGAGAGAGAAAAATATTTGACAAATGTGACAGTCGTGTGGAAATTCTTTCAGTGCTTTGCTGCTTTGGCTTAATAAAAGCATGGTTTCACCCAGGAAACATTGATATATAAAACAAAAAGGATCCAACCAAATTAAACAAATCAGATATCCAGCCTTGGGATCAACCATGGGGTCTTGTGATGTCAGCTATTGCTCTTCTTAGTTTAGCTTCCACTTCAGTCTATTGTCCCAGCGTAGTTTATAATTTGATCTTAAATTTTCAATAAGAGCCAAATAATTTGGAGGAAGGCTGAAATACTAATTTAAGTATCTGCTGTTCCAGCTGCAAAGGATTCTGTTTCAGCCTGGCTGTTTCCTCCTCCAGAGTGCAGATGGCTTGCTGGAGATGTAATTTTCAGCTAACCATGGTGTTTTTTTTTAAAAAAAAATGTCCTCTGTCCTGAGAGATAACAAAGTCGAAGCACCACCAGCAAGGTAAAGGCAGTGCAAAACGTAGCACCTATGCTTGCATTCAGTTAAGACCTCGTTTAGCAACTACCTCATTTAGCGAACCACCATTACAGCAGTGACGGAAAAGTAACCCATCCTCGCATTTATGACCTTCGCAGAGCCGTAAAGCAAAGGGAAGCTGAAGTCAGATCGTAAGCACCGTCACTGTTTCACAAAGAGATCCTTCGCTTTACCGCCGAGTCACCAGCCCCAGGTGTGGTCGCTGAGCAAAGACTGTCCATAGAGCACAACAAATCCAGATTCAGGTTACCTCTGGCTTATCAGCATCCCTTACCTCAGGGGTCCCCAACCCCCGGTCCGTGGACCGCTAACTGGGCCACGGCATGCCAGCAACCGGGCCGCACAAACAAGCAAAGCCCCATCCATAGGATGCAAGGCAGCACACAAAATCACACACTCTCCGATCCGGTGGAAAAAACTTTTCTCCATGGAACCGGTCCCTGGTGCCCAAAATGTTGGGGACCTCTGCCTTATCTGGTCTTTAGAACGCCCCCCCATCCAAGGAGGCCCCAGTGGTGATGGGTTAAGGCACAGGTCTGCAACCCGTGGCTCTTTCAGCCGTCTCCTGCGGCTCCCAGTCCTCTGCCATGTGCAGTCCCAAAAAAAAAAAGTGGTACTAAAAAAGTTCAACCAATCAATTCAAATATGCAGGGTAGGTGCATATCTCGCCTTGGCTCCACTCTTCAGTCAAACCCTGTTCTGCACATGCACGCATGTGTGCGCATGTGCACACATTTTTTGCGGCTCCCAGTTTTTCCTTTTGTGAGGGAACCGGTTCCGAGTGGCTCTTTCACTGGTTCAGGTTGCTGACCCCTGGGTTAAGGGATTTAAGGGGTACATTGCCTGCCTGCAACCTTGCTGTGCTGGCATCAACTTTCATCGCTGTAAATTGCCAAATTCCCCCCACCTTCCCCCCACCACACAAACACACACACACCAGGGTCTATTTTTGGAGTGCAGCTGCTTCAGGCTGGCTGAACTTTTTCGCATGTTTCCCCGGCCTTTCTATTTGCAGGGAATATTTACAGGAAGGAGGAAAAAAACGGTGTTCCGTCACCCTTGTTCTCTTGCAAATGCAGGTTAAGAATCTGTCCTTTCTGCTGCAGTGCAGTTGAGTGTTGTTAAATTCTGACATGGCACTCCGGTGCTCTAGAGAGAGAAACTCCAGACAGGGAAAGATTTCACTTTCCGACATATCCTCGTGTCAGCCTTCTTTTCCCCTCCTCTTATCTTTGAAAAGAGAATCTTCCAGCAAGGTTGCTGTTCTTCCCTGCTTCCACGCCGCTTCAGAAAAACTAGTAAGGAAAGAGAGGAGGCTTTAGCCAAGATTTTGCCCGCTACTCTAACCCTCTTAAGTCAAAATTCTTCTACGGGTTGCTTCACCTCCTCCTTGATCAGCTTTTTAACAGAGCGAATTGTTTCAAAATGGATTTGAATGCAGCTTGGATTTTATGAACATTCTTGTACTTTGCAGATTTGACACAAAGGGTTTATTCTTCTGGCAATCGTGAAATAGGTTTATTCACCCTTCATTGTTTTATGAGAGCGCAGATGACGGCTTCCCTGTTTCCATGTAGTTCCCACGTTATTTTCTTCCAATGTAATTTGCCTTCAGAGGTCCACGGTTGGGTGGACCGTTCATGGTCAGCTCTTTCTGCGTGGACTTCAGCATTCAATGCCGCCTTTATAGCAATGTTTCCAGTAGTATCTTCCAATTTGTTAGGAAGCCTTTCTCCGTAACTTTGCCTCATTGATCTCCTTCCTTGATCTAAATCCTAGCCTCCTGAGATGAAGAGAGCTAGGAAGCTAGATTATTCTGCAGTTAATCATTACAGAAGGACCCACAAATCTGACTGTTTTTGGATGGAAGAGATTAATGTTTTTGGAACTTGTCTTTATCTCACTGGGAGGCTGGGAAAATAAAATGAGATAAACCCTGGGAACGTTATTCTTCCATAGAAGGGAGCTAGGTACATTTTTACTTGTTTTAATCATTGTCTTCCTTACCGTATAGAGTTGAGCATTTAACCTGTGCCTGAAAAGTGTAAATAGATTATATACTACTGTCAACTTGGCATAGCTCATGAAATAAAGCTTTTCAGTAATTTTATTTTATAAAATTCCAAATGGGTTTTTTTTTTTTAGAAAGACATACATCAAGAAAGGATTGACCCCAGGCTAAGACAGAAGGGAGGTTAAAAAAAAATGGAGTTAGAACATGATGACACCTATGTCATGACCTAGGCAGGGTGTAAATATGTAAAGATTCATAAAGTGCAGTAAAGGAATATTCTTGAGATGACAATACAGAATTTTGTTAAAGTACAAAGCTGACTAATGTGAAGCCAGAGTGTTATGTGTTTTAGAGGTAGTAGATGACGATGATGCTTCTAGTACAGTAGAATTCAGGGGTGTCCAACCTTGACAACTTTTAAGGCAACTTGTGGATTTCAACTCCCAGAATTCCCCAGCCAGCATGGGTTAAAGTCCACAAGTCTTAAAGTTGCCAAGATTGGACACCCCTGGTATTGTTGACAGCTCTTTTTCTTCTATTTCCAAAACTTGGATTCCATTCTTATCGTATCTTACACCTACATTGCACAACAATCAGTGCTGTTGTATAATGTGGGTATATTGCAGTATTGTGATGTAGTATTGGCCAAGTACTCTTCAACTTTAAAGATCTGTGTGCATGTTTGGCTGCCTTTAACACATCCACTTTCAAAGAAGCCAGATATTTTGCTTACTGTAGCAAAAACACCATCTGTGCAGAACTAACTCTTCCAAAGTTCTCCATCACAAATAATCCCAGCTGGTTTGGTCTAGGTTGTTGAGAACATAAGGAGGCAGTTCCACCATACCTAAAGAACAGCAGATTGGGGTAGACTGAGCTAGTGAGGGGGTCACAGATACACCTGTTTAATTGCTTGTGTGAAATGGTCCAGCTTGACCAAACAGAGGAAGTGACTACAGCAGGATGGCAAAAACAAGTGATAGCTCGAAGCTTGGTAAACCTCTTTCTTTCCTGTGGTTCGTCTCAGCTTGGGGCAAGGATTCAACCAAGAGTGTCTTCTCGGGTGAATCAAGAACGCAGACAAAAATACTGTCTCTCTTCCAGCCTGGAAATAGCACACAACCTGCACATGAATTGCCACTTTGGCCATCAGGAACTGTGTGTTCTTCTGGGTTTTATTTTTTGAAGCCATTAAGCACTGGGACTTGTTTAGAGTGCTATTTTGTTTTTTAAAGAATCTCGCCTAGAGGTTTTCTTGTTTGATAATCACTTTAACCCCCACACTTCCGCAATCCAGGGCTGCTGACTTGGACTTTCTGTAAATGTTTACGATGCTGGCTTGCAATTGGTTTTCACAAAGGGGGAGAGCTAAGTCCTATATCCCGTTTTGTGCTTTCCTTTGCAGCAACCAACAGGCTTTCCTATTGGAGAATGAAGAATGTAGGAATACGAGCTGTAAGGGTGCAGGCCGAGCGTTTAAGGTTCACTGGGCGCTGTCCGATCTAAATCAAATCAACGATGCCGTGGTGGCCACTTTCTTTGATATTTACGAAGACGTGAGTTGAGCTCTTTCTGCCGTTTTCTTGCCTTCTTAGTTGCCATCCACATTTCCTTATGCAAATAAGATGCAAATAACAGCAAGTTTTCTACTGAGGGGGTTGACTACGCCCACGTCCAAATCCACCTCTAAACTGAAATTCAGTAGCTGATCCAGCACCAGCTTCTGCCTTTTTGTCTGCACCAGGAGGAGCTGCACTTCTTCTATAGGTATCCCTATCAGCTTCTCCTCGTGTAAGACGAGCAGGACGTTCACCCTCTAAACCTTTGGGCCTGGGTCTGCCTGTTTCAGGACGGCTGCGGCGCAAAGTGGCAGGCACGATTTCAGGTGGTAGGTGGAGATAATCTCGCAGGTACTGGATGCCCTCATTGGTCAAATACCAGTAAAAATGCCTCCAGGCAAACTGTTCCTTCACATAGCCACGAGATTTCAGGGACTGCATTGCTTTCATGACATGGAGGTTGGGCACATTTTTGTCGGCTAGTTCTGGATGCTTAGGCATGTGGACATCCTTCTTGGCTACCATCACACCCTCCTTAAAAAGGAGTTCGTAGATTGCAATGCGATTTTTTTTAGGCATCAACATCGTGGCAGCGACCTCAGGACGAAGGCTGGAAAAGCCACATTTCCTTATGCATATTAACTCTGATTTAAAACCCTGGTTCATGTCAGGGACCATGACCTGGATGACTGAGAATCCCCTAACGATTATGACCTTCATATTTTCATTTTTTTTTACTTTATTGACACGTTTAGTGCTCTTTGAGTTGCTTATTCATTTATGTGCTTTTGCATTTTTTTTTTGTCTCTAGGGAATCTTGGATATAATTGTCCTCAGCAAGAATTCTCCTAAAAAAGAGCTTGCAATCCACGCATTAAAAAATAACTTTGAAGCAGATGCCTACTTTGTTAAAGTCATTGGTGAGTGGCTCAGTATGAAAACATTAAAATGCTATTAAAGGGAAAAATCCAATACTGCTGATAGTTTTCCACCCAGCCTAAGAAGAGCAGAAAGATGGCTATTAAGTAGTAATGAGGTGAGATAGGAGATTACATTAAAAGATATACCTGAGAGGAACAGGTTAAAGAAAACCCAATTAATCAGATACAGGCCTGTTTATTTTAGAAGATTCTTGCCATTTGCTTTACACATTAAGTTCACTAAAAGCCTAAGTATAAAAAAAGTAATACTGTACGAATGTTTTAGGAAGCATTTGGAATTTTTCATGACTTTTCTTGTGTCTTTTGTAATGTCAACTACCCGGGGTCATCTGGAATTGGATGGCCCTTCTGCAGGAGAATTGCAGAGCAACAATTTTGCTTATTCACCTAGCCTAGTTAACGAGCGTTTTTGAGATCGTCTGTCCGATTAACCTTTGGATTAGTTGTATACTTCACATTCAGTATTTCCCAAGCTGCTTCTGGACCATATTTGAATAAGGATAAGTAGCTTCTGATTCCTTCATGAGTATAAAAGTGACAAAGTAGGACAGTGCAGAAAGTCCAGTGCGATGGTAAATGTGCTTTTTCCTCTGCTTCAGTCCAAACGGTGTTTATAGTTTGCAATATAGTTTGCTCCACTGCCTTGGTGGAGCAGTGGGCTAATGCCTCCTTAAGTAACACCAGCTGCCTGCAATTAGTGCAGGTTCGAGTCCCACCAGGCTCAAGGTTGACTCAGCCTTCCATCCTTCCGAGGTAGGTAAAATGAGGACCCAGATTGTTGGGGGCAATTAAGCTGACTTTGTAATAATGCCGCTTGGGGGGGTGTGAAAGCCCTAATAAGCAGGCATATACATAGAATGAAGGCTACTGCTAAGTTTGTAAGCCGCCCTGAGTCTTCAGAGAAGGGCGGGATATAAATGGAATTAAAATATTAAAAAAAAAATAGTGGCAAATAACTGTAGCTCGGGGGTAGGATGAGGGCGAAGGTTTGTTTTCCAAGCTTGTGGGTTGGTTTCCAAACATTTCGGTACCAGGCTAGGTAACGCCTTCAGCGGCTTCAATGTTTGTAGTTTAAAACTGCAGATCTACCAATTGCTTTCCCCCCCCCCTTTTAAATGCTTTATAGAGGGCAAACTCTTTTCACAGATGCCCAGCTTTTGGGGTAAGTTATTAAGGAATCAGCTGCTTAATCACAGCATGTTACAAGCTGTCTTGGCACCAAGATGAAGTGGTTTCAAGAACAGGTGTTTTTTGAAGGGATTAAGGGCAAAGAAGACAGCAAAGAATGAACCCAGCATTAAAATGTTTTCTTCTGTGGTCAGTATGTTTATTACTTGCTTCAGCAACCCGAATTAATACATTGATTAATACTTTTTCAAGTTTGCATTTCGAAAGCAACAAAACATCTGCAAACAAGATCTAAGGCTCTAATAGCCTTAATGAGCCAGGAGCGAAAAATTCCTTTAGAAAGCTTTTTTCCAAATAATTTTTGGCAGGCGGGTTAATTTTTTCCCCCCAGGCTTATACCTGTCTTTGGCACCAAGTCATTCAGTTGATTATAAAACACAAGGGCATCTTCATTGCACAAAGGGGCGTCAGGAATAACGTTTTTCCAAGTCATGATCGTGGGAGAGACAGACGTCTATAATTTTGTATCCCTGAGCCTTTATCGCTTTGTTGGCCTTTGCGACCATCTTTAAACGAGGGTGTTTGCCTAAGAAACCTGTTAAACAGGGCTAACAACCATTGGTTCTGCTCTCTTGTTTATCCACAGTTCTCAGTGGCCTTTGCTCAAATGACTGTCCTCGCAAGATAACAGTAAGTATGCTGTTAAAATCCATGTCTGGGGAATTCTGGCATATCCAATCCGTGCCATCGTTTTGTTGGTCAAAAGAGAGCCACGTCCTGGTTGCTTACCTTTTAATCATTACAAGGACAACCGAAGGTACACCTTCTTGAGTGGAAGAAATTTAATGTTTGGTCGTGACTGGATGCCGGAAAATATTATTTCTTCAGACGCTTTGGAAATCCTAGCTCTTATTGACTGTTTTCATTTTGTTCTCTTTTACACCCTGTACTGTAAAGATAGTTCGTAACCACTACCACTCCCTCGGATTTTTAAAGCAAATGGTTGAACAATGCGTAGTATAGACTGAGCATTGTCTACTTTGGACAATGGATGTGCGTAGAATGTCCTTCCTAACCCTGCAACGCAGAATAACAAAATTGGAAGGGACCTTGGAGGTCTTGTAGTCCAACCTCCTGGTCATGCAGGAGACCTTATACTATTTCAGACAAATGGCTGTCCAGTCTCTTTTTAAAAAGCCTCCAGTGATAGAGCACCCAAAAACATCTGGAGGTAATTAATTGGTCTCACTGTCATGAAACGTCTTTTTAGGTCCAGGTTGCTTCTCTCCTTGATTAGTTTCTATCCATTGTTTCTTGCCCTGCCTTCAGGTGCTTTGGAGAATAGCTTGACTCCCTCTTCTTTGAGCTTAAATATATTTAGTGGATTAAAGTACATGGGCTGTCCAGTTTGCCATATTTTTTTTCTGTGTTTCATCAACCACTGGATATAGGATGATGTATCTTCCAAATAAATCTTTTTTTTAAAAAAAGTGAAATAGTTTTGAAAGGCCGCGTAGTAAAACACAACTATTGAGAGCTATGTTTGAGCAATTTTGATCCCCGAGGTATGCTGTTGTTGAAATGGTTGCTTCTCACTTGGGACTTTTTTTTTTGCCACTTTCAACCATTTTCCTTATTCTTTACTCTCCCTTCCCAGAGGTGCACCTTGCCACCATCTTGAAAAATGCAAAGGACGTTCTGTTTTCCATACGTTTTGTCCTTCCAATTTGTATTTATCATTGCGTTAAATTCCCAAGGAAACATGTTTATGGTTCATAGTGATTTTTTACTTCAAAAAACAAAAGTCTGTATATATTGAGGCACTGCTGGGGCTGGGTATTTTTCTTGCGTGCAAAGAATCGTTCTCCTTTGGGCTTAACACTTTACTCTTCTTTTAAAACGGCCTCAGAGTTGTATCGGCATTCAGAACTTCTAAGTGAGGTGCCTCGGTCACATATAAGCTTTAAAGTCCCAGATGGAGAAGTTTGGTTTGGTCTTTTAGGAAGCAGCGTGTATTGCATCTTTCTTTTATATATATTAAACATCAAACGAGCCCTGGCATCTTAAACTACCATGTCCTTGTCCAAGGGCTTAAAGTTTTTTAAAATGTTATGTATATTACAAGATACATGTTCCTAAATGGAAGGAAATGGAGACAGGGAGTAAATCATATCAGAAAGACCTAGAGAAGTGTTTAATGGATGCAGCCAGACTGTGCCTATTAGCTAGGAGGTATTTCACTAATGAGGACAGCTCAGCAAAATACGTGAACAATAAGTATGTAAATCCTGGCCTTAGAAATCAGATTGGTGATACAATTGGTGACAATTGTTTTTCACGGTTACGACCGTTGTGGCACCCCCGTGATCATGCGGTCAAAATCCAGATGCTTGGCCACTGACTCCCAGTTATGACGGTTGCAGTGTCCCCGGGATCATGTGATTCCCCTTTTGTGACCAGCAAAAGTCCGTGTAGACTCGCTTAGCAATCATGTTACTAACTCAACAACTGCAGCAATTCATTTAACAGCTATGGCAAGAAAGGTTGTAAAAGGGGGGCGGGGGAATGGAATTTACTTAACGACTCTGCTTAGCAACAGAAACTTTGGGATGCATTGTGATGGTAAGTTGAGACTAACTAGTTCATTTTAGATGGGTGGAGAATAGCTGCCTGCTCTGTTCTTCTAATCGTGGAAAGAAACACTGCGAACAACGAAAGGAATCCGCGTTTGAGGGGGATTTTGAGGATGATTGTTTCTTGTGCCAATTTTTAGGACCAAGAAGGGAAAAATAATGCAATGTCTCTTACCTTTCAGCCCTTTGGCGTGAATCAGCCAGGACCTTACATTAAATACACAACTGTAGATGCAAATGGATACTTGAAAAATGGCTCAGGTAAGATTACTTTCTGTTAGCTGTAGCACTGGTTTTTCAAAGGACTGATCCTCCATAAAGCAGATTTACCTGCTTTAGAGATGACCCCCACACACACACTAACGTTAGAGTTCAGGATTTCAAGGAGTCCTGAATGTGGTTAAGAGCTAAAAGCAATGATAAGTCCTGAATATTCCTAGCCAGATAATAAGAATATCCTCTAAAAGGTGGTGAAATGAAATGCATTTTTTTTTTAAAAAGGGGGGGGGGGAATAGGTAAAGGTTTTCTAAAAAAAAAAGAAAGAGAAAAGATCATTGTTGTTGACTTCCGCTTAGGGGCAGGGAGCACAGAATTAATGCAGCTTTAAATAAATGCATTGTGACCTTACTTGGGGCTTAATTGCACTCATTGGATCTATTTATGCAGCCGTATATTTTTCCCTATTTTTTTTCCCTGCTACTAATGAATAATAATGGAGTCAGCACTTTCCCAGGCTTGCATATTTTAATATTTTGGGGGACCTAGCCCCGTGATCGCATACAGTGTTCTGGAACAGCTGGCTGCAGGTACCCATATAATTAAGGAGATTATAATAAGCATTTCGTATACATATTTAACCATTCCAAAACTGGTAACAGACTGGATCTCAGCAGGAGAACTGTCAGTCTGGCTGGTTTTATAATCATATGGGCTTTTAATAAATTAAAATATTTTTAGCACACAGATGGTAAGAAAAAACTGTCCCTTGATAGAAGGACAGAGAGAAATATAAATCCTAACGAAGGCTGAGTCTCTAGAGCATTCTTTTCCCTGGAAAATGAGCTCAACTAAATTTCCAGGGATTTGACATTCATAGGCTAACCCAGGCCAATGGCCAGCACAATCAGTAAGGGGAAACTTTGGATATTCCGGTCTTGTTGTTGTTGTTGTTGTTATTCAATGTAGACTTTTGCTATTTTGGTGCAGGTCCTTCCAAAAGGAAAGATCTTCCCAAGAGGTTGTCTTAGTTGGCTGATCTTTGATTGTAATAAATTAAAAGCGAAGTATAAATAATTTCTACTTGCTGACATCAATCCTGAAATAGCACACGAGGCTGCCAGGTTTTGCGTGATGGCACACCAGGCAAAGAATAATTAAGAGCAATTGAACCTGTCTGATATGGATGGCCAGAAATGACTGAGGCTCAGCATTAACCATTGGGGTGAATGTGCTATGTCACCTATTACAGGATATTTATCTGAAGAGAAGTTTATGATTCTTAAATCCTTTTGGATAATTTTATGGTTTCATTCATGAATATATATGCATGAATATGTGAGAGGCATTGTGTGTGTGTGTGTGTGTGTGTGTGAAAAGAGAGAGAGAGACATACACAGATATGTAATATATTTATTCACTTGCAGTAGTCAGCCATCTCAGTCAATGGCTTACAATTCAAAAAACATACTGCAAATAAAATGCTAAAAACATTGCAAAAGAATAAAAACAATAAAAAACTAGAACTACCCAAGTTTAAATTCGCTAGCAAGATGCCTGACCAGATAGCATTTGTATAGTATTTGTATTTTACGCTGCTATTTCAAGTTATGGTATATTTTCCAGCTTGTTCATTTTAATTTCTTGTTGTATACGCGTAGCTTAAGCAAGCCTGTTCAACATGTTCTAATGCAATACTGTCGTGTAGCCAACTTTTCTTTTGTCTGTATGTACTTTTTAAACTGTCCTGATATTGTCAATTTCGTTTTGGATATTTTAAATATTAGAATGCCATTTGTCTTCGATTGGTTAATGACCACAATAAAGTTAAGCAAGTAAGTAAATTAAAACTGAAAAAACAAACCCTGGAGAGGTCTCTCTAACATTGCTCGAGTTCTGCACCTAATTCAACATCAAGAAATCAGAAGTATGAGTCATTACTGTATTTTTCTCTAAAATACTCAAAATTATTGAATGGCCAAACGTGCATTCATCTGGGCTGGAACGACTCTGTATATGTGGGAAAGAAGGCTTTTGATCAGACTCCAGAGATTTAGGTTGTATGACAAAAACATGAGCATTTTAGAACAGACTGAATTGCGGGGGGAAAAGGGGGGGAAAGCCATGATTTATTCAAGAATCTTGGTCTAAATATTAGGTAGACACAACAAATCATAGATCATTTTTCTAAAGTAAAATCTGGAAAAAAAACTGTTTCCTTTTTAAGCAGTTTAAAAATCCATATATTTCCTAATGTCCAGGTTTCCCTCGGTTTTAGCCAAAATCAGATTGGCTAAAGGACCCAGATTGTTGGGGGCAATAAGCTGACTTTGTAATAATGCTGCTTGGGGGGGCCCGAAAGCCCTAATAAGCAGGCATATACATAGAATGAAGGCTATTGCTAAGCACATTGATTTGTGTTTCGTAGATTGTAAGCCGCCCTGAGTCTTCGGAGAAGGGCGGGATATAAATGGGATTAAAAAAAAAGATTCTGTATCAGAAAAGAGAATTGCTCATCTTAACCATGAATTCGCAGAATTGCTTTTGTCCCAGTAGAGATCTTCTCATGATCCATGAGAATTCCATCTAGGACAGAGGTGTCCAACCTTGGCAACGTTAAGGCTTCTGGACTTCCTCCCAGAATTCCCCTGGCTGGGGAATTCTGGGAGTTGAAGTCCACAAGTCTTAAAGTTGCCAAAGTTGGACAACCCTTAATCTAGGACAGGGGTAGGCAACCTCGGCTCTTTTATGACTCATGGACTTCAACTCCCAGAATTCCTGAGCCAGCCAAGCTGAAGTCCATGAGTCATAAAAGAGCCGAGGTTGCCTACCCCTGATCTAGGAGAACAGATGTCACTTTGTAGGACTCTGATCCTCCTTTAGTGACTATAGGGAATAACTAGTCCCTTTACTAGCAGTCCAGTTTGTTCGTCCCAATCTCTGTGTGGTCTTAAGGACACCTTACCACATTTGACCTCTACAGTAACCGTTGCAACATGTAAGATCTGCAAAACGGGCCTTTGAAGAAGTGGATGATGTTAACAGTACAAATTGCAAATGCAGGTCAGAGGAGAAATAAGTGGGGCTTCTCCTGAATTCAGCCCCAAATTAAGGCCTTATGATGAATAAATATGGATGGCTTTGAGAACTTGGATTTTAAATATTAATAGCCTGTTGTTTGCAAGCAAGATCATAGTTACTTCTTGGGCGATAAAATTCAGTACTGTTTCCCCCCCCACTCTGCAGTCAAACTTATGATGAAAACAGCAGTTATTAGATTAGCCCCTGAGAGGTCCTAAAAATTTAAGGTAATAGACAGCCCTCTTGCTTATAAGGGAACTTTTGTTTCACATTGAGAACACAGGGATGAAATTAGTTCATCATTCTCCTTCAAGCGATACAATACAGGAATAAACGTAATTGTTGGCGTATACGCTGGTGCTTTTGAATACTCTGAATTTTTCATGTTTCTTACTTCAGTTGTTCTTAACCACTGCCCTAAAAAGTGACAACTAATTGTCTGATCAACAACACTGCATGAGTTCTAATACATTAGCTGTAAATTTTATGCATATATTCATTACTTATTAAAACATAGGCCATCTGTGCATTTCCACATTTTATAGGCTTAAACTTTAGTGTTATCCCATAGATTCTTTTATCTTTAAAGCTGAAGTACCCTATGGATTTTTGCAGTTTTCTTAATGGCAATCCAGTATGATTTTTATTGGCATATTACTATTAAACATCTCCAGCTGCAATGTAGCCTGAAATATTCCACGTTTTCCAAGCTGAGGATTAGTCTTGGTCTCTGAATAGTGTCTTAGAGGCTGCGGTTCAAGAATGTAGGGCCCAAGAAAGGCAGGTTCTTTGATTGTATTTAAATTTACGCTCAATTAAAATTAAATACAGTCAGTATGATTACTGTTCAGTCGTGTGTATAATGACTTTGCCCTTTTGTCACATTAAAAGTTACCATTCAGTAACAGTGATGGGATGTCTGCAGATAACACATATCAGAGTTTTGGGAAATGCTCACGGCGATGCAGCCCCAGACCATATGCCCTTCTCTTGAGTGGGGGGGGGAGGCAATTTACTGTACTTAAGCTAGCTTTGCCAGCCCTGGCAAGATTTGTCACAGTAACAATTGAAATAGCTGAAGATCATCTCTTTGCCTAACTGAACGGGCCAAACCTTTAATTCACAAGAACAAGTTCGTATTGTTGTGATTCCGTGCCATTGGGAGTTTCCGTGAGATTAAGCCAGAAAATAGTTTTGTTGTCTCCTAACTCAAAAGGGTTCAAATGCAGATCCTGTAGATTGCTTAATGTTTTGAGGCATCAATTCCTTTATTCATAAGGTCCCTGTCTGGGTCCAACACATGATGACAATTGGATCTGCAGAGGAAGCCATTTAATTACTAGGGGTGTTCAACCTTGGCAACATTAAGACTTGGGGACTTAACCTCCCAAATTTTCCCAGCCAGGGGAATTCTGGGAGTTGAAGAGCCCAGATCTTAAAGTTGCTGTGGTTGGACACCCCTGATTCATCCCATCACTTCCTTGCCTCTTTTCCACAAAATAAAACGCAGTTAATTATTCTGTTCCACAAACTCGATGTCTTTTGCCTCCATTGTGGCTTCCACATTTACCAAATGAAAAAAAAAAGCTACTGAAATAGGGATATGTGTGCTTCTGTGTATTTAAGGCTTATCTGAGTCTCAAAAAAAATTGTCTTAAAAGAAGGCTGTGGCATCAAATCCCCAACTGCTTCTTTGAGAATCCTTTCCATTTGCTTGCTCCAGTGATGCAGTCTTTGAAGACTTTTTTTTCTTCCCTATCATGTTTGCAGAGAGATGACTAATCATCATTACACTCTGCTCCCTATTAACCCCTGATAGACATGAAAGGGCACAAAAGGATATTTCTGTCCTTAGCACCTGGGCCATTTTTCTTCTTCATTCATTGCTCTTTATGTCCACATGCGAAGGAGACTTGGTGACCGACCGACTTATCATACAGCCTTTGTTCTTCATGGCAATTTTTTAACCTTCCTTAGCTGCCTGGCCCTTCGCCTAAAGCTGAGCTAGCATTTTGTAGTCTTTCCTTCACTGGCACGGTTAGGAATGCCACGATTATTTAGTGCTGTCTTGGAGCCTTGAAGTTACCATCTACGCTTTCCATGTCAATGACCTATTAATTGCTTAGGCAATGTTGCTAATATGCTTACGTGAATCATGTTTGCAGCGGAAGATGGTGCCATTCCAACCTGTCACCAGATTGCAGCCCGTAAGGGTGATCTTGTGAATTGCCCTCTTTGTGTTACCACTTGAGAAGGCAGGGTATGAAAACAGCATGGCTCGTCTCAAGGCAACCGAAAGAGGTCTAGATGAGTAGGGAATAGTGAGGGATTTCCTGGAATTTTCCCATTCAGGGAACTGCATCTGGAAGAGGACAGGGACAGATTGCTGGAGATCCAGCAAGCAAGCAGGAATCCAGTTTCAGCCCGAGCTCTTGTTCCGAAGACATTTTCAGACAGGAGGGCTGCTTTTGCACCTAAAAGCTTGTGGTGTCAGCCCCTGGGATTTTATTTTTTTTAAAAAGTGTAATCGGAATCACGTTTCTGTCGCTTGAACGGATACAGTGCATCTTGCTTCTGGCAAGAATGGGGAATGTTTAAAAAATAATAAAAGAGGCAGAAGACAGTCGGGAAGGGGTAATGGGAAGTCATTTGAAGAAGGTAATGGAGACACAGAAAAGGAAGCATTAAATATCCGCTAGAGCAGAGGCCCCCAGCCTTTTAGACACCAGGGACCAGTTACGTGGGGAGAGCTTTTTCCGTGGACCGGAGGGGGCGTGGATGGGGCTTAGCTTGTTTGCACAGCCCGGTTTCTGACATGCAATGGCCCGGTGCCAGTCCACAGAACGGGGGTTGGGGACCACTCAGCTAGAGTAGATAGAAAGACACAAGGACCAGCAGAAGAAGTAGAAGTTGGTAAAGCTTAAAAGGTGGTGAGATCCAGAATTGAAGGCTAAAGAGAGGAGGGAACACTGTGTTATTCACTTAACAACTGCATGCTTCACTTAACAACTGCTGCAAAAAAGGTTGTAAAAATGGGGTGACTTTCGCTTAACAGCTGTCTCCCTTAGCAAGGGATGTTTTGGGCTCAATTGTGGTTGTTAAGTTGAGGTCTACCTGTACAGCATGGTGGGGGGAGGGGCTGTTTATTGGTGTCTAAAAAGGAGGACGCTGTTCCCCCTCCATTAAGGCAGACCACCATTGAAAGGTGTTTTCTTCCTGATCCTACGGAGGATGACGAAAGGGGACCACACAGGTATCCCTCTTCCATTTTCCTTCAAAGAGAGATGAGCAAAGAGTTCTGTCCTTCAACCCCAATATCAACCCTTCAGACTTGAGCTGAATTTTGCAGTCTCACACACTGATATCTTACCAGTAGTTCCTTCTCAGCCAGCCTTGTCATCTCCTGACCCTTGTTTTTCTTGACCTGTGGCTTCATCAATTAATTGCCTCGGTTGGCGTCTTGGTCCGTGCTGTGGCCGACGTCTTGTCAAGAAGGATCATTTTGCTCAATTGCTCTCCACAAAGCGCCGTGTGATGCTGCGCTTCGCACTGCTTTATGTTTGGATCTGCTGCAGGGGAAAGTGGCTTTGGTTTAGATTAAAGGTAAAGGTAAAGGTTCCCCCGCACATGCGTGCTAGTCGTTTCCAACTCTAGGGGCCGGTGCTCATCTCCATTTCAAAGCCGAAGAGCCAGCACTTGTCCGAGGACGTCTCCGTGGTCATGTGGCCGGCATGACTAGACGCCAAAGACGCACGGAACGCTGTTACCTTCCCACCGTAGTGGTCCCTATTTTTCTACTTGCATTTTTACGTGCTTTCGAGCTGCTAGGTTGGCAGGAGCTGGGACGAGTAACAGGCGCTCACTCTGTTACGCGGCACTCGGGATTCGACCCGCCAAACTGCCGACCTTCTGATCGACAAGCTCAGCATCCTAACCCACTGAGCCACCGCGTCCCTGGTTGGTTTAGATTACCATCTCCCTAATCAATTAGAGCATATATATTTTTTATTTTTATTTTTATTTTTTGCATCAGTGGATTTCTCCTTAATTGACAGTGTCAGCACTGTGAAACTTGAAAATGGGAAATGGAAATTTGCACAGCTGCTTTCTTTTTACTTAATAATAAGCTGGCATGGTGATGAGCCCCAGTTGGCTTGCATTGGCAGCAGCTCCGGTCACCTCCGAGAGAGGTCAGGGAGTAGACGCAAACTTCAACATGTGACTGGGAGGCTGTTGTAAATGCACAATTAGGAGCCCGAGAGCTATTTTCCCTACCCAGGTTGATTTTTTTTTTCCCCACAAGAAAACCCTAACCACTCCACCATCTTGTTGGGGAAGAGGTAGCAGAATGGCTGCAGGAAATGGGCAACTTATAGGTTTGAGTCCAGGGGTAGGCAACCTCAGCTCTTTTATGACTCATGGACTTCAACTCTCAGAAGTGGAAGTCCATGAGTCATAAAAGAGCCGAGGTTGCCCACCCCTGGTAGACTGTTGGCATTTGATAGCAGTTAGGTGCCAATGGTGAGCTTTAATGTTTGGAAGGGTAAAATTAGTACCTTCCCACAATGTTCATGCACAACAGGTTTAAGGAATCAGATGTTGCCTAATGTTAACATCTGGAAAAGTACCAATCTCTTTAGCAGTGTAAGCCTCTCTTTGCCCTTCACAAAAAAAAACCCCAACAAAGTCAATGGAATCATCTGAATTTGTCCACAGCTGTCAAAGTGCCACCCTGGTAGGAGACTTTGGAATACAAAACTTGCTATTTTGAAGGGATTCGCCTCCTTGTTGATTTTTTTCTTTTTTTAGGAGGCCCTAAAAACAGACCTTTTTAATCAAAAGATTTTAATTTTGCTTTTGATCTGTTTTTGTTTACTTCTCAATGGCATCAGCTTGTAGTAGCTCCTGGTGAAACCTGGGTGGTAGTGTAGAGCTATAAATATCTCTTGGAGAAAATGTCTTGCAAAACATGTTTTTTCAGACCATTAAAGCAGCCACATCTTTTTCCAGTCTTCCTAAGCTAAACGACTGTTTGATTACTGGGGAGAGAGTTTTAATTATTTGAAAAGAGGAGTTTTGTAAGCATTTTCAGACGCTGCAGAGGACCTCCTGAAAAATTTGCATACCTCTTCTCGTTAGTAATGAGATCAAAAACCAAAAGGAAAGCTTAGATCTGTAGGCTAAATTGGGAAAGTTAAAAAATTAATCCATCGTAGAAGATGATCCTGGCAAACGGTTTCTGTTCTGTTATCACGAAATTTATCAGGAAACTGTTCATGAATTGCTATTTATCATGAATTATTTCTCCATTTGATATCAATTCTCAGTTCTTTTGGTGCACACAGACCATTTCAAAAGCTTTCAACATACAGGATGGCTATCCACTAGAGGACTGAATATAATTTTAGATCTAATTAAACTCTGTCATTTATTAATTGCTCTTTTGTTTTGTTTTTTTGACAAGCCAACTCTGAATAGCTTGGCAGCGTTGAAGCAAGAAAAAAAAACCAGGAACAGCTTATTATGTTAGTTCTTTCCTTAACATTCTAAATTTGTTTTTTTTTTAACTTGCCTCGGCTGATGTATGTTTCTGCGTGCATATTTTTTCTGTGGCAGAGGCTTGTTATTCCAAACAAATTGCTCTCATCCCAGCCCCATGATTTCAAGGGATACTCTTATTAAACAGCAAAGGATGACTGAATCTTTTCATAATGTAAGCCATGAATTTATCATATGCCATAAAACAAAGCTAGAGTTTGTAAGATCCAAGTATAAATCCTCTAATATAATTGTAAATTAGTTGTTCCTTCTTCAGATATTTGACATCCTTTCATTAGGCTGTTTGTTTATGTCATTAGATGCTCATTGAGTGCCTGATGGCTTGGATGCTCATCACATGATAAACAATAAAGTGTAATAGCTGGGCTCACACCACAGTTTTGGAGCAAGGCATGCAACAGAATTCTGGAAGGGAAAAGAGATTAAGATCTAATGAAGACTTGACATTGTTTGTTATTTCAATCTTAGTCATTCCTTCTTGTAAAGCGACATAGTGTGGTTGAAAACTGCTGTTTTTTAAAGCAAAGGAACACATTTCAACCACTTAAGTCCTGGTAGTGCAGTGGTTAGAATGCAGTATTGCAGACTAACTCTGCCCGCAGCCAGGAGTTCGATCCGGATCAGCTCAGGGTGGACTTACCTTTCCATCCTTCTGAGGTCGGTAAAATAAGTCAAGATTGTTGCGGGCAAGATGCTGACGCTGTAAACCACGTAGAGAGCGCTGTAAAGAATTGCGAAGCGGTTTATAAGTCTTGAGTGCTATTGCTATTGATGTAGGGAGGAAGAGCTAGTATATTTTATTTATTTATTAAATGTATATGCTGCCCATCTCACGATCAAGCAACCCTGGGTGGCTTACATATGTCAAAAATAGCAAATATAAAACAATCGAAGGCTAAAAAACATTAGGGATTAAAAATGGAGACATTAAAATTAGAAAAGTGGAACATGGATACAAAAGACCAATGCACAAATGGCATGAAGATGAGGTCTTCTCTTCTGCTAGTCACGTCCAGAATGGGACGTCCCCATTAAGACCCCTGGCCAATCAGGAGACCCTGAATATATGAACTTAATCTACCCAAGTATGAACATGGCTTACATGATGTAAGTTTCTTATAGTGGTATATCACTCTGCTGCTGGCTGTCCTACTTCTACACAATCTTCCCACTTAGCTCCTTTGATTGCAATGACTCCCAGAGCATTGGTGGCAATCGTTTGCTACCCACGATTTTTGATGGAAATGAGGCTGCTTACTATTTGATCAGTCCCAGACCTGTCTTAGAGAAGTCGTGCAAGGCTGTAATGTCTACAGTAAGTTATAGCAAGGTGTGATGTAGGATACTGTGAACCTCGCGCTCCCTAGATTTATACATAGTTTGGGCGGCAGGCCGCTGGTCTCCAGTGCAACGTTGAAGAAAATAATTTCCTGACTATCTCAAAGGATTCTGTCTTTCTCTGTAGCAGAGGTAGTCATGTAGAAAATCATTGGAGAGTTTTTATCACACCAGAAATTGATTGTGTACCTGTGTCTGTACGTGCATGCATGCATTGCTTCATTTCAGAAATAGGTTTGGTCACAGAATAATAATTTTGTTTTAGACATAAAGGAGAGCCTTGGTAGAGAGTCAACAGAGCCATGACGTTTTGTAAGGTCTTGAAAAACCACAGTCTAGGAATAACTACTTTCTTATTGGATTTGTTTAATGTAGATATCAATGAGCCAGCCCTCACCTTTATTGTGCCACGGGGCCTTTGTCTGCAGCCTCTGACTCATGCTTGTGTTAGACTCCTTGGTCCGTGTTTTAGGAGGGGGAGGGGGGGCAACATCGCCGTGAACCCCGTGCGCCTGGCGTGAGCAGTTAAAAAGCTGACAGCCCGGGTTTGAGACCTGAGCAACGCATGATGGAGCAAGCTCCCGTTTTTGCTCCTGCCCACCTAGCAGTTTGAAAGCATGACAGTGCGAGTAGGTAAATAGGTACCACTTCGGTGGGAAGGTAGCGGAGTTGCATCTTTCACCGCACACTTTACGCTGCGGCATGATGTGCTGACCACATGACCGTGGAAATGTCTTTGAACAACACTGGCTTCCTCAGCTAAGAAGTAGAGACGGGCACCGTCCCCCAGAGTCGGACACAACTGGATAGGGGAAACCTTTTATCTTTCGTCAACGAGTCATATAATTGGATGGCTCTTTGTGGAATTCTTTCATCGTACGCCCTATAGCCAAAGACATTCCATGAAAAGGGTTTTTTAATTCACTCTTCAGCATTATTAATTACTTGCATTATGTGTGGAAACTCCTCAGTTGAGTTGTCCTCACTTTTATAGCTGATTGTTGTCCCGTACTTCAAGTCTTGGTGAATTTTTTTGTAGTAGTCGTTTTGCTCTATGAGTGGATGTTCTGAATTAATATAAGAAATGTCCATGTGGAATCAGCTGAAAATACTTAGGAATGCTTGTGGAGGATGCTGATAGAGGGCCTGTGGGGGAGAAGCAAAAAACATATACTTTGTATAGAACAGATGTCTCCAAATTTGGCAATTTTAAGACTTTGCGGACTTCAACTCCCATGCTGACTAGCTGAAGAACTCTCGAAATTCAAGTCCACAAGTCTTTAAAGTTGCCAAGTTTGAAGAGGCCTCTTATAGAAGACCCCCAGCTTCAGTCTACATCACCTGTGAATTGAAAGGGAAAAGATGGCTTCTTCCCAAGATCTTATTACCAGCAGGCTAGTGATCAAGTTAGATGAACAGATAATCTAACTACGTACAAGCAATATCTTGCATGATCTGACCTGTTCTCTTCTTGTGCCCATAATTACGTGTCCTTCTAAATGCAACTGAGACTAATTCAATAGCACTTCCTATTTCAGAAAGCCTTTTTTTTTTTAGGCTTCTACAGCAGAACTGTTTTCTTCTTCCGAGCGCAGACATAAAGCTCACCGTTCCGATGCTTGAGAATTTTGCTCTTGCTTGCGAGCTGCATTGCTCTTCTCCATATTAACTTTTCATCTTTGCTGTGGCAGCTATAATTGCAATTTTCACCTGGCACGAATATCTGGACTCAATCAAATTGGGCACTGGACCATGCTGGAATACGGAATGAAGGCTCCGAAATATGAATTAAACATGCCAGACTTCACTGCACCTTGTTCCTCTTGCCAGCTGGCAGAAATTGTCAGGCCTGTCACTTAGCCCTAATCTTCTGGAAGTGAAGAAAGAGATGATTTTCCAAGAGTTCCAAACTGGGAACTCCTTTTCTAGCCATTCTGCTTTCTAACACAAGCTTACATCTTTCTGCATACGGAAGTCGATCATTTTTAGATAATACAGTCTTAACTTTAAACAGTCCAGACCAGGGAAGAGGAAGCTGCTTTTCGGGAGGGGAGGATGTTTGGGGTTTTTTGCTCTCTTACACAATAGTGCCTTACTCCCACTTACAACCACTTGGAGAGATAATAATAATAATAAGTTGGAAGGGACCTTGGAGGTCATCTAGTCCAACCCCCTGCTCAGGCAGGAAACCCTATACCATTTCAGACAAATGGCTGGCCAGTCTCTTCTTAAAAACTTCCAGTGTTGCAGCATTCACCACTTCTGGAGGCAGGTTGTTCCACTGGTTAATTGTTCTAACTGTCAGGAAGTTTCTCCTTAGTTCTAGGTTGCTTCTCTCCTTGACTGGTTTCCATCTGTTGCTTCTTGTCCTGCTTTCAGGTGCTTTGGAGAATAGTTTGACTCCCTCTTCTCTGTGGCAGCCCCTGAGATATTGGAACACTGCTATCATGTCACCCCTCACCCTTCTCTTCATTAAACTACACATACCCAATTCCAGCAACCGTTCCTTATATGTTTTAGCCCCCAGTCCCCCAATCATCTTTGTTGCTCTTCTCTGTACTCTTTCTAGAGTCTCGACATCTTTTTTACATCGTGGTGACCAAAACTGGATGCAGTATTGCAGGTGTGGCCTTACCAAGGCATTGTAAAGTGGTATTAGTACTTCACGTGATCTTGATTCTATCCCTCTGTTAATGCAGCCTAGCACTGTGTTGGCTTTTTTGGCAGCTGGTGAAGTTGATGGCAGGATGCAGAGTATGAGACTGCTAATTTTGGTGACCTTTTCACACACACACACGCAGGTTGCAGTAGTTGTCTACCCGTATATCTATGGGGATATATACAGGTAGTTCTGGACTTATGACTAGTCGCTTAGCTACCGTTCAAAGTTCAGATGAATGTAAGGGAATACTAGGCTGAGCCCGGGGGTGGTGTCAAATGCGCCATCAGTTTGGAGTCTCTATGCCCTCATAAGAGATCTAAGCCCACCCTCGTTAAAATCCATTGACTCTTATCTGATGCCAATTCACCTTGAACATTAGGTCAGATTCTTGTCTACAGGTCTCATGAAAAGGAATTCATAATACTTTTGAACTCTGTCCTGGTTCCTGATTTTCTTGCACCTGACAGTGGACCCTCCCAAAAGCTACTTTAGGACCCAGTTCTGAAGTTTTGATGTGACCACGATTTGCAATGTTTTTTGGGGGGGGAGGGAGGGACTGGTGTTTACTTCTGGTTTCCAGCAAAAAAAACAACCCACCCCGTAGCAAACAATGGGTTCATTTAACAACAACCGTGTTCCCTTTACCTCTGTTCCCTTCGCGCGTAACTAACTACCGCAGCAAAGCAGGTTGTAAAATCAGGCCCGGGTCACACGGTGACATGCTTTACAACCATCGTGATTTACAAGGATAATTGCCAGGCTCCATTAAGGTTGGAAGTGGAGGACCACCTGTAAATAAATATGCAATAAATTAACTATTAAGGATTCATTCGTGGGAATAATGGTAGTGCAGCAAAACAAAGTCCAAGGCAATAGCCCGCAAGCACTGCCCCCCACTCCCCTCCAGGAGTATGGCAGAACCCAAGGAGAGAAGAGAATGGGAATTGGGTCAGGGAAGAAATAGGAAAGAGAAATAGGAAAGCAATATAGATATGGCTTCTGACACCTGCTTATATTAAGATCAGCTTCCGTGTCAGGTTTTATGCATCAAGGATCTACTTTAACAAGCCAAAGATCAGATGGGAAACTCTTCCTGTTTACCCAGGAAAACAAAAAGTTCCCAATAGCTCTGAATGAATGCCAAGTCAAAAATATCAACCAGGCGTCCAGGGCACGAGAGGTTTTCTCTATTGCCCTTTCCTTTCAAGAGGTAGAATGACTCCATGTCAAACATCCAAGATCGTTTTTTTAAAAAAAAGAAAGAAAGAAAAAAAATGTGCCAAAGAACGAATTAAGGTTGATAAGGCAGCCTAGCAGCAGAGACAAAATTCTATCTGTTGAGTTCCAACCTATTGCCCAAGCTGTGATTTATCGGGCTGTAATTTTCAAGTCGATCTCGGATTGCTTAATTTAATTTATGTGCATGTGTCGGAGCACGTAAGACCCAGAAGAATGTCATGCTCATAACTAACAAGATGAAATGAATGGGTCAAGGTGACTTACTGCTCTCCAGCGTGACTTCCGTGTTTGTTTTTTAGCCTAGTTGGTCTGTTAGACTGTCTCCCCTTCTCCCTGCCTGCTTGAAACAGCCTATCAGCAAATTCAGCTCCGTGATTCATATAATCAAGTCTATTGTTGAACAGCGAAACCATTTCAGAAAAGCTTCCGCTAAAAAGTAATGGCTTCGTTTCCAATTTCACCATAATGACAAGCGCCCTGAATGGCTTTACATGAAAAAAGGACACAAAGCTTCGCGTCCACGTTGCGCAAGCTGAAAGCAACACTACTGTTCCTGTTCTAGCTTAAACAGGCTTGTTGTAAAATAATATATATATATATATATATATGACAAAAAATAACATGAAGAGCTCTGAGCTTTAACCCCGCTGCATAAATGCTGAATGTCACTGTGAGATTCTTTTCGATATAGAGTTCAATTTTAGTGGCAGGCAATCAACTGGTAAAAAAATGGCATTCCTTTTGAAGGCTTTAAGCAACATATGCATTGTGCCATATATATTTTTTTAATTGCATTCTAGCTGGACAGCTGAGTCAGTCTGCACACTTCGCCCTGCAGCTTCCATATACGGTTTTAGGTCTGGGTCGAAGTGCTAATTTTCTTGATCGTTTATTCGTCGGCATCCCTCGCCCCTCGGGGGAAAAGGTATGTTAAAAGCACTACTCTGCATGGAATTATCTTAATATTTAAGATAAATCTGTGAGTTATGTTTCAGGGTCATGCCCTGGAATCAAATCATGTTGGGTTCTTCTCTTAGGTATAGAGTAATAAATGTTGAGACTCTAGAAAGAGTGCATAGAAGAGCAACAAAGGTGATCAGGGGACTGAAGGCTAAAACATATAAGGAATGATTGCTGGAATTGGGAATGTCTAGTGTAATGAAGAGAAGGACTAGCAACCTTCCAATATCTCAGGGGTTGCCCCAAAGAAGAGGGAGTCAAGCTATTCTCCAGAGCACCTGAAAGCAGGACAAGAAGCAACGGATAAAAACTAACCAAAGAGAGGAGCAACCTGGAACTAAGGAAAAACTTCCTGACAGTTAGAACAATTAATAATAATAATAATAATTTTGGTGTGAATTGCATTCTCCAATGCTGCAAACTGTGGGTTTATGTGATCGTTGATTATATGCCTTCAAGCAGGGATCAACTCTTTAGACACCAGATAGATAGATTTTCTCCATCCTGGTCCTTCAGGTGTTCCAACGGTGAACCCACCACCGCTGTTACTGGGTCCCTCCATCTTGCTGGCGTGAAAATTCCCAGGGGAATTTTTAAAAATCTTCCCCCTCCCCCCCCAAGAAAGTTTCGGAGTTTACCAACAAGGATGGCATTGTCCACCATCAGTAAAATTCCTTGGAACTTAACTAGGGGGCAAAAAATTCTTTTGAGAATTAGCCAGTTTTCAGAGAACTGTAGCATTTTATTTGTTTTAATTAATTAAATTTAAGTTAAATTAAAATGTTAACAACATTGGTTTTTTTTTAAATGTATTGTTTAAATGCTGTAAATAAAAATGAATTGATTTGGTTTCTGCAGCATCGTTTTATTTAGTAAGATGAACTAACAAGTGTCCGCTGGGGGACCTTTCTTCATTCCAGGCTACCAGAAAACAAGAATGGACAGCTATCATCCCAAATTCCCAGCTTATTGTCATTCCATTTCCTCACCATCTTCCTCGGAGGTAAGCGCTCTTCATTTCAGCCAAATTAAGTTCGCCAGACAAGTTTTCATGCATGCTTGCTCAAATATCTTCCAACGAGACCTGATAATTTCCTCCTCTTGCAGAATTCTTTGCATCTTGGAAAAATAAAATCAGAATATTTAGTTTGCGCAGAATGCCCCCCACCCCCACCCCCCAAAAAACCCCATCCCAAATTATAGGCTGGGCATGCTTTACACTCCTACGCGTTTGTCCCAGAGACAAATACCATTTTCCAGCAGGGATCAGCAATCCAACACCCTAAATGTCAGGCATGTTCTCAATCCCTTCCCCCAATTGTATTCAATTAAAACTATTTTTAAATGTGGTACCGATAGAAGAGAATATTTGAGGGGGGCTCCTGGGGCCTCTCTGAGCTTGGTTGTTTTCTTGCAGATGTTTCATTACCCAAAACTAGGTAACGTCATCAGTGCCATTGCTCCTTTAAGAGAATACTTGTCTTCCCCTTGCTACCCCAGAATCTGGATTTGCAGATTCAGCTTTTTTCATTTATTTATTTTCTTCACCAGGTGACTGTGTTTCTCTAAGAATCACTAAGTTTCTTGGACTCCTCTGTTCAGGTCTCCCTTTCTGATCTTGCTTTCTCTAAGCCAGGGGTAGGCAACCTTGGCTCTTTTATGACTCGCGGACTTCAACTCCCAGAATTCCTGAGCCAGCCACGCTGAGGGGAAAGGGAGAGGTTTCCAAGCCTGAGCCATGCTGGCTCAGGAATTCTGGGAGTTGAAGTCCACAAGTCATGAAGGGGCCATCATTCCCAATGCTGGCTCAGGAATTCTGGGAGTTGAATTCCACGAGTCATGAAGGGGCCATCGTTCCCTAAGCTGGCTCAGGAATTCTGGGAGTTGAAGTCCCCGAGTCATGAAGGGGCCATCGTTCCCTAAGCTGGCTCAGGAATTCTGGGAGTTGAAGTCCCCGAGTCATGAAGGGGCCATCGTTCCCTATGCTGGCTCAGGAATTCTGGGAGTTGAAGTCCCCGAGTCATGAAGGGGCCATCGTTCCCTATGCTGGCTCAGGAATTCTGGGAGTTGAAGTCCACAAGTCATAAAAGAGCCAAGGTTGCCTACCCCTGCTCTAAGCGGTCTCTTTACATGGTTTCCCTCCATCAACTGTCTTCATTCTGCTTTCTGAGAACTGACCTTCCTCCTCCTTCCTCTCTTTTAGCCATTTTTCCTCTCCTTGCCTTGGAGTCTCACCATCTCCCTCATAGTGCAGGTATTTCCTCAACTTACAACACTTCATTTAGTGACAGTTCAAAGTTGCGATGGCACTGGGAAAAAGGGACCTACGATCGTTTTTCCACAGTTACGACCGTTGCGGCACCCCTATGGTCATGTGATCAAAATCTGGATGCTTGTCCACTGACTCCTATTTGTGACAGTTGCAGTGTCCCCGGGATCATGTGATCCCCTTTTGTGACCAACAAAGTCCTTGGGGAAGCCAGATTCGCGTAACAACTGTGTGACTAACTTGACCGCCGCAGCGATTCCCTTAATAACTCTGGCAAGAAAGGTTGTAAAATGGGGCAAAATTCACTTCACTAATATCTCACATAGCCACAGAAATTTGGGGCTCAACTGTGGTCGTAACTCAAGGACTACGTGTACCTACCAGGACTTCAGATGGGCCTGGTTTCCCTTCAGAGTTGACTTCTTCCTTCACGGGTTTTGGTTGACCCTCTTCTTTTTTGCATTTCATTTATCTAAGCTCCAGCCTGGGGATATACGACTTCAGCCAATGTTCTCCAACTTGCCTTTAAATCTCTAATCTTTTGTCTCCCCGTCTGTTTTCTCTCAGGGACTGGATATCCTTTATCTCTCTCTTTTTTTTTTTCCCATGCACACCATTTACTCTCAGTCCCTGGATACTTGTACCAAATCCCACTTGTAAAAACCGTCTGTGACAGTTTTTCTTAATACAGTACCGAACACAAAAACTGTGTGTGATTTTTACACCCGAAAGCTATCTTATTGTATAAAGTTCAGCTCCCGTTCCTTTTTTTTCTAAACTTAACATTAATTCTGGGCTTGCCTTTATTTTCCTCTCTCTCTCTCTCTCTCTCTCTCTCTCTCTCTCTCTCTCTCTCTCTCTCTCTCTCTCTCTCTCTCTCTCTCTCATTCTGTTGTCTTCCTTACCAGTTTATTTCTATTCTTATTGAAGCTATAAATTTCTCTGGGTTCTGTTTCTACGTTCCTATTTCTGCACTGGCAACACTTTTTTTTAAAATTGTAACTATTTCTTAGCTCTTTACATCTTTCCTTTCCCCCCACACCAGGTTTTCAGCTTTTGTAGCCCATCTTAGTCCATTTGCACATGAAAACCACTCACCCACACACCCCACACCCCACCCCGCTCCTTTAGAAATGTGCAAATGGGCTTTTCTTTCGCCTCCAGCACTTAAGAGTTCTCTATATCTGGAGTTGGTGTGTAAAGCTCTGCGCTTGGATTGCTGCTCGCAGTGGACTTGGTTTTCCCCCCCCCCTCCTCCTTTCTTTCTCCCTATCTCTCAGTAGTCTTGCAGCTCCAAGAACTGAACTTTCCACTTGCTGGTCCTTGACTTACCACCCTTCGTTTAGCGACTGCTCAAAATTAGCATGGCACTGAAAAAAAAAGGGACTGATCCATGGGCCCTTGCCCTTAGGACTGTCGCATCGTTGCCAAGACATGCAGAAACTGGGACACTGGGCAACCAGTATATATTTGTGACAGTTGCAGTGTCTCGTGATCGTATGATCGCCATCAGCCAGCTTCTGAAGAGCAAAATCAGCGAGGGAAGCCAGATCCACTTAATGACTGCATGATTCACTTAACGGTTGCAGTGATTTATTGAACAACCGCCTGGCTTAGCGATGGAAATTCTGGCCCCAGTTGTGGTTGTAAGTCAAGGACTCTCTGTATTGCTACGGTTGTAAGTGTCTCTTTCCCACATCTCTACTGTCTCCAATAGAAGAGAATTGAACCCTGGAGTCCTAGGACTCCACCGTCTGCTGTTCGCCCTGGCGTAACTCCTTCCTTGACACAACCACACACACACACACACACACACTTGCTTTCAGTTTCTTTTTATAAAACAAATTCTCCAATGAAAGAGAAGGTCAGGCTGTTTTAATCCAGGTAGCCCAAAAACTCCAGAACCCAGAAAAAAGAAATATTCCTACTTACTCTGGGTGATGAATTCACTCTTCCATACATAGTAAAGGATTAGATACAGTTGGAGAGTAGCTGTTCTTGTCGGGAGGAGGGCTCAAGAGGGGAATTAGTCTGGAATTGTTACATAAACACAAGAGAGCAAGGTCTGACCCTCCCTGGATGCCTTTGAGCCTTATTTGGTCTTTCCTAGGCAAAAGCTGCCATCTGGGGAGATTCCTGTATTATAGGCAGAGAACAATAAAGTAGCTAGTTTGAACTCTACGCGTGCAGGTCTGATTGTTCGCGCCTGACAGATACAGTGGAGTAAATACAACTTTTCAAAGTATCCTGCCACATATTACAAATTCCTTTTTAGAACTATATACTTAGGTAGGAAAATTGATGCCTTCATGTAAAAGTAACAAAAGGCATTCAAGGATTTGAACAATGAAAATAACATGCAGAATTATCCCAAGGAATAACTTGGAAATCTAATTTAAGCTCTGATGACTCAAGACATGGTAAAGCATCATGAGGTTCTTGTAATAAGATCTCAGCTCCACAAAGCAATGCCTCTGAGTTGTGATACTCCTTCTTTCAAATGAAACAATAAATATTCAGGTGTCAAAGAATTCCTTCCTCTAAATGAATTTTAATCATTATTCTGTTATTTTACTCCTGGCGTTTACTGAAGAACTGCCATTCCAGATTTATCTGTGTTCTAAAAAGACTACATGGATTTCAGTTTTCGGTCTGTTTAAAACTTATTGATCAGAGAGTCTGACCTCAACAGTTGATAAATCTTTATAATAATCCTAAAACAAAACCATTCTTGTTAATAAAAAAAAAGATCATGGTTTATGAATATTTTGAACTTGAGCATTTGTTTCATAATGTAATCATAGGGCAGTTGGTTGAGAAAAAGCGAAGACTGCCTGAATAAGAAATATTTCTAGAAATAGAGAAGTCATTGAGGAAAGGCAGGTAGGTTTTTTGGGGGGGTTGGTTTGGGTTTGGGTTATTCCAATTCAGCACACATCGTTATTATTATTTTTCTTTTTTTTTTAAAAAAAAAAAGCAAGAGAAAGAATAAAGACTTAACTAGAGAGAATTGGGAGAAACAATTGGAGCATCTCTTTCGAATGAGTCTCCTGAATGACGGCGTTATTTTCCATGTATGCCCAAGCTGGAATCGCTCTCGTGAATTGGGCAGGGACATTTCATTTTGCTGAAATGCATTAAGTGCAATGGATATCAAACAGCTTTCGTTCTGAGAAAAGCGCACGATGATCCATGAGTGACTAAATGCTCCCTCCCTGCTATATATTGACATACTATTTATGAACTTCCAATAATCTATGCAGCCATTTGCCAAGCTGTTAAATACAGGGCAACCATCGCTTTTTTCCCCCTCCTCCTTCTCCCCCCCCCTACAAATCCCCTCTCTTCTAGCACTGATGATGTTAGCTAGTTTGGGTCATGAAACGTCTGCAAGAAAACAGCCAAGCTCAGAGAACACCAAGGACCCCTCATTTAAACCACCATTCTTCTTCTTCTTCTTCTTCTTCTTCTTCTTCTTCTTCTTCTTCTTCTTCTTCTTCTTCTTCTTCTTCTTCTTCTTCTCCTCCTCCTCCTCCTCCTCCTCCTCCTCACTCTGATGATGTTAGTTAGTTTGGGTCATGAAATGTCTGCAAGAAAACAGCCAAGCTCAGAGAGCACCAAGGACCCCTCATTTAAACCACCATCCTCCTCCTCCTCCTCCTCCTCCTCCTCCTCCTCCTTCTTCTTCTTCTTCTTCTTCTTCTTCTTCTTCTTCTTCTTCTTCTTCTTCTTCTTCTCCTTCTCCTCCTTCTTCTTCTTCTCCTCCTCCTCCTCCTCCTCCTCACACTGATGATGTTAGCTAGTTTGGGTCATGAAATGTCTGCAAGAAAACAGCCAAGCTCAGAGAGCACCAAGGACCCCTCATTTAAACCACCATCCTTCTTCTTCTTCTTCTTCTTCTTCTTCTTCTTCTTCTTCTTCTTCTTCTTCTTCTTCTTCTTCTTCTTCTTCTTCTTCTCCTCCTCCTCCTCCTCCTCCTCCTCCTTCTCCTTCTCCTCCTCCTCCTCCTCCTCCTCCTCCTCACACTGATGATGTTAGCTAGTTTGGGTCATGAAATGTCTGCAAGAAAACAGCCAAGCTCAGAGAGCACCAAGGACCCCTCATTTAAACCACCATCCTTCTTCTTCTTCTTCTTCTTCTTCTTCTTCTTCTTCTTCTTCTTCTTCTTCTTCTTCTTCTTCTTCTCCTTCTTCTTCTTCTTCTTCTCCTTCTCCTTCTCCTTCTCCTTCTCCTCCTTCTTCTCCTCCTCCTCCTCCTCCTCCTCCTCCTCACACTGATGATGTTAGCTAGTTTGGGTCATGAAACGTCTGCAAGAAAACAGCCAAGCTCAGAGAGCACCAAGGACGCCTCATTCCAACCCTGAGCTACAGATATTCTCCTTTATTGATGTGTATCTGCATGTGTATGCGCACATGCGTTTTATATCTTTATTTCAAAGAACTCTACCTATAATTATGGAGGAGGAGGAGGTCTTCTTAGTCTACTACAAGGCATCTGAGTGACATGAATTAAGATATACAGGTAGTCTTCAACTTACAACACTTCATTTAGTGACCATTTGAAGTTACAACAGCACTGGGGAAAAAGTGACGGCCATTTTTCACCTTTTACAAGGCTGGCAGCATCCCTACAGTCACATGACCAAAATCCATCTTTGCGACGGTCTCAGTATCCCAGGATCACATGATTTCCCCTTTTGCAGCCTTCTGACCAGCCAAGTCAAAGGGGGGGAAGCCAGATTCACTTAACTTGACAACTCCAGTAATTCACGTCACAACTGTGGCAAGAAAGGTCTCACTCGGCAAAAGAAATTTGGAGCTATATCGTGGTCGTAAGCCGAGGACCACCTGTATCGGCGTTACCTAAAAGTTACTTCTGTGAGGCTGAAGGAAAGAGCTGCCTTTCTTTACTTTGGTTCAGACAACCGAAACTTGCCTGCTGAAGCTGTGAAAGAAACATTGTGAATGCTGTGAAGAAAACAGAGAGAGAGAGAGAGAGAGAGAGAGAGAGAGAGAGAGAGATGCTTTAAATGGCCTGTTCCTAGTTATCACCCCTTCATATCATAAAACCTGCTTATTTGCCATACATGCATCCCTTCCCATAATCCGATAGAAATTGAGAATGTAAATATTCTTACTGCGATGGTTTGTGGCACAATTAGCCAGATGTTTAGACTGGATTTGGCATTTTTATCCTCCTATCGAGTGCCTCCCAAGAAACCGGAACAGGCAGATGTTGTCGTTTGATGGGGTTGGAGGCATTGTTGCAGGATGGAAACTGTTCCGAGTTAAGCTGCCTTTTGAATTGATGGATGGTGATTGTCAACGCCAATGGTGTTCAAATGGTGCTCCAGATGTTTGGGAATTGTACCCAAGAGGCCCGTCACGATTACTACTATCTTTCTTCCTCCTTTCCCCCCCCCCCCTACCATAGTCGTTCTGTTTGCAGGTCCTCGTATTTTATGATTTTCCCCAGTCCTTTTTCCTATATTACACTTGTCTCCAGGTGCTACAACATACATTATCCAGACTTTTTTTTTAAACTTTCCTATTGACAGTTGTTAAGTGTGGGTTGTTAGGTAGCAAATGCTTGTCGCTTTGAATTCCAAAGTCCCAGAGCCTTTTAATGTCTTCATTTTCTATAACTGTTGTCTATTTTGCGGTCCCACGAGTTACTATTACTCAATCTTAGAAAATTGGCTTATCTCCTTGTTTTCTTTCCGCCACCCGATTTTCTTCATTTTTCCCTATTGATTCTGTTTGCACGTGTGAACTTTGCAGTAAGTCAACAGCTTCAAAATACAAGTTCAAACGTTACTCTGACGTTGACAGATGTGCTGGGAAACAGAGAGAAGTTGTTACTGATGCCTTTACTCCCTAGTCTAAAGCTCCACATCAGGGAGGCTATGGGTCAAACATCTGTCTCTGTCTTGGCTTTCCTCATCACCTGTGGAAGGTTTTCTCCTCATGGCCATCTACAGGACCACTGATTTTTCTCGGATTCTTCTCTTTCCCCCAGCTGGAGTGCTAAGCTGTACCTGACCCCCAGCAACATTGTACTGCTAACAGCAATTGCCTTAATTGGAGTCTGTGTCTTCATTTTAGCCATAATTGGCATACTGCACTGGCAAGAGAAGGTAAGCTTGTCAATATTTTTCTACCTTCCTCGTCAAGCTAAGGCCACATTTAGAAAGAGACTGGAATCATGCTGAGACTTGAAAGTAGAAAGAATAGCAATAGCACTTAGACTTATATACCGCTTCATAGTGCTTTTACAGCCCTCTTTAAGTGGTTTACTTAGTCAGCCTGTTTCCCTCCCCCACTCCCCAACAATCTGGGTCCTCGTTATACTGACCTCGGAAGGATGGAAGGCTGAGTCAACCTTGAGCCGGTCAGGATCGAACTGCCAGCAGTGGGCAGAGTTAGAATATGGCATCTTAGTCACTGCACCAACACGGCACTTTACATTTTAAATTAAATTTAAATTAATTTAAATCTTAATTTAAAATTAAATTTTAAAGCTACTCTTTAAATTTTAGATGAGCTTTCCCATGGCACAAAGACACAATTTGCTCATGCAACATCACCAAGCCAGGGCTGCGCAACATTTTCCAGGCTAATGGAAACACGCAGCCTTTGTCTGTCCTACTTACAGGATGCATTCCAAAATTTACTGGAACGCTGCTCCAGGACTGAAGCTATATTTCTTCCCCTTCCCTTTCCATGTATCTGTTATTTAAATAGTTTGTGGGTTTATTCTCCAGTCATGTATTCAATCACCTCCCCTTTTCTGCCACATTTCTGTAACAGTGGTTGGAGGCGATCAAGGCTGGGGGTGGCCTCACGGCTTAAGACGTACACCTCTGTATAAAAATTGTAAGGCAGGGCGGCCAATAACAGACTCCCCTTTGCAGAAGGCAAAATTCCAACAAAACCACATGCTTATCAGTCTTTAGAAGTCAGGTCACTGTTGCGGACAGAACAAATATTTTCCACTGAGCAGGAGTTCAAGGCATGACGTTGATACCATGAACCCAGGTTTATCCCTTAAGACAACCCCCCCCCATATGTGAAAGACTAACTTGATTTTTATTTTTGGAAGTTCCAAGTGTTTTTAAGGTCTGAAATAGATAGTAAGCCTCAGGAAGACTTAAGACACTCCCTTTCTCATTAAATCCCCCATTTTTTACACCAAGTTTTTTAGAGATTTTTTTTTTAAGTTACAGCATTTTCTTCCATAATCTCCTTCCTTCCTTCCTTCCTCCCTCCCTCCCTCCCTCCCTTCCTCCCTCCCTCCTTCCCTTCCTTCCTCCCTCCCTCCCTCCCTCCCTCCCTCCCTCCCTTCCTTCCTTCCTTCCTTCCTTCCCTCCTTCCTTTCTCCCATGCTTCCTTCCTCCCTTTCTTCTGTCTCTCTTATCTTCCCTCCCTTCCTTTCTTCGGTTAATTAGGGAATGTGTGGGAACGGTGGCCATTGCTAGGATTAGAAGGACAAGAGTCTTCTGCTCTCCCAATTTGCTCTCCAAGGTTATAGGGCGGGATTAAAATAGCCTTTTAGAAGTTTGTTGAGCTGGAAACATTTGGGTGACCTCTGCCCGTGTGTGTGTGGGGGGGGGGTGTATCTTTCATTCATTGCGGCTCCAGCAATGGAACGGAATTTAAATCGGCCCCTTTTTTCTGGTTTAGCTCGGCTGCAATAGAAAGCAGTCGCTTCCCTCCGAATTAAGTGCCCTCGCTGGCTTCCTTATTGACAAGCTTCAAAACAGACATTTTACCAACCATGAGCAAAGCTGCTATTTTACTCTGTTGAAACGCATTGATTCCCAGAAGTTACTTAAAAGGCTTCCTTTCAGCGCCACAAAATAAAAAGCCTGTCCCCATTTCTCATAGGGCTTCCTATTCATAGCTGACCATTCAGCAGGATAGACAGAAAGCGTTACTGTCTAGGCGAGCCATAATCATACCTCTGGACATGATTACCTTTTTGAGGCTTGCGATGGCTTGTTGTTTGCCGCTGATGGCATAAAAGTAACCTAGTTTAGTGTCTCCAAAAGGTTTTGCTTGCAAATTAGCCAAGCTCTAACCATGGATGCTTGCGCAACCTTAGCACCAAAGAGCAGGCCAGGACATACAACTATTGTACAGCTGTTGTCCTTGAGACAACAGCTGACTTTATATGCCGAACTATGTTAGGACAAAGGCACGCGGTGGCTCAGTGGGTTAGGACGCTGAGCCTGTCGATCAGAAGGTCGGCAGTTTGGCAGGTCGAATCCCGAGTGCCGCGTAGCAGAGTGAGCGCCTGTTACTCGTCCCAGCTTCTGCCAACCTAGCAGTTCGAAAGCACGTAAAAATGCAAGTAGAAAAATAGGGACCACTCCGGTGGGAAGGTAACAGCATTTCGTGCGCCTTTGGCGTCTAGTCATGCCAGCCACATGACCACGGAGACGTCCTCAGACAAGCGCTGGCTCTTCGGCTTTGAAACGGAGATGAGCACCGGCCCCTAGAGTTGGAAACGACTAGCACGCATGTGCGGGGGAACCTTTACCTTTTATGTTAGGACAGTCGTTCTTTCGCTCTTTGGCCCCTCAGTTCTAAACAGAGCATTATAATCCATCAATTGGCCGCTGGGCTTTTTAAAGAAACCGAAGATAATAGAGCAAAGGGCCCACAATGTTAGCGCCCAAAGGAAGTGCCTGTTTTGAAGAAAGGCATGGAAACTGGACCAGCATGAAAGAAACCTGAACGATAGGATGAAGGCTTTGTTTTGCTTCTTCCAAGCCCGAGTTTCAACAGCAAAATTTTCCTTACAGAAATTGTTCAAATTAAGTATAGTTTAGGATGGACCTCTCCCCACCACCACCCCGTGGTACAGGAGATGGGATGCAACAGAGAAAGCATCTGTGTGCTTCGCAATTAAGGCTAAATGGGAATTGCTGTGGTGTAGTTCCTTTAACATGCCAGAAGCATTTCCTGCGGAGAAGTAAATCAGCGATGCCTTGTGTTACCAATTTCTCGTCGATTCGCCCCTTCCCCGCTTTCTTTTACAGTTGCTCAGTACACCCAAGTCTTTCAAAAGCACTCTTGGCACCCCAGGCAAGCACTTAAGAGCCTGCATAATTACCAAAACTCAACGGGCACATAAATCCCAACCCCTAAATGTTGAGGCACCCCAGAGGGAAACGTTCCTAACTCCCTGTCTTGCTAGCTATCCATAGTTGGAGGTCTTCACCAAGGCTTATATTTCCCAGTTCTTCCCCAACGCATCTTGGACACCTGGCAGCTGGCCTGCATTTATAGCCCTTTGCAGAGTTTTGTGATCACATGACCCTGTTTTATGACATCTTTGCCCTAATCCGGCATTTCCTTCCAGTTTTGGGCAAAACTGGCCATAAATGAACAAACTGGTTCATTTATAAGAACCTTGATGTTCACTTAATGACCACAGCAGTCATTTAATGAGTAACTTGTGTCTGCGAGTGAGTTTAGCCTTTTATTCCATTATCCGACAAGAAGCTGCTCTACGGAAACCCAAGGCAAAGAGAAATAACCCCACTTTTGATTTATTCTGAGCTTGGGCGATTATAATTTCACTCGCAAAGCAAGCCAGGTTTCACGGCCTAAAACAATCATGGCTTTTCACTGCCAATCCTTAAAAAAAAAAAAAAAGCCGTGGCCGGTTGCCTTTAAGCAGAATTGGATGCACCCGTTACCGTTCCGTTGAACGAATCCCAACCTGGCGCGCTGCACCAATACGGGCAACGTGCCTGCTGTTTAGATCCCTGCATTAATGAAAAGCTGCAAGATAACCTTTTGAAAATGTCATCCGTGAGACAATACAACGGGTTCAGAATTAAGAATGGAAAAGACGAAAGGCAGGCAAGTACACGGCCCCATTATGCAGCGTGAATTCTTCGCCGAGATAATGGACGGGTAGAAGGGAATGTGTCATGGGGTGTTTTTATAGACTGAGACATGTCAGAACCTTTGTGGCAAGGGCACGTTACTGCCAAGAAGTCAGGGTGTGATTAACACCTTCCCTGAAGGATACAGGGGCTGACAGTAAAATCCAAAGCAGCACCGTCAACCTGAAGTCCCGGTTCAACCACAGGGAGCAAGAACACCTTGTCAGAGTAAGGATGAGATTTAATTTAATTTAATTTAATAATTTGATTTCTATACCGCCCTTCTCCCGAAGGACTCAGGGCGGTGAACAGGGCAATACACAATAAAAATATTATACAAAAATTAAAAAACCATTAAACATTATGCCCTTAAAATTAATACATATTACAATTAAAACTATTTATAAAAACCCAACCCCATCCCGTCAGACCAGGCCAGCTTGTTCGAAAAAGAAAGTTTTGAGATCGCGCCGGAAGGAGCGAAGGTCGGGGGCCGTCCGGAGCTCAACCGGTAAGCTGTTCCAAAGGTCTGGCGCGCCCACAGAGAACGCTCTCCTCCTGGGGGTCACCAATCGGCATTCTTTGATGGTAAAGATGCCTGTCTCACATGCCACCTTCAGACATAACCATCATATCCTGGCCTGCTTTAGACTTCGCCTTGGTTAAGAATGCAAAGCAAAGCCACGCTGGGTCAGATTCAAGGTTTATCTGTTGAACTCGAGGCTGTGGGCAGTGTCAGCCTGCAATACTGCATTCTAACCACTGCGCCACCACAACTCTACTATAAAAACTACTATTCATCAGGGGTTTTAGTAAGCATTCCAGCATTATCTTTTACAGTCATCATCTTGTCTGAGTCTTTGTAATTCTGGTCATCAACATTAGGTGCAGCCACCAAAGGCGTATTTATTTTTCCCTAAAATAACCGTTTTTATTGTTGCCGTTGTTCCAGAAAGCAGATGACCGCGAGAAAAGGCAAGAGGCTCATCGATTCCATTTTGATGCTATGTAATCAACCTTTATATCGTGATGAAGGAGCTAACCTTAAGATCCAAATTAACCTACCAGATCATATACAGACTGAAGGAAGCATTTTGCTGTGGGTGTTTGTAAATCTGGAAATGTTGTTGTTGTTTTTTAATTTATTTGTAAAGCGATAGCATCAAGCTCTTTTCAGAGGATTGATTGTATATATTCGCCACTCTTATTTAACAAATTCCACTCCACCGGTAGATCACACTGCATGCATTCCACATCCTCACTTTCTTTCCTTATAACTGTCTCTCCTGAAAAGTCAGTCCTACATAAATTGAAGTTTCAGTGAGGGGAAAAAAAAACCAACCCCAACCCTTGTCCCACTTGAGTAAGTCTGATCATCGTTTATCTCTTTCCAAAAGATGACTTCCATGTTTATAATTTAATCCTCCAGCAAGCTGTTAAGATTGTTCTGATCGTACTCAAAAGGTATTTTACTTGAAATGCTTAGGATTGTTTGTCTTAGCCTTTGTACCCAATCACGTGCGAAGAAAAGCTTGAATGTCAGAAGATTAAAACACCCTAGTAATATTGGAGTAAAGATTGATTGCAGATCAGAAACAAATAAACATAATGCACTCTACATTTTGAAATTATGCCAGCCTAAAATCATCTGCAGGATATACCCCTTGCTAATAGTTATCATGCAATTATCCTAAATTTTAACCATGAAAACAGCTGATATGTAAAAAATTAAAAAAAATGTTCTTGGGGGGGAAAGGATCAGAGGACACTCCTCCATGGGAAAAAAATGTGTCTTTTTACAGTTTCTTGTAAATTAAGGGCTGGACTGCACTGTATTATGATTTCCCTGTAATTTTCTGGTTACATACCAAACCACGTCTATGAGGAAAGAGAATCCCAGTGTTTTCCAAATAAGAATTAGGCTGCAGCTATTTGATTAAGAAAGCTATTGGAAGTGCTCTTTATGTAATGCTGTGGTTGCTTTATTCCTTACGTTTGGTTTATGGTTTTAACATTCTTGGCCTGTATTCCTAATAAACAATGTCCATTATGTTAACTCGTATATCGGTTTAATTTGCAAATGGTAAACTTGAGCATTGCTTCCTTCCATGTTTGACGGGCTGCTACAAAGAGGAAGGGGGGTCAGGCTATTCTCCAAAGCACCTGAAGGCAGGACAAGAAACAATGGATAGAAATGAATCAAGGAGAGAAGCAGTCTAGTGCTAAGGATAAATTTCTTGACAGTGAGAACAATTAACCAGGGAGATCGACTTACCTTCAGAAGCTGGGGGTGCCTCAACACCAGAGGCATTTAAGAAGGGACCGGACAACCATTTGTCTAAAATGGTATAGGGTCTGCTGCTTGAGCAGTCAGTTGGACAGGAAAACCTCCAACGTCCCTTCCAACTCTGTTATTCTGTTACTCAGTATGACATCTCTGCTGCAGACAGGACACCTGGGTTTAATCTGAATGTTACGAGGAGGAAAGAGAGAAGCCAAAAGGGAGAAAGAGGGTAACATAAGAACATACAAAGGCATTTTATCTTGAGTTGCTAAGCCAGAGAGTTGATTATCTGTCCTCAAGAATACCTACTCATGATCTCAATAGTCATGGAAGTCAAGGGATTCCTGACTTTCTAAGTGTGTCAGGAATAGGACCAGTGATCAACTCGACAATGATTGTCCAACCTTTTGGCTTGCCTGGGCGGCAATGAGCAAAAGAGGAATTGTCTTGGACCACATATAAAATATATAGTGGATGTCTACAAATATTGCTAGAAAAAAATCACCTAAGAATGTTAAATGGTTATGATCTTGTGGGGCTGCGTTATCAGCTCTCTGGGGCTGGATGTGGACCAGGCCATTGTTTGGACACACCTAAACTAGATTCAAAGGTTGTTTTTCTCAGTGGCTTCGCCATTATTCTCTTTTCACCTTGCTCTTCCCTTAATTGGAGCATTTTTATAAGACAGAAGCAAGCGATGGGAATAAAGTACGCTTCTGTCAGACACCTCTCTGTCACAGCCTTTCTCCCAAGTTTTGTTGAGACTTGGAAGTACGTTCTCTTTCCAGTCCACTTGCCCCGTCTATTAAACATCTGAAGCTGGTACTTCATGCCTTGCGTTATCCTGTCAAGTACAGTAAAACTAATGTCACACAGGTCTTTTTTCTGTAGAGGAGTAGCGAGATGGCCTTGAAGAAGATGTTCAACAGGTATTAAGTAAGCATCAGCTGGCCTTGAGAGAGAGAGTAAGGAGTGAGAAATAAGCTAAAGTCCATGAGTGGATTTTGATTCTGTAAGGCATAAGCAGGGTCCGAGAAAAAAAAAATTCTGGCAGCTTTTCGAGATTGTTGTTTAAAATAGAGTTCCAAAAACCATTGTGTAACCTGCCTCTTCATCAGCTCCAACTCAAAGATCTGATGATTTCAGTGGTCTTAACCTTATAGATCACACGTCTCCAGTACATTTTCTGTAGCCTATAGCAACGTTTGTAGTCACCAAGAATGCCACCTAGCAAAACTTGCTCAGTGACCACCAGAGATGTTTTCAGAACAAGGATGGGCCTAGTGGGGCAACCCTATCACCTCATCTCAACATCGCAGCTGGGCAGGACTCAAAGTCTACTGGTGTCAGGCGCAAAGGATCAGGACAATATGCTAAGTTGCAGTACAGAAGGTTTATTCAAACCTATATGCAAGAATCCGGTCAACTAAGTCCAATAGTAAACCGGTGCCAGATAAGGGATCAACGGAATTCAAGAGGACTTGAACTCTTTGTGGCAACGTAAGGATTCTAAGCTGATGACGCATTTAACTCCATCCCCTAGCTCTGCCTGCTCTTGTCTTACAGATGGACCTGGCTGACTGGACAATACTATGCTGTGTACGTACCCCTTGTACAAACCAGCATTACCCTCTCTAGGAGTTGTGCCTGTGTTATGCTGTGGGGTGGATTTGGGCCTCTGTTAGTGGGAGGGATTTCCTACTTTTTAGCCCCACAGTCTGCTAAGTGGCCAAAGTGAGACAGCTGTTCCACAGCAAAGTTTTTGTGGTTTAATATCATACATACATAAACTACCCACATCCACGGGATTGAAAGCAGTTCACAAAGAGATCCTGCTAATAAAATAGAAGCAAACAACTATCCGAATGGTAGCCTGCATCCACTCAACCCCCAATGTTTGGTGGAACAATCTTCAGGTTTTAAGTAATTTCTGAAAGGCTAGGTTAGGAGCGTTCCATATTTCTGAAGGAAACATGTTGCATCATGAGGACACATTAACGGTGTACTGTGATGTGCTTTTCATTTGATTCTAGAAGAGACTTTTGTATTAATATATTGAAAGCCTCTGTGTTGTGACCCATCAGTTAATGTAGTAATAAGTGTTTGTGACAATCTGTTTCCTTCTCTCTTTATTCATTTTCTTCATCACTGCAAATACATCAAGAGTACCCATTTATTGAAACAAATGTGCCTTATTTGTCCAAAATCTGTACTGCAGCACTATTTTTTATCAGACTGACCGAAAATCAAATGCAAGCTTTAATCAAAAATCTGAGCTCAGGCAAAGTGGTAAGCCGGAGTTGGCTTAATTTGTTGGATAAGCCACAAATTAATAAGTTTGGAACAACATGCTAAATCAAAATCAAGTCATTTTACGGCTTAAAAGAAGATGACTTTTGCTTCCTTAAAAACATTGTGGGGTTGGCTAGAAGCTTTTAAATTAGGCATCATTAGACGCTAAGATGATTTCAAGTACCTTTGGAAAGCAAATACCAGAGAACAGACCTCGGCTTACTAAATGCCTTTTTGCAAATGAAGCAAAATATAATTACAACCACGCTTTGCACTTCACCTTCTGAAATTCAGTGTGCATTAGTTTTATGGAAAACAACAGTAGTAATAATCTGCAGTGTTACACTGCACGCAGTGAACTTAAAGAGTCTGGTCTAGTACAGGGGTAGGCAACCTTGGCTCTTTTATGACTCGTGGACTTCAACTCCCAGAATTCCTGAGTCTGACTTAGGAATTCTGGGAGTTGAAGTCCATGAGTCATAAAAGAGCTAAGGTTGCCTACCCCTGGTCTAGTAGTTCTTCTGGCTGTAAAACTGTTAATAAAATCTAATCTTAGTGAGTCTACTACTTATACCTCTTCTGTATCCATACCTTTATTCAGCTTTAGCTGGCAGCGTCTACTGCATTAAAGTCCTTACTACTTCCTGTTTTTCCTCAACCCAACCCTCCACCTCCCAATTCTTTTATTTATTTATTTTTATTTTTATTACATTTATATCCCGCCCTTCTCCGAAGACTCAGGGCGGCTTACAAGCTTAGCAGTAGCCTTCATTCTTCATTCTTTTGCTCAAACTCCAGTAAATTCCTCGATAATTCTATGCAAAATGAAAGCCGGCGTATCTTGCTTATTTTAAAACACTTAGCAGATTACGATAGGCAGCATCCCTTCATTGGGGTTTCAGTAATCTTTCAACACAAAGGAGACAATCTATTTTAAGCCCCTTTAAATAAGTATGGCTGTTAAATAGATTAAAAAGCCATTCATTAGGTTTATTAACTCTTTAGATTCAGTTACGTGTTGTTGCCTTTAGTACTAGAACCCAGACAGGTTAAAAATCTAGCCAGGTCTAGCCCAGGTGCACATTAATACTGTGTGCGTAGTTTTGAGAGTGCATATTATTTCCAAATCATTTAAGTATCAAACTACTAATTGTAGCAGTTTTACCGTGGTGCGTACATGACTTCCTATAATCTTACTGATTGGAAAGCCTGTCCATAGCTTCGTGTGACTTTTTTAAAAAAAATGCCACCTCTTTTAATTGGAGGTGAGTTTATAATGATACTGTTGTAAAATCTTGTTTAAATGAGGGTACAGGTGGTCCTCAGCTTACAACCGCAATTGAGCCCCAAAGTTATGTTGCTAAGTGAGACATTGGTTAAGCGCGTTTTGTCGCATTTTACGACTTTTCTGGCCATTAAATGTTAAATGAATCGCTTCAGCTGTTCAATTAGTAACACGGTTGCTAAGTGAATCCCACTGACTTCCCCCACTGACTTTGCTTGTCAGAAGGTCACAAAAGGGGATCACGTATCCCAGGACACGGCAACCGTCATAAGGAGGAAGCAGTTGCGAAGCGCCTGAATTTGGGTCACGGGATCACGGGGATGCCGCAACAGTTGTGAGTGTGAAAAAGGTCATCAGTCAGTTTTTCCACTGCCGTTGTAACTTTGAAAGTCACCAAATGAACTGCTGTAAGTCGAGGACTGCCTGTAATTTTAAAAAAAGGGTTTTGAGTCTCAGTTTAACGATGAGGAAGAAAGAGGGAGGGGCTCCAGTCTTCAGGTAGATGACCAGGCTGAGCCCGAGGGAGGGGTCCCAAACGCGTCGTAAGTCATGAGTCCCCGCGCGCCCACAAGAGTCCAGCCCGCCTTGACTGTCTTCTTAATCCCCGCTTATTTCCCTTGACCGTTAGTAGCTCAGATTCTTGTAGAGAGCTTAAGCTTGCAAGAAATCTTGAACTGCCCGAATCTTCCGATTTCCCCACCGTTGGACATTTCCTGTGCACTTGCAAGCGCCAACTTTATGGCAAACTCTGAACTAGACCACCGTGGGATGGATCGATTTCCAAAAAAAAAATAATCAAAATGTCCCTACCCAGCGATGATCAGCCGAGAGGGAAGCGCGAGAATTTCACAGAAAATGCAAAGAAGACTCAACCGTCTCTCTAACATGCTCTGGGAGCAAGTGTGTTAAAGAAGAAGACGACAAGGAGGCAGGAGGAGGGAGGGGGGAGGGGGGAGGGGAAAAAAAACCTTCAAACCATTAGCAGTGGTACAGGCTAAAAATCTAAAAAAAATTAAAAAAATATGGTGAGAAAAGGCTGCGGCTTTTCCCGGGGAGAAAAGAAATAACCTGCTGATGGAGGCGATTTCTCACTTTGCTAGAAGTAGAACAGAAAGGATGAAAAAGGGGACATCGGCATTCAGCCTTTACTGTGTTCTCTTTAAGTCAAGAGGGTATAGAATAGAATAGAGCTGGGACCTTGGAGGTCTTCTAGTCCAGCCCCCTGCGCAGGCAGGAGAACCTTATATATTTCAGACAAGTGACTGTCTAGTCTCTTCTTTAAAAACCTCCAGTGTTGGAGCGCCCACGACGTCTGGTGGCAAGCTGTTCCACTGGTTGATTGTCCTCACTGTCAGGAAGTTTCTCCTTAATTCCAGGGTGCTTCTCTCTGTGTTCAGTTTCCAACCGTTGTTTCTTGTCCTGCCGTTTTTGGTGCTTTGGAGAATCTTCACCATTTCCAATCTCCCCAGCCAGCTTCCGACATTGCAAAGTCAATGGGAGAAGCTGGATTCGCTATAACGACCGCCTGATTCCTTCGAATCTGCAGGGATTCACTCTGGTTCATTAGAGTCACCGCTGCAGTGATTCACAGAAAACACTGTGCCCTCCCCCCCAAAAAAATAAGAAAAAAAGGTCATAAAATTGGGGGCTAACAACAAACCTTGCTTAGCAACAGAAATTCACGTGCCAACGGTGGTCGTAAATCGAGGTAAGTGACTACGTAAGTCATAGTTTGGGCTAATGCAGTGAACACCATCTGGAAACTAATCAAGGAGAGAAGCAACCTGGAACTTCCAGACAGTTAGAACAATTAACCAGTGGAACAACCTGCCTCCAGAACCTGTAAATGCTCCAACACTGGAAGTTTTTAAGAAGAGACTGGACAGCCATTTGTCTGAAATTATATAGGGTTTCCTGCCTGAGCAGGGGGTTGGACTAGATGACCTCCAAGCTCCCTTCCAACTTTTATTATTTTTATTATCATCTAGAGGACGCCATGCTCTCTAACACATGCCTCCTTATCGGTGATCCAAAGAAAACTCTAGCAGATTGATGGACAAATCTGCTCCTTTACTGCTCACAGAAGAAAGTCATCCGCTCCAGGCACAGTATCAGATACCCCCTTCCCATCTTCACACTCTTCACAAGCGGCTCCTAAATTTGCTTAAAGCACCTACTGCTGCCGCAGATCTCCAGCTGCTCAGCCTGCCCAAGAAACAAAACCACAATAAAATTGAAATAAAGTACGCACATTTGTCTTTCTAGCTCCCTTCCAACAAAGGCATTCGGTGCAATCAAAGGCGGAGAAGTTGGCTGGGTTCAATCCTCTCCGAAGGTGATTCAGACAGGCTTCTGAACTATCCCGCTTTGCTCTGCCCAGCCTTGACTACATAGCACACCCAAAAACAAACCCTGGTTCATGAGCTCCGCTCCTGTTCAGAAGAACGTAAGTAGCCACCCTGCGCTCTTTCCCCACTCCATTCCGCTCCTTCCCAAGGCAACACCCCAAAGGGTCAGCCCGGGCAATGTCATCCACTGAAAACGCTCTTCAGAAGACCCCTGAAGACCCCTTTCCTACAGACAGGATCACCAGCCCTCTTCCCTTCTCTTCTCAATCTTTCTAAGTGCTGAGACCCCTCTGAAAGGGGCAGAGAGGGAAGCATTTAAGGTGACACGGAATAGGCAAGACTCCACCACCCTTTATACCTCCGGAGATTGCAGGGAGAGGAAAAGGGAGAAGCTGGAGCTGGAGCAGGTGGCAAGGACCTGGTGGAGAGCTTGGCCAAGGCACTGAAGTCAAGCCCATCTCCAGCGGAAGGAAAGGCACTCTGCATAGGCACAGAGTCCTCAAACGTGACAGTATACATGGGAATCGAAGCCAAGGCTAGCATTTTTTTTTCTTTTTTCTTTTTAGGACCCTGTAATCAACCCTGTAATCCCTTTCGGGAGGGTGGCGCTGGAGTGACTAAATGAGCGTTTACTGACCGGGATGCCCTTCCTGACCCCTACGCAGAGTTCGCAGCAGATATTTTATTCTTTGTGCCCCTATAGAGAAACATCTGACGCTGCCTAGGATTGAGCTCTCAACGGAGTGGGAGGCTTAGCTAGCATTTCCCCCTAGAAGCCAAGAGTTATGGCCACCTAAATTATACTCCTCACTTTTGTCTCTGCCCATCTCTATACCATCTCCAATTTTTCTTCTCTTTATCTCTTCCTCTCCATTCTGCCTGCACCCTTCATTTCCTCCTTCACCGTCAGCCTCTATCTTCCACCCTCCTGCTCTCCCCCCCCCCCGTTCACCCCTCGAGGATCCTGGGACTACTCCCCTCTCCTCCTGCCCAGGTTCACACACGCCTCTCCCCCCCCCCCCGCTCCTCCCCACGTCTTCGGTCCTTTGAGTTTACTTTGTCCGCCTCTGGCCGGATCCAGCTTTCGTACCCCCTAGAGACCTTTTGCCAACTGGTCTCCAGGAGTTTGGAATAAACAAGTTAAAAATAAGTGAGCTTTTTTGTTTTTTTAAGCAAGACAGAGGCAAGGGAGGGAAAGGGAGTTGCCTAATCCACAGAATTCCCGAGGAAGCGGGCTCCATGGCACAGAAAGGGAAATTATTTCTCGGGTGGTTAAAAAGAGCAGGCGAGCAAACACGCCACTAAAGCACTTCTGGAGGGACCCGCAGGTAGCCCAACCACGGTTTCCTCAAACCAGTATCCTGGGTTTTACACACATCGACTCCAACCACCGGATTGGCCAGCAGGTTGCCCTTGAAGAGGGCTGGTTTGCCGGTCGGGCTACCCGATCCAGCGGCTCCTCTTGTGGCGGGACGGGGACCCCCGGGGGGCTGCCGAGCCACCGCCCGCAGGAGCCCAGCCAAGCGGGGCACCCAAAGCAGGAGGAAGCCAAGGAAGGGCCCCTTGTGGTGGGGAAACTGCCGTGGGGTGCCCTTCTCCACGGGGCAGAGGGACCGGGGCTACGCGCAGGAGCCGGCGAGGGGTGGCTGGCTAAGTGGGGGCGAGACTGGCTGGCGCGCGCGCGTTTGGGGTGGGGGTGCCCGGGCTGTGGGAGGGGTAGGGCTGGAAAGTAGGGAGAGGGGCTTCCTGCCCCCCCAGGTCACCGCGAGGACTACAGACTCCATCGTCCCCGGCGAGCGGAGGGGCAACGGGGAGAGGCGAGGAGACCCTTTCCCGCGGACGGGCTGCGGCTGGCTGGCTAAGTGGGGGCGACTGGCTGGCGCGCGCCTGTCTGGGGTGGGTGGGGGGGGTGCCCGGGCTGTGTGTGTTGGGGGGGGGGCGCAGGGGCACATGCGTACAAGGCGTTCCCTCCTCCATCCCTCCCTCCCTCCCTCCCTCCCTTCCTTCCTTCCCTCTCTCCCTCCTCGCCCCTCACCCGCCCGCCCAGTCGGGGCTGGGCCGGCTGCGGGGTCGGGCGCTGCGCTGCGGACCAGGCGCGCAAGGCGGAGGAGGAGGAGGAGGAGGAGGAGGAGGAGGAGAGGGGAAAGAGGAGGAGGAGGGGGAGAAGAGGAGGAAGAAGAAGAGGAGCAGAGGGGAGAGGAGGAGGAGGAGGAGGATGGAGCCGGCCGCCCTGCACCGCTTTCTCCCGCGGCTGCCGGCCGGCCTCGGGCGCCGGACTGAGTCGCCCGCCCCGGGGGCATGAAGGGGTTGCCGCCGCCGGGCTCGAGCGGCGGGCGCAGGCAGCGGGAACGAGGCGCCGCCGCCGCCGGAGGGGCGAGCAGGGGAAGGAGCAACAGCAGCGGCAGGAGGCGGAGGAGGAGGAGGCGGAGGAGGAGGCGCCCCTCCGGCTGAGCCGCGCCGGCTCCCCTTCGCCAGACGGTCTCCGCGCCCAGCGCGCCGGCCAAGCCAGGGAAGAAGATGCCTCTGGACAAGGTCTCCTCCGTGCTGGAAGGTAGGGCCAGGGGGCCTCCTGCCCACCCCCACCGCCAGGACTACAGCCTCCATCGTCCCCGGCGGGCGGAGGGGCATGGCGAGGGGGGCGTGCGGCCGACCCTTCTCCGAGGACGGGCTGCGGGTCTGAGCGCGCGTAGGGAATAATAATCATTATCATCATCATCATCATCATCATCATCATCATCATCATCATCATCATCATTATTATTATTTATTATCATCATCATCATCATCATCATCATCATTATTTATTATCATCATCATCATCATCATCATCATCATCATCATCATCATCAGGCAGCCCCTTCCCTTCCCTCGGTGCAGATCCCGGCTTGGATCCGGATTAGGCTCCTCTTCCCTCGCCGGCCACTCCGGAGTTGCCCGGGGTCGGCGGGTTTTTCCCCTTTGGCCCCGCGCTCAAACGGGAGGTTTTGCTCGGTCCGGAGAGCGCGAATGCAAACGTTCCGCGCGACTGCCGGGCGCCGGTTTCGGTGGGTTCGGGGACCGGGGGTGGCGGGGACGTCCAGGGCAGACCCTGCCGGAGGAGGGAGACAGGCTGCTCTTGCAAGAGCCGAAGGGCGATTGGAAGCCCTCTCCGGATCGGGTTGGGGGCGGGGGGGTGTCCTCCCAGCCCCGCTTCTCCCAGGGACCGTCCAGATGTTTTCTGGATGGGGAAGGGGAGGGGGGGAGAAAAGTCAGAGGTGGGGAGGGGGCTATTCGGGGATTGCTGCTGCCCCATCAGGACCAAGAAAGGGCTGGGATAAACACCCCCCTCTCTCTCCCCCCCAAAAAAAAATGCTCCGTAGAGAGGAGAATGGCAGAGGGAGGTGCGGTTATTTCTATTATCCATTAATTAATCCGATGGAATCCTCCCATCCGCTCCGCTGGTCTTCCCGCTGGGCGTCTTCCTAATTTCAGCAAAACCGGAGTGATTGCAATCCCGAGTCCTTTTCTCCTCCTCCTCCTCCTCCTCTCTCACCCCGCGTTGATTTCTTCGGCTTATCCTGCTGGTATTTTTTTTTGTGGGGGGGGGGAGTCGACTATAGACAGGGGGCATCCCTCCTCCTGTTTCCCCCCACCCCCACCCCGCGGCAACAGCCCTGTGAGGTGGGTTGGAGAGAGAGAGAGAGAGAGAGAGAGAGAGAGAGAGAGAGAGAGAGAGAGAGAGAGAGAGAGAGAGAGAGAGAGAGAGAGAGAGAGAGAGAGAGAGAGAGAGAGAGAGAGAGAGAGAGACTCACTCTGCCCTAAGTCACCCAGCCGGCTTTCATGCTTTAGGCAGAACTAGAATTCACAAGTCTCCTTGTTTCTGGCCAGGGCATCCAACCCGTGCTTTTCCTGCAAATATTGTGATAATGCACAGGGGAGGGAATCAAAACTCTGATCCCTTAAAGCTTGTCCAAGGCTTGTTGGTTCTGGGCTGCTTGGCTGATGGGTGGGTGGGAGATTTAAATCTGGCAGTCTCCAAATTTAAATCTCCCACCCCCAGAAGGGATTTTGCACCCTTCTTCCTATGGAGGAGGAAAGATTCCTAATTTCCTTGAGATTCTTGAAACTCTCTGTGTACCGCGGTTGGAGAAAGCAGGCTGGCTTTGTGGTGCAAGAAAGAATCCCGGGATTTCCTGATTGGTGTGTGTGGCTTCCTTTCCCCCCCCCCCACCCAACACACACATCAAGACACAGCCAGAGGCATGCACACCGCTTTCTTTCCCTGTCCTACACATGTGAGAAGGGAATCACACAGTGCGTTCCCAACTCACTTCAATCTCCGCTTCCCTGCATGTAGTCGGTTCCTCCTTAGAACTTTGCAAAAGCCAGGAAGAATCCTTCCTTGTTCTCTAAAGTTGGGGCTGCTAGTAGGTGTTTTGGGGACCCATCAAAGAGGCTCTCCTCCTTTGCCTTTCTGCTAGGCTTGCATGCAGATGGGCTTCGATTTGCGTCACCAGCTCCTTGTGAAAGTTGAATGGCCTGGATCTACTAATGATTGTGTGTGTGTGTGTGTGTGTGTGTGTGTGTGTGTGGTGCTGGGAGTTGTTCTGGTGGCTATGAGTGATGAGTATTCATATCTAATCGGAGGTAAATTTGGCTATAGCAGAATGACATTTATTTTAGAGCAGGGAGATACCCGATGTACTGTAATATGACATATCCAAATATAGGTAAACCTTGGCTTGCAACCAGGAGTTGAACCCAAGCAAAATTAAATCCGTTGCCAAGCAAGGAAGTTCTTAAGTGAGTTTCGCTCCATTTTACGACCTTTTCCACCACAGTTGACAAGTGAACCATTCCAGTTTGGTTGTTAAGCGAATCTGGCTCTCCCCCCCCCCACACACACACACACACATTGAATTTGCTTGTCGGAAGCCAGCTGGGAAGGTTGCAAATGGTGATCACATGACTCTGGGACAGCGCAACCGTCATAAGCACACGCCAGCTGCCAAGCGCCCGAATTTCAATCACGTGACCGTGGGAAGGCTGCAGCAGTCGTATAAGTGTGAAAAAAAACGGTCGTAGGTCACTTTTTTCAGTGCCGTTGCAACTTTGGACGGTCGCTAAAGGAATGGTTGCTAACTGAGGATTATCTGTAAATGAGATGCAGTAATGATATTCCAAATAAAGTGTAGCAACTTCCTCCTTCTCCTCCCCCCCCCCAAAAAATCCTTTTAATCCCACCAAATTTGTAATTATATCAGGCATCTTTCCCAATAGTCCTAGTATAGTGAGTAGATTCTGGCACATCAACAGCTATTTTCCAAATCTGGTCTTGATATATACACACATACAAATACAAATACAAATACACACATACATACATACATACATACATACATACATACATACGTGTGTGTGTGTGTGTGTGTGTGTGTGTGTGTGTGTGTGTAGCCTGTGGGGAGGTTCAGGAACTCTTTTCTGTTTTCAGTGCAAAATTTGACTACTGTCAAATGTAATTCAAAGATCTCTGCAGTTTCTTTCTGGCTGTAGAGAATCATCTTGGGTTTTTTTTTTCAATTGGCAGCTCAGTGGATTTTAAGGGATGCCTTTATTTTGGAATCGTATAGCATCCCAGGGGAGGGGGGGAAAAACTGGCTTCTGAGAAGAAGAGAGCGCTGCAAATAATAATTTTAAAAAGCTTGTGAACGTACAAGGTTTCCTGTTTCTTTTCTCGTGTTTGCAAAAGAAAGAACTAGTGTTCCTGTTTTGCTCCGGAGAGCTGAGCTTTCAAAGGGCACCGTTCCCCAGTCATTTATCACCTTTTGTCAGGGAAAGCCAACTCTTTGACTCGCCTGAACACAAAAACTGCAAAGCAACGAATTGTGCAGCATCTCTAAACGTTCCTTATTGAACTATTCCTGTTTATTTTATTTTATTTTTTTTTAAAAAAATCATTGTTGACCTCAAACTATTTTAAAAGCTTCTTTATCTGGAACTTGGTCACCATTTAATAACATTTGTTCTCTATACCTCTGTAGCAAAAATGCAAAGAGAGAGAGAGAAAAAAAATAGGCATATATGGAAAATCAGTTATATGCAGAACATTTGTGGTCCCCCGTAAATTTTTCCTCAGCTGGAACTTTGGACATCATATAGAACTGGGAAATTCTGCCATGATTTTGTCAAATGTTGGATTAAGAAAGAGAGGCGGTTTTGAAATATTGATTCCTTAATTTAAGATGCAGACAAATTGCTGCTGACAGAATTTATATTTTGAGTTAGGCTGACCTCTTATGGTATATTCAAGTAAAGTTGTCTCACAAATTTGTGAATCAAGATAAAGTAATGTTATCATATAGCGAGTGTGCATAAGGATGAGCTTAATTATTATTTAGATTTAGCAACACCGCTTAGTCAAGTATCTAAGTATGAATATCAAACGCTTAAGGAAACTGCAGAATTTTGATAACTTTTAACCTGGGGATTTGCTTTTCAGAAATGCAGAGAATGTGTGAGCATGTGTGTTGACTTAATTGTATGTTTTCAAGACCTACTTTCAAATGAGCTCAAATGAAATGTTAAATCCCAGAATAATGATAACAAAATGGTTAAGCAAAACACAGTATCACTCTAAGCACAAACCATCAACTGGAACGGATCCATAGGTCGTGATCATTGTGGCACGTAATGGATTGACTGCTATAGGAAATGTAAGTGAGCTATAGGCATATAAATCACTATGTCAGGTCATTATTTCATTTTAAGTAAATTGGTCGCTTCCAGTACTTAAACTAACTTACTGTCTGAAGAAAAGAACTTTCTAAAGAAGAGAATCATGCTTCTTTTTTTAGCCAGGAATGACAGCTGAGCAAACCACTGTAACTCAAGAGAAGCTTCACCTTTAAATCAGCTTCTGACGGTCTGTTTTGAGGTCAAAACAAATGAAAAACTCCGAGTTTGAAAAGGTTTTGCACCAGTGGTGAGATTCAAATATGGGAACAACCGGTTCTCTGTGTGGATGCCGCTTCCAGAAGTCCATTCTGGGCCTGGGCAACAAAAAATTAGCTACCGGTTCTGCCAAAGTGGTGCGAACCAGCTGAATCCCACCACTGTTTTTGCACGCTTGCCTTGCACAGCAACTTCCCCTAGATTTGATTGTGAGTAGAAAATGCAGGGTTGTTCCCTTTGGTCATCTTTTCCAAAACGTCAATGTGACGTATATTTTCACGCGCCAAACTTGAGGGTATATTAAGCTTGAAATGATTTTATTTCATTTCCACAAATGACCCAGGACTGCATGCTTCGTTTATCCTTTCTACTAACATCCCCCAAATTATCACTTTGAAATTTTGTGAACTCAGATGAAGATGCCTATGCGCTTCTAAAAAGCACTTGGAAAAAGATCTCAATCTGTCTGGAACTTTCAAATCTTCGAAATCCTTTTTTTTAAAATAAACTTACTGGAAAAGTCAAGGTTTTCATGCCATCAGTTGTTGCCTTCGTTTTAAATTTGCCAGAATAGTGTTTATCGTGTATTATGTAAGTTGTATTATGATTTGAAAGAATGGATAGAACTGGGCACAACACAATGTACGCCTGTAGTTTAGAGTTTAAGATTATTTGATCACAAAAAACTTAGTTTAATCGGTCCTCAAATAAATACCTTAAAAGATACTCTGTATATGGTAAATGAATGAATAAAAGAGATCCAGCTTCAAAACCTCATTAAACTAGGATTAGTCTTGGAGGACTTTGATTAACCTCACAGTTCCTCATTCCCATAAAACATTCTTATTACCTCCTTAGCCAATTTTCACATAATGAGCAGCTTAACTCCCCCCAGCCCAGTATATAATTTTTTACTGTACTCCCAGATCTTACTACAGTGATGCTAAGCGAGGAATAGCTATATGCAAGATTTGCACTACAGGGAGTCCTCGACTTACGGCCACAATTGAGCCCCAAATTTTTGTTGTTACGTGAAACGTTAAGTGGATTTTGCCTTAGTTTAAGACTTTCCTTGCCAAAGTTCTTAAGTGAATCACTGCAGCAGTTAAGTTAGCAACACGGTTGTTAAGTGAATCTGGCTTCCCCATTGATTTTGCTTGTCAGAAGGTCGCAAAAGTGGATCAGATGATCCCGGGACACCGCAACCGGCATAGGTACATGCCAGTTTCTAAGCATTTGAATTTTGATCACATGACCATGGGGGAATGCTGCAATGGTTGTAAGTGTGAGACATGGTCATAGGTCACTTTTTTCAGTGCCGATGTAATTTTGAATGGTCACTAAATGAACTGTTGTAAGTCGAGGACTACCTCTACAGATAAATGAAGCCACATTGAGTATCTTCTTCCCCTGAGATAGTGACGTTCAACAAAAAACACGCTCGTTCTTAAACTTCAAAACGGGGCTGGACTTCCCTTGCTAACAACAATTGGAATAAATGATTGGATTTTATTGACAGCAAAGTGTATTGGATTGTTTCAACTGAATAAGGGAAAACATCAGGATGAAAATGTATGTGGATCAGGGAGTTCCTGAATGTACCCTTCTAAAAATTGCCCACAGATGGCTGAATTCCTTTTCAATTCCGCTTTTTAGGGTAGTTTTTGAATGAGTCCGGCTGCTTTGTGAAATGTGGGACAGGGGAATTATTTGCTAAATGCTTTCCAATTGAGGCTAGAGTTCAGATATTAAGCAGCCCTAACCCCATAAATATTAATACGTATATATGTATGTATTAATGCATGTAGTAATGTATTGGCACAATTAAGTAGCTGGGCTTGTGTATAGGAACATCTGCACGGTGTATGGGTTAGAACAGGGCTTTTCAACCAGTGGTACGGGTACCACCTGTGGTACATTGGCACCTGGCAGGTGGTACGCGACCATCCTAGAGAAGTAGCGGGGGAGGGGAATGAGCTGGTCCGGTGGCAGCACTGCACAAGCTTAAGCGAGAGACAGCTGGAACTGCAGGGCTGTCAGGGCTCAGCGGAATCGGCAGGATCAGCGCCAGGTTCCAGCTGGAGCTCGGTGCTGATCCTGGCGCTTCTGCTGAGCCCAGAAGAAGTACCGATCAGCTGGAATGTTGCAGCATCTCCAGGGTCTTATGATTTACATTCAGATGCTTGGCAAGTGATTCATATTTATGATGGTCACAGTGTCCCAGGGTCATGTGAAGTGACCAAAACCTGCTGCAACCACCCAGCAGATGAGGGGAATAAAAACCAAACAACCCCCCCCCACACACACACACCCCTGCTGTCAATCCTCAACAGAAATGCTTACAACAATGAAAAACTCAGACAGGAGGAAGAGCGCTGCTGGGTGGGCAGGCAGGTGTCTTGCTCGGCTATGGCTTGGGGGGCACTTTTTTCAGTGCCATGGTAACTTCAAACAGTCACTAAGTGAACTGTTGTAAGTCGAGGACTACCTGTACTTCATCACTTTTTTCTTTCTTTCTTTTTTTTTTGGTCATCAAGTTTTTGACACCTTCCTAGGTGACTGACTGGTGGTACTTGGATGTTGCCATATCCTAAAAGTGGTACAATGGGTGAAAAGGTTGAAAAGCCCTAGGTTAGAAGACATTCCCCAGTCCAGATGGGAGCTCCCACAGAAGGTCATGGAGAACAAGAGAGCTAAGATCTCTCTGGATCCTCCACAGACAGATAGACAGATAGGTAGCAGACAACCAACCAGCCATTGTGGTAGCAGACAAGGAGCAGAAGGCAGTGATGGTGATAGACAGAGTGGGGACAAGGGACAGCCATGTCAGGAAGGAGTATCAGAAGCTGGAGAAGGACCAGGAGTTGAGGGAGGAACAAGGGAGAATGTGGAAAGTCAAGACCAGTGTGTCTATGGAGATTCTCAGTCACCCAGGTCAGGGTTGTCCCAAAGGTGCTTTTTCAGGAGGCAACTGGACTTCCTTGTTTTTCTTTGAAGACGTTTCCAAGAAACTTCTTCAGCTCTGACTGGATGGTGGGGAATGGAAGGATTTATACCCCTTGCAGACCACTGGTCATTTGCATTCTTTTCAAGAGTCGTTGAGGTCACTTGGAGGTTTGTCTGTGTCTTCAGGGTCAACTGAGTGGTGCAAATGTATGTGGAGCCTTCTTGGCTGCAGGATGTTTTTCTCACCCTGTGTCCCTTCCCTGTTGAAGACGGGTGCAAGCCGTTGGGGATGAGTCTGAGTGGTCTGCCTCTCAAACTGAAGTGCAAATGGTTCCTGGAGTCTGCAACGTTTTCTGGAAATCTGTCCAAGAAGCAAAAGGTCTTCAAAGAAAAAACAAGAAAGTCCAGATGCCTCCTGAAAAGGCAGATCAAGACCAAAGCGGTCCCAATTGTGGTAGAACCATTCAGGGCTGGGACTCGTGAGCTAGGACAGGTGCTCCAACAGATCCCAGGAATGACAACAGAGCTTTCTGTCCAGAACATGCAGCGATGGGAACAATTCAGACGCTGTGCAGAACCCTCAAACTCTCAGGCCTTCAGTTGGGTGCCTGAGATGGAGGAAGACCAATAACACCCACAAGGATGACAAGCAGGGCTTTTTTTCTCATAGAATGCTCAGAACGGAGTTCCGGCACCTTTTTTGGATGGAACCTTGTAGGGTATGCAAGGCGGGTTGTATGACATGTGTGAGTTCCGGCACCTTTTTCTTTTACAAAAAAAGCACTGATGACAAGTGAGGTAGTCCTTGACTTTCAACCACAATTGAGCCTCAAACATCTGTTGGCAAGCAAGACGGTTATTGAGGGACTGTTGCTCCATTTCATGGCCTTTTTTTGCCACCGTTATCAAGCGAATCACTGCAGCGATTAAATTAGTAACAGGGTTCTTAAGTGAATCAGAATCCCCACCCTTGTCTTTGCTTGTCAGAAGGTCACAAAAGGGGATCACTTGATCCCGGGACTCTGCAACCATCATAAATATGAACTGGTGGCCAAGTCTCTGAATTTTGATCAGCTGACTACGGAGATGCGGCAAAGGTTGTTCAATGTGGAAGACGGTCATCAGTCACCTTTCTTCAGTGCCGTTGTAACTTCAAATGGTTACTAAATGGATGGTCGTAAGTCAGAGACTGCCTGTCTATTGCAATTTTACACGTTTCCGGGTTTTTTCTTGACTAGAAAATGTAGCTCCCCTGAGTCTTTTGACAGCTTTCTTTGAGACATATAGAACCCATCATGGGACGGAAGCCATATTAATTCGAGTGGAATTAATTTCCCAGATATTCTACTCATTGAAGTTGTGCGCATTCTGAGTGGAGGCTGCAGGCGAGGGACACAGTGCGATATAAAAAGGTATTTTCCTAACCATTGTAACGCTTGCCTCAGTGTAGAACGTGAGAGGCATGGAGTAGCACTCCATTGTTTGCTTTGGACAACGTAACCAGGATTTCCAAAATAGGTGAGACTTTCTGATTTATAGCTTGGCTGCTCTGTTTCATTAAAGTTTATTAAACAATATATTAGATATCAGCTCAGGTAGGGACCCTAATCAGCAACACAATGATAATAACACTGGCTCGAACCTCTAATTGGGCCTTCAGTTTAATTAAGCTGCGGAGGAGAGAGTGGTGGAATGCAATCCGAAGTCACAGGAAGGAGGGCTTCCTTCCCAGAAGGCAAAGAAGCTCTGGAGCTTTGAACGTAGGCTGGAAGAAAGCAATGTTGAAGCTCCCCTAGCAATTTATAGAGTATATATTGCAGATGGTTGCTTTAGTCTGGCAAGATTCTGTCTCTAGGACAAGAATCTATGAACTACTCCAAAATAACTGCACATGTCGTTCTTGGGCCTGACAGAGAGGTTTTATGTTGGACTTATAACATTTAATATCAGCCCTAGTCATCAGAAGTCTAAAGATAAGCCTCTGTGTCAAACATACTAGCTTAATGTAGTTCTACGTAATCTAGTGTGGAATCAGATTTTAAACAGGCTGTTTAAAACAGAGCTGGGCCACTGATGCTCTTTAAATACTGCTGAACTACAACTGATAGGAATAGGAACTTTTACCACTGGCTCCGCTGGGCCATATTGTTAGGAACTGTAATTTGTCGACATTTGGGTGGTCACCCAAAGCTTATCTTAACCTAAAGTAAAAAGTATTTAGTCCTTAGAGTAGCGTGTGTAAGTTTAATTATTTTTCTAACCCCTTTGAGATCAAATAAAAGGTAAAGGTAAAGGTTCCCCCGCACACGCGTGCTAGTCGTTTTCGACTCTAGGGGCTGGTGCTTATCTCCGTTTCAAAGCCGAAGAGCCAGTGTTTGTCCGAGGATGTCTCCGTGGTCATGTGGCTGGCATGACTAGACGCCAAAGGCGCATGGAGCGCTGTTACCTTCCCACCGTAGTGGTCCCTATTTTTCTACTTGCATTTTTACGTGCTTTAGAACTGCTAGGTTGGCAGAAGCTGGGACGAGTAACAGGCGCTCACTCTGTTACGCGGCACTCGGGATTCGACCCGCCAAACTGCCGACCTTCTGCTCAACATGCTCAGCGTCCTAACCCACTGAGCCACCGCATCCCTACCTGAGATCAAATAGATCTTGCAATATGCTGGATAGGTAGATAGGACCTGTTTTCAAGCACTTTTACCTATTGCCAGTTTTGCTGAATCCAATTAAATGAGTTGCATCTCTACATCACTCAGGCTTCTATCCCTGCCTCTCTGGAGCAAAGCTTTCACAGCTGACAGGATGACTTTAGTGCTAAAGTAATCGCCATATTACATTTATTGGACTAGGATTAGAAGCTGTAGGAGGAAATACTGCACGTCTTTACAGCTGTCGTAATTTCGGAGCTGTCGAATAAGACCGTGGTGTGATCCGGTTTTTCAAGAAGGAGGGGCGATTTGAGTTGTGCAAAGACACCCGTGGGGAATTGAACAATCCCTCCTGCAATCCAACGCACCTTTCCTTGGACTTGTGCAGCCCAAAGGAAAAAAAGAATGGAAACCAAAACTTTCTTTAGAATTGTTGATGATACAACGGGTATGCTCTTCCACCATCTGAATCAGCCTCCCCTGTCTGAATTCAGATCACTCTACAGCCCTTATGGTCAAGGAAGAGAAGACATAGGGAGTCCTGGACTTAAAACTGTTCATTTAGTGACAGTTCGAAGTTACAGCGGCAATGGGAAAAAGTGGTTTACCACCATCTTCCACATGATCGTTGCAGCTTCCCCACTGGGTCACATGATCAAAATTCACCGCCTGGGAACTGACACATATTTATGACGGTTGCAGCATCCCGGGTGTGTGTGTGTGTCATGTGATCCCATTTTTCGACCTTCTGACAAGCAAAGACAATGGTGGGGGGGGCAGATTCACTTATCAACGTTACTAATTTAACAACTGCAGAGATTCACTTAACGGCGGTGTCAAGGAAGGTCGTAAAATGGGGCAAAATTAACTTAGCCAATGTCTCGCTTGGCAAACAAAAAATGTGGGCTCAGTTGTGGTCGTGAGTTGAGGACTAGCTGCATTTCTAAAGAAGAAGGAGAGGGAGAGATTTTTTTTAATTTATTTTATTTTAATTCCATTTATATCCCACCCTTCTCCGAAGACTCAGGGCGGCTTACAAGCTTAGCAGTAGCCTTCATTCTATGTATATGCCTGCTTGTTAGGGCTTTCACACACACCCCAAGCGGCATTATTACAAAGTCAGCTTAATTGCCCCCAACAATCTGGGTCCTCATTTTACCTACCTCGGAAGGATGGAAGGTTGAGTCAACCTTGAGCCTGGTGGGACTCGAACCTGCACTAATTGCAGGCAGCTGGTGTTACTTAAGGAGGCATTAGCCTACTGCTCCACCAAGGCAGCTTTGAACCAACCTGGAATTTAGATGTATAACAATCACTTTCTGAAACTCTGACAACCTTGTGGGGGTGTATTTGTTGCGTTAATTCATCATTTAAACTATGGCTTGTTGAACATTTCCCAGAAGTGGCTATTGTGTCTGTTAAGTAGTACTTGTATCTGTAGGGTTGCACTGCTTCTAGAATTTATGTAGCAAGGGAAAATATCACATTATTCTCCGTGTTACACATACCCCTACTTCAACAGTCGTGTGAAGAGTCCTGACATAAAACCAAGAACGACTGTATGGTTCACTTTATAACTGCAGTGATTCACTTAAATAACCATGGCCAAAAAAAGTCATAAAATTGGGCAATCATGGCCAAACGAAGATCATAAAACTGGGCAGGACCGACCTAGCAATTCTTGGAAATTCTGCTCCCAGTTAATGGCCGTAAGTCGAGGATTATCTGCAGCATATTCTTTTTCCTGACGGGTGAGACAAAAGCCGTTTAAACCTTGTCTTTCCTCTCTTTAATTGTTCCAAATTGGAGAATCTGGGCTGTCTTCAGAGTTTCTAGAAGCATAGTATTTTTTTCCCCCCAGCAGTGACCTACTAGAAAGAGCAGAGAAAGAATAAAAGGAAAGATGTGGAAGAGTTTGGGAAATGAAAGGGGAGACCGGGGTAGAAAAACAGGCATTCAGAGCCTTAACAAAAAAAAAGTGAATGGGACGAGAGGCCTGGCTTAGGAAGAAAGGAAAGTCTGGCATCTTTTATCTGCTGTAATTGCCTGCTTATCTGCTACTTAGCCATGCTGTTCTTGTATGCTGCTCTTCCGCGCATATATACACACGGTGCGGGACTATTTATAGAATCAGCGGGAGCATCTGTGAAAGCCAATCAGGTTTTATACCTTTTTAGCAGGTTGTTTCTCTAGCTAGCTGCAGCGGTGTAAGTAACGTTGGTGGGTAGTAGCACTGAAAAAGGTAGCCTTTACTTCGTGCCTTTGGGGGATTTCTCTCCTTTACCCAGAACGCCAACACCAAAAAGCTGGTTTTGCAAAAGCAGACATTGGCATCCATACCCTCCCTCCCTTCCGCATTTTTTCCTTCCTTCCTTCCGTCCTTCCTCTCCCTTCCTTCCTCTCCCTCCCTCCCTTCTTTCTGCACTTTTTCTTTCTTTCCCTCCCTCCATTCCATCTTTCTGCATGTTTTTCTTTCTCTTCCTTCCTTCCTTCCTCTCCCTCCCTCCCTCCCTCCTTTCTTCACTTTTTCTTTTCCTTCCTTCCTTCCTTCCTCTCTCCCTCCCTCCCTTTTCTGCACTTTTTCTTTCTTTTCCTTCCTTCCTTCCTTCCTCTCTCCCTCCCTCCCTCCATTTTCTGCACTTTTTCTTTCTTTTCCTTCCTTCCTTCCTCTCTCCCTCCCTTCACTTTCTCTTTCATTCTTTCCTTCCTTCCTTCCTTCCTTCCTTCCTTCCTCTCTCCCTCCCTCCCTTTTCTGCACTTTTTCTTTCTTTCCCTCCCTCCCTCGCTCCCTGCTCCCTTCTCACCTTTTGCAATAGGCTCACCATACAGTAAAGTGGAAATCATGATATCACTCAGTGTTTCCCAAGTTCTTATGATGGGTGGATCTCTCAGCCAGTGCTAATAAATTGGTCTAATCTCTTTCACACAATGCTTTGTTTTTCACAGGGGTTTTCAAAGTGACCCTACCTAGAATCACTTTCAAACCATTTTCAAACCTCTTTCCCACGGTTGTGGAATTGCCACAGGGTGTGGTTTCTTTTCCTTCAGTGGAGCCATTTGGGATTTGGCTTCATAAAGGGCTTGGGGCTTCTAAACTGGTTGTGTGGGTTGAAACCAACCTTTGGCTTTACTGAGATGGAAGCACAGGATAAAGCTAGGAATCAAGAGACATTTATCCTCGTTTTGATGATTACGTATTTCAGTATCTTCATCTCTCTCATAAATCCAGATGAGAAGTCATTCCTTTGGAGCAACAATTTTTGTTCATTGCATATGTTCTTGAGCTACATCAGATCCTTATAAAAATTCAGCCACACAACTCCTCCTCCTCCTCCTCTTCTTCTTCTTCTTCTTCTCCTCCTCCTCCTCCTCTTCTTCTTCTCCTCTTCCTCCTCCTCCTCCCCTTCTTCTTCTTCTTCTTCTTCTTCTTCTTCTTCTTCTTCTTCTTCTTCTTCTTCTTCTTCTTCTTCTTCTTCTTTTCTTCTTTTTCTTCTTCTTCTTCTTCTTCTTCTTCTTCTTCTTCTTCTTCTTCTTCTTCTTCTCCTCCTCCTCCTCCTCCTCCTCCTCCTCCTTCTCCTCCACCACCACCACCACCACCACCACCACCATTGCATGTTGGCCACAGCGAGTTGTCCTAGACCTTCTTCCACCTCCACTTCCCTTAGTTATATCTCAAATCATCAGTCTCCAACAGACTCTCCGTGGGCCAATATTAGAACTTTTCCATGACAAGACAGTTTAGTTAGACAACAACTACCTCATTAATGAAGTGGTATCACCTTGTCGTTGGTTAACATGATGAGGCAAAAAGCTAACCTTTGCAACAGGCGGATATAGCAACCAAGGGACTGATTTAAAACATAGCTCTCTTTTTCTTGGTGGCAACTAATTAATAGTGCAGCAATACCCTGGAGACACATAATAGAAAATAGGATTTTCACTTTTATGATGTCTGTTCTCTGCCTTGAACAGGTCAGCAGTGATGAAAAGCAGTTAGCCATCTGTAGCGGTTGCAGTGCCTTCTGTTGGGAAGTTACATTCTGCCGTAGATCAGGATTAATGAAATCAGTGGCCTGGGGTGCATGTTTGGATGTGTGAAAGATCTTTAATGGAGTAATAACTATATCTGAAAGATAACGGCAGAAGAACTTGCAGAAGAAAACAGTCGATTATAAGCTAAGGCAATTCTCTTATGAATTATTGCCTTGCAATGGCACGTCTCCTATGAATCCAGAATATAAGCATGGTTTGATTCTATGATTTCTTATTAGAAGAATTAGCTCTTAAGTTGCCCTGGATATGTTATCTCCGTCCTATATTTTGTAATGTATTGAGATCACATTTTGAACTACACGTAGTCCTTGACTTACAACGATTCCATTAAATGTTTTCAGCTTCTACCAGCCTACAAATTCAATATTGATTGTTGTGGCTCTCTCTGGAGCAACATTTCAAATGCAAAGTGACAAACTGCTAAGAATGACTTGAAAAGCATTTTTACAAAGATTCAGATGAGGGCAATGCTCAGGGATCACCTGTAGCCTGAGGCCTCAGATTACATCTCACAAGGAGAGAGAGCAAGAGTTAGATAGAATAGAAGTATAATTTAGCATAATGTGTTTCTCTACATCCTAATGTCAGATGGTCGGGGCTAATATCTAAGAAATTACAGGTAGTCCTCTACTTAGCAACAGTTCATTTAATGACTGCTCAAAGTTACAATGGCACTGAAGACAGTTACTTATAACAGTTTTTCAAACTTACAAAGGTTGCAGCATCTCCCTGGTCATGTGATCAAAATTCAGAGCTTGGCAACCAGCTAGCGGAGTCCTTCTGACAAGCAAAGTCAATGGGGAAGCCAGATTCCCTGAACCACTGCGATGGTTCAATTTAACAACTGCGGCAAGAAAGGTTGTAACATGGAGCAAAGCTCACTTGACCAATGTCTTGCTTAGCAATGGAAATTTTGGGCTGTGGTTGTAAATCAAGGACCATCTTTACTCTTGCAGCCAAAGGAGATGCTAAAATTTGGAGTGGTATACTGAACAAGGTCCCTTCAATCTGGAAAGCATATTTAAAGAAAACATCACGTGTATTTAAAAAAAATCAACAGATGAAACATTCCAATCCAGGGTGTTCCATGCTATAATAGGTATTTCCTTCGTTGGAAATATGTAACGGAGCATTACAAATTGTGACATTCCCTGTTCGTTTGCGGTATTCTGTTGCCTCTCCTCAAGAAAGCTAATGGCATCCTTTGCGCCAGGATTCACAAGAAAAAGTTTTTACAAAGATAAATATAAAAACGAAGTGGCTAAAAGAGAGTGTTCTTTTGAGGTTATAGCATTTATCCTGTAAATGCTCTTTTATTTTCAAGGTATCAGGCCCTGGATATTCTGAAAATGTGTTGATTTCCCCCCCACACACACACACTTGTTCTCTAGATAAAGACTGCAAATATTGTTGGTGACACTGTATGCAAAATGTTCAGTACTGATTTTGTGATTCCTTTGGAGTCAAGTAACAGAGTGGCCTCTGTACAGTCTACCCCAGGGCTAGGCAACCTTGGCTCTTTTATGACTCATGGACTTCAACTCTCAGAATTCCTGAGCCACGGTTGCCTACCCCTGGTCTACCCCTTTTGGTGTACGAAGGCAAATATCCCTTTTGTTCTACTTACCAATTTCTTCTGTGGCTGTTTCCCCATAGTGTTCCTGATAACTATCCTGGTGGTTGAAGGCATCGCCGTGGCTCAAAAAACACAAGGTATGGTGTGAGAAATTACACGAGGAAAAAGTGTGCAATCTGTCTTAATTCTCACAACACTTTTTTTTTCCATTATAAAGAGATTAAAGACTCAGCGGGTTAGGACGCTGAGCTTGTCGATCAGAAGGTTGGCAGTTTGGCGGGTCGAATCCCGAGTGCCGCGTAACAGAGTGAGCGCCTGTTACTCGTCCCAGCTTCTGCCAACCTAGCAGTTCGAAAGCACGTAAAAATGCAAGTAGAAAAATAGGGACCACTACGGTGGGATGGTAACAGCGTTCCGTGCGCCTTTGGCGTCTAGTCATGCCGGCCACCTGACCACGGAGACGTCCTCGGACAAGCGCTGGCTCTTCGGCTTTGAAACGGAGATGAGCACCGGCGCCTAGAGTTGGAAACGACTAGCACGCGTGTGCGGGGAAACCTTTACCTTTTTACCTTAATGTCTTTTCAGTCCTTCAGAATGTCTTCCCCCCCATCCCCTCCAGTCTAGTCTACAATTTTGGTACCTGTTAATGCTCTCCTTTTCATGTACTCTTTCAATGTACTATCCGATCCTCTCATGTTCTCCTTTTCATGTACTGTCAGCTCTGTCCCCTTTCGTTTTCTGAGGTCGAAATCAGCTAGATGCTGCCATCTGCTTGTGAACTGTGAAGAGATTGTTTATCCACAACTGGGGGGGGGGAAGTAATTTTACAGGCTGTATCCTCTGTTTGATGCTGTCAACCCACACAGCTCATTATGCTGAAGTGGGCTGATGTTTGTTGAGATCTGCTAGAAGGACGGTGAATTGTATTTTTCTCTTTTCTTCCAAACGTTGGGCAAGATCTTGGAAGTAACCGCATGGCATCTGCTCAATGTAGTGACTGGGTTCGAACAAGCAATGGAGGTCATTTTGCTTCATCCAACTTTCCTAACTTCTACCCACCCAACCAGGAGTGTGTCTATATTTTAGAAGGTATGGCCATATCTAGATTTTTTTTTAATGTTCGATTACTGAAAGTGTCAAGCAATAACATTCGATGTTAGCAGCGGAAACCTGACAGAAAGTATGAATAATTTACATATCAACCCATGTGGAATAACTAAACCACATACACTGACTCAGGGAAGTTGACTTTCAAGTTAATTGCAACGGCCTATAATGAATTTCGGTTACCCTCAACAACAAACGTTTTGTCTGTATATTTCCATGTGAAAAGCAAAAACCCAGAGCTAAATATTATATTAGTTTTAACTCTTAAATAGTTAAAAAAGAACTTGGTTTTTAGGATCGTCTTGCTTCCTTCATTGGAAGCTCCAAATTCTGTCAGAGGGGAGAGAAATCTACAGGCACTTCAAAAGCCTTCCCTTTGAGTTCACTTTTGTATTAGTGATGTAGTTGTGTAGCCTATTTGTTAACAAAAAGTGACAGGACCGAAGTGAGCTTTATTTCTCAGCCTGGGCAACTTTTTAAGTTGTGTAGCCTTCAACTCCAATAGCCAACTAGAGAATTCTGGGAATTGATGTCCAGACCTGTTAATACTGCAAAGGTTGAGGAACACTTTTCTATGGAATATTTAACCTGCACTTGTTGACCTGGCGGAAATCACTCCAACTAAGTTATTAACTCAATCACTGAGTCATTAAACTGAAAGGAATAGAAGAGTAACCCTTGACTTATGGCCATATTTAAGCTCAGAATTACTGTACAGTCATAAGTCACTGCTATTATAAGCTGAGGCTTCTCGCGACCTTACTGTGGCAGTCAGTAAGCAAATCTCTTTTCCCCGATCACATTTTTCTTTTTTTGCTGGAAACTGGCAAAAACTATCACAAATCACAGGAGCAGAGGACTCTGCAAATAATAAAGGTGGCTCATTGCCAAGTACCCCAAAATGCAGTTGTGTGATTGGAGGGGGAGGGGAGGGTGTCGCAACTTTAAAAGCAGGTCTTATGTAGCTCCGAGGAGTCGGTCGTAACTCCAAGCAATCATTAAATGGCCTGTCATAAGTCAAGGACTCTCTGTATATTCCAGCAGATCCATTGCACAGAATTGGAGATTTATCTCTGCATTCAGAATGTTGATTGCGGAGGTGGTTTAATGACAGAACCCTTAATATGTCTTTCGTTGCCTGATGTGGAGAATTAGCATTGATCCGGATTGTTTCTGCTTTGCTCCAGCTGCCCCGCGGCAAAGAATAGAGTTGACATTTGACGAACCATTCTTTGTTGAGCCTTCCTTCGAATGTCGATTCGATCATCTGGAGGTTCGAGATGGACCTTTTGGGTTCTCCCCGATCATCGATCGCTATTGCGGTCTAAAAAGTCCAGGCCCGATCAGATCAACAGGAAGATTTATGTGGATCAAGTTTACCTCAGATGAAGAGTTGGAAGGACGAGGATTTAAAGCCAAGTATTCATTTATACCAGGTAGAAATGTCCCATTTTTTCTTACTTAATGGTGTTGCAGTGATCCTTCTAGAACAGTCTTGAGTTTCTGCTTTTACTTGCCAAAAGCCTATTTCTTCTACTCACAGTCGTTTTACGCTCGTTTTTCTGAGAGCTGCAAAGAGAGTCTAGAGCAGGGGTGGGGAATCTTGGCTCTTTTATGACTTGTGGACTTCAACTCCCAGAATTTTAGGTGGAAAGAATACACCTAATCCCCTCAACCTGTACAAATAAGATTAGAGCTTTAGGAAGGACAAGTCAGCTGCCTCATTGTTGAGTCCTTCTAAGGATGTACAGTTAGTGCTTGACTTACGATCACAAGTGAGCCCAAAATTTTATGTTGCTAAGTGAGATATTTGTTAAATGAGTTTTGCCCCATTTTACGACTTTTCTTGCTACCGTTGTTAAGTGAATCATTGCATTTGTTAAGTTAGTAACGTGATTAAGTGAATCTGGCTTCCCCCATTGACCTTGCTTGTCAAAAGGTTGCAAAAGGGGATCACGTGACCCCCCTAGGGATGCTGGAGCCGTCATAAATATGAACCGGGTGCCAAGCATCAGAATTTTGATCACATGACCATGGGGATGCCACAACAGTCGTAAGTGTGAAAAACGGTTCATACGTCACTTTTTCCAGTGCCGTTTCAACTTTGAACGGTCAGTAAACGGACTGTTGTAAGCCGAGGTCTACCTGTACGTTATTGGGAAGAAGTCACGTGCCATTTCTCAGCTCAGCGTCCTCGTGTGCTGCATTTTTCCGGTCCCTAGATTATCTTGCTTTCAAATTAAATTTTAGATAGAATAACATTCTTTTTCCCCCTTCCTCCTTTTCCTTTGTAGATCCAGATTTCACACACCGAGAAGGTATTTTAAAGCCCATCCCAGGTACAGTATTACGGCGCTAATCTCTCCTGCTTATTACACTCTAAATCACTTTGATCTCTGGTTTGACTACAGCTTGTGTCCTTCGTGTTCTAGATTGCCAATTTGAGCTCTCCGGAGCGGACGGCATCGTGCGCTCCAGCCAGGTAGAACAAGGAGAAAAAGCAAAGCCGGGCGAAGCCGTTGATTGTATTTGGACAATTAAGGCGACTCCAAATTCCAAGGTGGGTTTATTGAAGAGTTGGAGTCTAATGTCTAATGAGAACAGCTAGTTGCTAGTAATAATTGCAAATTGTCATTCCTCGTTCACTCAAATTAATTATTGCATTGGTGCTTACCCCCAAAAAACCATCTACAGTTCACTTCATAAGCTGCTTCAAAACCAAATTAGAAGAATTAACTATTTTGTGTGACTATCCTTCAGCCTTTAATTGCTTTAAGATATTATTAAGTTGACTTCCATCCTTCCGAGGTCGGTAAAATAAGGACCCAGATTGTTGGGGAAAATAGGCTGACTCTGTAAAACGCTTAGAGAGAGTTGTAAAGCATTGTGAGGCAGTATATAAGTCTAAGTGCTATTGTCCTTCCTTCCTTCCTTCCTTCCTTCCTTCCTTCCTTCCTTCCTTCCTTCCTTCCTTCCTTCCCTCCCAGTGGTTAGAATGCAGTATTGCAGGCTAACTCTGCCCACTACAGGAGTTCAATCCTGACCGGCTCCAGGTTGATTCAGCCTTCCATCCTTCCCAGGTCGGTAAAATGAGGACCCAGATTGTTGGGGGCCATAGCCTGACTCTATAAACTGCTTAGAGGGGGCTGTAAAACACTGTAAAGCGGTATATAAGTCTAAGTGCTATATGGGAGGTTCAGTTCCAGAATATCACAATAAATAAGTCATACAAATATTTTGGGTTTCCCAGCGCACATAAAAGTTTGTTTATACTACTGTATACTGTAGTTTGCTAAGCATGCAATATAGCATTAGGTCGGGGGAAAAACTGATGTACATAATTAATAAATATATTGCTACAAAATGCCAAATTATGATTTGAGCATTCAGTGATTGCAATCTTGTAAAATATCATAATATATGCAAAGCACTATAAAGTGATTCACAGTAAAACAAGGTATGCCTGTAAACATCTGTCTGTGTAGGAATTGTTGATCTATCTTCTATCTGATAAAACTGATAAAATAATGTATGCATCTGTCAAGACAGAATTATATTAATTAGACATAATCACAATTTGCAGGTGGAGAAAAATTTCCCGTATGCCTGAATAAACGTTTGCCTCCTTATACAGTAGAAACATACAAAATGTCAGTCTTTTCTTATATATTCTTTCTTCTCACAAAAATTCTTTTTACATTTTTGAGTGTTCCCTTTAATTTTGGAAGTTTGGGAGGAGAGAAGATTTAGGATGTCAACGAATTCTATTTAATGAATAGAGAGTTACATAATGTCTCTTTGCTATTTCAATTATAGCACCTTAGCAATGCAGACTTAATTTCCAGAGGAAGGGAAATAAATTGCTTTGCAGTTTAATCAAGCTTGTTGGGGAAGAGAGGAAAGATGCAAGGATTTGCTTCTGTTCCTCAAGGAAAGCTCCATTTTCTGTTGTAATCAAATTGATTTTTTGTCCCTCTTTGCCCTAGAAAAAGTATAAAATCTATTTAAAAGTGGAATTGTTTTAGAACATGTGATTATTTTAGCTTTATGCATGAGAGAATGCAGTGATTAGAAATGGCAAGTGGTATACCCAAACACACACAAGCTGTGCATCTATTCCTTGCATCTGAATGAAATTTCAGAATGCAGAGAAGAACAGCATAGATGATTAGGGGACTGAAGGCTAAAACATGAAGAACTGTTGCAGGAATTGGGTATGTCTAGTTCAGTGTTGAGAAGAACGAGGGGTGACATGATAGCAGTGTTCCAATATTTGAGGGGCTGCCACAAAGAAGAGGGAGTCAAGCTATTCTCCAAAGCACCTGAAAGCAGGTCAAGAAGCAACGGATGGAAACTAATCAAGGAGAGAAGCAACCTGGAACTAAGGAGAAATTTCCTGATAGTCAGAACAATTAATCAGTGGAACAACCTGCCTCCAAAAGTTGTGAATACTCCAACACTGGAAGTTTTTTTTAAAAAAAAGATTGGATAACCAATCTTTGGTCTGAAAGGGTATAAGTGGAATTTTCCTCCAATGGGATTTTCCTGGTAAAATACATTTTCCATGTATTTTACCAGGAAACATAGATAGGGCAGGCTAGAAAAGTCAGTGCCCTCCTAACCATACCCAAGCACTCCGAGTTTGTTGGCGATGTCCATTTTCCTCTCCGAGTTCATGGTGACCTAACCCTAACCCTAAGTGGAATTTTCCTCCAATGGGATTTTCCCATGTATTTTACCAGGAAACATAGATAGGGCAGCCTAGAAAAGTCAGTGTCCTCCTAACCATACCCAAGCATTCCGAATTTGTTGGCAATGTCCATTTTGCTCTCCGAGTTCACCCTTCCAACTCTGTTATTCTGGTTCTGTTACTCTGTTTATTATTTTCTTTTTTTTTTAATAAGAAGCAATGTTTTCCAATTGGGCTTTATGCCGTTGAATGATTCCTTCGTTTCTTTGAAAATTGTTCTCTTGTAATGCCCAATAGATCTATCTGAGATTTCTGGACTATCAAATGGAACACTCCAACGAATGCAAGAGGAACTTTGTGGCTGTCTATGATGGAAGCAGCTCCATTGAAAACCTGAAAGCCAAGTTTTGCAGCACTGTGGCTAATGATGTGACACTTCAAACAGGAACCGGGGTGATACGCATGTGGGCGGATGAAGGGAGCCGATTAAGCCGGTTTCGGATGCTCTTCACCTCATTTATGGATCGTAAGTACATCCTGAAGCCTCAAGTTGAAAAGGAAGCACAATTGTGTAAGACTTCCCAGATGGTGTTTTTTTTTGTTTTGTTTTTCTCTCTTTCCTGACATAGTTTGAGCTAAACCTGCTTAGAAGAACCTTTTCGAATATACTAAGCTTTGGAGTCATCGTCCTCCTTAATTAAATGCTCTTTACATTAAATTAAGAACAGTAGCAGGGAACAAGAACTATAATTAAATCTGAAACGATGTTCTGCGTCTTTTCTGATCACTTGGTGACATAATCATCTTATTGCCCTACTCACAATCTGTCGATGATGGCTCATAGTTAAAAACACAGATCGTGTAAAGCCAGGAACTTGGAAAGAAATGGTTACAGGAGAGCAATTTCTCACCAAGTCGATTTACTATATAACAATCATGAAAAGGTATAGTCCCTGTTTTGCTGAGAAAATAAATCTACCGATAAGCTACTTTTAATAAGGTGCACAGATGTGATAGAAATAGCCAAATCTATTTAAAAAAATTGTTAAACATCAGGGAATTCAGGAGAGTCAGACAGTTCAAATGAGTATAAAGATTTATTGCAAAAGCTTAAGCTCTCTACAAGAATCTGAGCTACTAATGGTCAAGGCAAATGAGCAGGAATTAAAGCATTCAAGGTTGGCTGGATTTAGATCTTTTGTGGGCATGCAGGGACTCATGACTGATGACATATTTGATCCCTCCCTCAGGCTCAGCCTGGTCATCTCCTACAAATATTCTAAATATGCTCTCTAAAACTCCCTTTTCATGACTCTGTAATCCCTTAATTATTCAGGGTAGAGTCAGGGCGACTGGATGGAGCTTCAGCATTTACTGGCTGGATGCCCTTCCTGATACCTACTCAGAATTCACAGCAGATATTTTTTTCTTGGCACTCTAGAAGAGAAATATCTGCTGCTACCTAGGATTGAACTCTCAGTTTTTCAAACGGGAGGTGACCACCACTGCTAAATACGTTACTGTATTATATGCAAAAAAAAGCCCACAAAAACCTATACCTAAAATCTAATGAAACTTTGAAGCAATTTATGTACTGAAAATATATTTTAAGGAACCGCTGAAATTTGTGTAATCTTTATTCCCCCCCCCCCATTTCTCTCAGCTCCATGTTTAGGTGGGACTTACTTCTGCCATAGCAACATGTGCATCAATAATTCCTTAGTTTGCAATGGCATTCAAAACTGTGCCTATCCATGGGATGAAAACCATTGCAAAGGTGAGTAATGACTAAAACCCTTGAATGAGTTGTGAGTGAGCCTTCCATTTTTTTTTCTTAGCAGCCTAAAGAGTATTACCAGCTAGTTTCCAACCTTCAAAGACTGTGAATTCGATTTCTTTCTTGGAACCTGAGAGATTTGTCTACCTAAATTTTACAAAGTAAAACACAAGTTAAACGAGTTGCAGAATTCAGCCATTCTTTTTTTTTCCCCTGCTTAGGGCAGTTGAAGTTTTGGCCAGCTTTATATCAACTGTTATTTGCACGATGTCTACGGAGATTCTTAGTCGTCCAGGTCATGGTTATCCCAAAGGTGCTTTTTCAAAAGGCAACTAGAATTTCTTTGTGTTTTTTTTTTCTTTGAAGACATTTTGCTTCTCATGCGAGAAGCTTCTTCAGTTCTGACTGAATGATGGAGAATTCTCTACCATTCAGTCAGAAGCTTCTCGGATAAGAAGTGACATGTCTTCAAGGGGGAAAAAAACCCCAAAGAAATTCCAGTTGCCTTTTGAAAAAGCACCTTTGGGACTGTTATTTGCTTCTTCATTTTGGAGCTCTGTTTTAAATTAATACCATATAAATGCAGTTTCCAGGCTCCAGTGCAGGGGTGACAAACTCAATTTCATTGAGGGCCGCATCAGCACTGCGGTTGCCCTCAGGGGGCCGGGTGGGTATGGCCAGGGTGGGCATGGCCTACTGGGTGGGTGTGGTAGAGTGTATATGGCCTACTGGGTGGGCGTGGCCAGCTCCACATCGTTCGCATCAAGGGTGCCTATGGGGGCCTGGGCAGGAGTGGGACAGATCTGAGGGTCTCTGGTAGAAGGAGGGTCTCTGGGCCAGGGCCAAGGCAGTGGGGGCCGTTTCCTCACTGTTTCCAGGATTGCTTTGTGGGCCACATGGAACCACTTCGTGGGCCGGATCCGGCCCCCGGGCCTTGTGTTTGACATGTCTGCTCCAGTGTATTGCTTTTGTGGTCTTTCCTTGTTATTCTGTTTTATAGCTTAATAAAAAATAGAACTGTTGCAGACCTACTGCAGATGGTTTAAAATGAGCTATCACTGTTATCCTCAGTACTGATCATGCTTAGACAAAATAGCTTTACAAATAGACTATTCTGACACATCTGCATATATAATTTACTCCTAATTCAGTCATCCTTTTTCCTAATGCAAAAGACAAGCATTTTTGAAAGTGGAAAGGTTCGCCCATTTAATAATAGCATTGGGTAAAGAATATTTATCACCCTTATTTTAAGAGAGGATAGTAAGGCTGAGAATCGTTGCTCATGATCCAGGGGCTCTTGTTAAGGAATATATTTATATGTAAGATTTTTTAAAGATAAAATAAGTCTTGAGGTTCTTACTTCCAACCTCACGCGCTTATATCACTTCAGAAGAACTACTTCATCTCACGTTCAAATTTAAAATAGCAATTGGTTACAAGAAATAGCCAATTTCGCAGACTTAATGCAGGTCTGTGAAGGGCATTATATCATTTATATTCATTTCAACCGGCTTAGCATGACTAGCCACAACGTGTGGCGTTATTATTTCTCTAATAAGTGAGTTACCGCATTCATCATTAACCTCTCTGAGAAAATTAGCGCAACAGACAAGCAGGGCATCTGTTTACACATTCTGCAAGCCCGCATTTGATTAATGTGCATGAAATGAAAGGGCGTGACCATGATTGCTTAAAAATTAAAGGTATTCTAACTGAACTTTTCAAGAAAACTTCCTGTAGCAAATCAGATGCCATTTGGATATGCGGACCTGGCTCTCTTCCATATTGAGATTCAAGCTGAAATGTTGCCTTTAGTGTCATCTAATTAAAGAATGCCTTTCACAAAATTCTAAGCCAAGCATTTCAGTTTAACTAGCGTACAAATTGTGCCTCAAACTTCTACTTAATGAGCTGTTACACTGGGTTTCTATATTTTGAGAAGTAGCACAGGCCAATTGGCTAATAATAATAATAATAATAATAATAATAATAATAATAATAATAATAATAATAATAATAAGAAGAAGAAGAAGAAGAAGAAGAAGAAGAAGAAGAAGAAGAAGAAGAAGAAGAAGAAGAAGAAGTTGGAAGGGACCATGGAGGTCATCTAGTCCAACCCCCTGCTCAGGCAGGAAGCCCTATACCATTTCAGACAAATGGATTTCCAATCTCTTCTTAAAGACTTCCAATGTTGGAGCGTTCACAGCTTCTGAAGGCAGGTTGTTCCACTGGTTAATTGTTCTCACTGTCAGGAAGTTTCTCCTTAGTTCTCGGTTGCTTCTCTCTTGGGTTAGTTTTCATCCATTGCTTCTTGTCCTGCCTTCAGGCACTTTGGAGGATAGGTTCTTGGGAACCTCTTCAGAGGAACTTATATTGAACTCAGTGGTGTTGATGGGCCTACTGATTTCTGGTCTTCTGGTCTAGTTGCCCGTGGATCAAATAGTCTTGCATTTCTACAAGCTGCAGTTGCTTGCGAAAGAGCAAACTACTTTTGAAAAGACTAGGCATGGGGAGGGTGATGTAATGGTTGTGATGGGAATGATAGGAGATGGGACGAAGAGATGCTGGCTAGGGAACAGTCAGGTAAGAGACAGCATGTTCCTCAGCTGCATAAGAGGCAGAGAAAGAGCCTGAGAAGGGATACTCTCCATAAGCTCTCCGTCTGTAAAAGTGGCCATGGAAGAATTGCACTTTCAGCTTTTCAATATTCTGTTAATGTAGCTTTACAATAAGGTAGAATTAGCTTATCTGATCAATCTTTCTGTCTAGTCTACCTATGAAGGCTGATAGTTTGGAGCTCTGATTTCAATAGAATAGAGTAGAGTAGAGTAGAGTAGAGTAGAGTAGAGTAGAGTAGAGTAGAAGAGAAGAGAAGAGAAGAGAAGAGAAGAGAAGAGAAGAGAAGAGAAGAGAAGAGAAGAGAATCATGATAGAATAGTAGAATAGAGTAGAGTAGAATCATAAGAATAGAATAGAGTAGAGTAGAGTAGAGTAGAATAGAATAGAATAGAATAGAATAGAATAGAATAGAATACTGTAGAATAGAATAGAATAGAATAGAATAGAATAGAATAGAATAGAATAGAATAGAATAGAATAGAATAGAATAGAATAGAATAGAATAGAATTAGGGCTGGAAGGGACCTTGGAGATCTTCTAGTCCAGCCCCCACCACCACTCTAGCAAGAGAACCTGCACCATCTGAGACAAGTGACTGTCTAGCCTCTTCTTCAAAATCTCCAGTGATGGAGTGCCCACTGTTCATTGGTCCTTAAACCCAAGGACCATCGTGATAGATTTGTTCTTCACTGGCATGTTGAGTGAGGGCTACGGATTTTTCATTCACCATCAAAACGTCATTTCTCTTTGACCAGAAATATCAGACCAAAGATCGAAATTAGGAATAAAATTAGTAGCCTGAAACGTATTCATGTCAGCTACCAAACAGTATGACAAAAAGGAATGTTGGAGCCACAGCTTTGTAGACTTGTTTGTTGAATTTCTACACTACCCATCTCATCTAAGTGATTGTGGGCAGTTTACAACAGCCTAATTTTGATGCAGTTGAGTATAGTCTCTGTTAAACAACAGGGGGTTACTATCTAATAACAACACACTGTGGGATTCCTCACTTTAATAGAGAATGTGATTTATTATTACCTCTGTGAGAAGAAATGCTTTTCCCCAGTTCTTAATTCTATTAGCAAAGCAACTTTGGTTAAGAATTTCTCCTTACTACAAAGAGCTCACTATTTTTCTGCCAAGGATGTCATACTTCAAATTTCCATTATTTGGAGGAATGGTATGTTGACAAAATGTACACTTAGGTAGACTTTTTGATTAAAGACTGTTGCTGTGAGAAGCTTGGGCTAACAATGTTCCTAGTCCAGGTAATCCTTGACTTACAACAATTCATTTAGTGACCATTCAAAGTTACAAGGGCAGTGAAAAAAGCGAGTTATGAACGTTTTTCACACTTACGACCTTTGCAGCATAGCCACGGTCACGTGATGAAAATTCACATGCTTGACCACTGGCTCATATTTGTGATGGTTGCGGTGTCCCGGGGTCATGTGATCAATTTTGCAGCCTTCTGACAAACAAACTCAATAGAGAAGCCCAATTCGCTTAACCCTAACCGTGTTGCTACCTCAAGAGCTGCAGTGATTCCCTTAGCAAGAAAAGTTGTAAAACGGTGCAAAACTGACTTAACAACTGTCTCAGTGCAGCCATTTTGGGTTCGATCGTGGTTGTAAGTTGAGGATGACTTGTATTTTAGATTTGAAACTGGTGTGCTGAGAGTCCTAACTTTTTCATTGATCGGTTGGCTTGTTGGTCGCTTTGTTTCAGAAAAGAAGAAAACGGGATTGTTTGAACAAATCACCAAAACTCATGGGACCGTCATTGGGATCACTTCCGGCATCGTCTTGGTTCTTCTCATCATCTCCATCCTGGTGCAGATCAAGCAACCACGGAAGAAAGTGATGACTTGTAAAACCACCTTCAACAAAACTGGCTTCCAGGAGGTGTTTGACCCTCCCCATTATGAGCTCTTCTCCCTGAGGGACAAAGAAATTTCGGCCGACTTGGCTGACTTCTCCGAGGAGCTCGAGAACTACGAGAAAATGAGGCGCTCCTCGACCGCTTCACGGTGCATTCACGACCATCACTGCGGCTCACAAGCCGCGACAGTCAAGCCAAGCAGGACCAATCTTAGTTCCATGGAACTTCCTTTCCACAACGATTTCGCCCCTCCGCAGCCAATGAAAACCTTCAACAGCAACTTCAAGAAGAGTAGTTACACTTTCAAGCAGGCCCACGAATGTCCCGAGCAGGTGATTGAAGACAGGGTGATGGAGGAGATCCCTTGTGAAATCTACGTCAGGGGTCGCGAAGATGCTGCTCAGGGCTCCTTATCGATGGATTTTTAATCTCCCTTGAAAGCAGTGTGTGTAAATAGATGTACATACACAACAAACATAACACGCCGGTGTACAAAGGTGTACCATACGGGAATTTGATGGAGACTTCAACATTCATACTTTTTTAAAAACTTGTTTCTTTTTTCATCCCAAAAGGAAAGCTCTACATACTGTAAATCTCTCTCTCTCTTTTTTTTTCTCCTTCCCTTTGGAATTGCCCGTCTGATAAAAGAAACAACCAAAGGTTTTGCATGAGGCTTCGATTAGTTGACATTAAAACAAAACCGACTCGGGTTTGTGATTGCTCACTGTCTGTATTGCTTCGGTTTCTTTTCCTTCCTTCCAAACTACTGGTTTGAAGCCAGAAGTTTAATTTGCTTTTTCTTTTAAAAAAAGTGGGTGCCATACCAAGGAGCTTAATACAGGGATCCCCAACCCCCGGTCCATGGACCGGTACCGGGCCGCAGCATGGCAGCAAACGGTCCGCACAAACAAGCAAAGCCCCATCTGCGGGATGCAGGCAGCACACAAAACCACACACTCTCCGGTCTGCGGAAAAACCTTTCTCCACGGAAAAAGGTTGGGGACCTCTGGCTTAATACTTAAACGCCGAACGACACTTTGGCAAATAAGGTTAGAGTGCTTGTTGTAAATGCCACTTCAGACTCAACTGTCAATCACCTTGGTTCGTTTGATAGACAGGTAGCCCTTGGCTTATAAACAGAATTTCCTTTGCTAAGCAAAGCGGTTGCGGAATAACCCAATTTTACGACCTTTTTCATTAAGCGGATCGTGGCAGTCGTTAAGCAAATCCAGCTTTCCCCACTGACCTTGCTTGTCAGAAGCTGGTTGGGAAGGAGTCAAATGATGGTCCCATGACCCTGGGATCCTGCTACTGTCATAAATCCATGCCGGTTGCCAGGTGGCAAAATTTTGATCACGTAACAGGGGGGAGGAGGGAGAAATACTGCAATCGTCATAAATGCGAGGACCGGTTGCAAGTCACGTTTGTCAGTGCCCTTGTCATTTCAAATGGTCCCTAAAGGAATGGATGGAGCTGCCTTTTAAATGTGGTCAAAGAAAGCCATATAAAACATTGTGCTTTTCATATTTCTGCCTTTCTGTTGTTTCTCTGTAGCTCTATGCCTGCAGTAGATTGGTCTTTCCGCTGCCTTTGTGGGTAACACTGTGCCAATGTTTTGAGGGGACCAGACCAGCTGAAATGGTCAGGATAATTTCCCTTCGTTTCTTAGAACCCCACCATTTTTTTTTAAGAATCCAGTTTGGAAAACCCAGCTCTGACAGTCTCTATTTGCATTAAGAACAAATAGTGCTTGCTTTCTAGTTATTCAGATGTTTTATTGTTCAGGTCTTTCCCTTCTTGGAGATAAAAAAAATAACACAGGCAGGCAATTTCAGTGATATTTCACTTCTTGCAAAACATTTCTTGACAGTTAATACCGGCAACTCCGATTAGTCCTTTTTCAAAAGGCTTACAAGGTGATTTATGACTTGTCCTTCAGCCATCTTTTAGGTTTTTGTCCAAAACGTACTTGTTAAGTGTCTGAGGAGATTTATATCCCCACCTCCCTGCAAGAACGTAAGGTAGCTGTATGTAGTACTCTCTTTCATGTTTTTTTCTCACAACAGTCCTGTTGGGTAGAGTTTAAAAATGGTCTTTTCTCAATTGCACTGGTATGGCTTCCACTTTTTAAACCAACAATTTATAAATAAAAGGCCGCTTGGTTGCACCTTGAGGCTGTATAACCTATATGTGGTGTATTGCCCTTTAGGCACTATGCAGCCAATGGATTATCAGTGTTCAGGCCAGCAACTGTAAATCACAGTGTTGTCACTTGCAAAGCACACTTCAGTTTCTTTGCCATTTAGTCTTTAGTCTCCTGTTTCTTTTAAACTTTCTTCGTACTGAGTGTCATATTTTTTTTCCACTCCACGTGATCTGATCACTCTGATGGGCCATGCTTTGTATGGAGTACTGAATATAAAGAAAACTTACACCATGCGTGGATCTGTTTGCAGATTGTGTTGAACCTCGCAGAAGAATGTTATTTAAGTTCTTGAGGTCAAGAAAGCAGCAAGCTTCTCTAATGTAATATGACCACTTAGTCCCGGGAATTAAATGTTGTGATTTTTCTAGAAGGAAATACTTTTGTTCAGAAGTAAATTATAGCATAAGTAGCCCCTGGATTTACATCCGCAGTTGGGGACTAGAATTTCTGTTGCTAAGCAAGGTGATTGTTATATGAAGTCGTGCTTGATTTTAGGAACATTTTGGCCATGGTTGTTAAGAGAATTACTTCAGTTGTTAAATGGAACATGCCCTTGTTAAGACAATCTGGCTTTTCCCATTGACTTTGCTCATCAGAAGCTGGGAAGGTCGCAAATGGGGATGAGATGAGCCAGGGATTCTGCAACCCTCATAAATACATCCCATTTGCCCAGCATCTGAATGTTCATTGCGTAACCCTGGGGATGCTGCAACAGTCATAACTGTGAGGACCTGTCATATGTCACCTTTTCCATGCTATTGTGACTTCAGTCACTAAATGAATGCTTGTAAGTCGAGAACTACCTGTAACAGGATAACTGCTTTATTCATGAAACATGTCACACTTTACCTGTAGCTGCGTCCACCTGGAACCGCAGATACACTTGGAGCTTGGTGCCATTTTGATGGGGAGCACATAATGATTAAATAACAGAACCCCACAAACGGAGACCACCTTTTCAGATATGTCTATTTGATGTACCATCCTGTTTTAAGTAGCTGAGATACACCAACATCTCCAGGATGTTTTAAATGCTTGTTTCTTTCAGGAACATTTTATTTCTAATGTTTCACTTAGCCAACGCGCACATTTAAATGATACCAGCAACTAAAACATTTGGAGTCCGTGAGTCCTCCCGAATGCAATATGGATGCCAGGGTGCCACTTGGTCACCGCTAATAAAACACAGCCTCACAAAGCCTCACAAATGTATTCAGTTGTTACACGGTGCTGTTCATTAGATCAGCATTTGTCTAACGTGGCAACTTTAAGACATGTCTGTTTCAGCCCGCTGAATTCCCTAGTTGGCAGGTTGCATCAGATTGCCTGTGTGACTAGAAAACCAGGAGACTGTGAATTCTAGTCCCACCTTAGGCATGAAAGCCAACTAGTCCCTCTCTCTCTCAGGCCAACCCCCCTCCCTCACAGGGTTGTTGTGGGGAAAATAGGATGAGGAAGGTGTGTTTGATATGTTTGCTTTCTTGAGTTATTTATAAAAAATAAAATCAGGATAAATGAATGCATTTAAATACACTGTAGTATTAAAGGCTGGAATTTTGTGAAGAAGGAGATTGCATGCCATGGAGCGGTCTTCCACATTAAGTCAATGAAGCGCAACCAGGTGTGGTTCGGAGAAAGTGGTCCTTGTCAATATAAGCGAAGACTCAACTGGTCAGTTTAGGTATCTGGAATTAGAGAGAGTCATCTTTTCTCCATTGCAAAAAGATCTTTAGACCGGGGGGGGGGTCTTCAAACTTGGCAACTTTAAGACTTGTGGACTTCAACTCCCAGAATTCCTCAGCCAGCTCTTGGGAGTTGAAGTCCACAAGTCTTACAGTTGCCAAGTTTGAAGACCGCTGCTTTAGACAATCTCCTGGCCACTCTGCAGTCTCTTGACTAGGAGCAAACTGAAAATTAAAGACGACAAAAACAAAGAGGGCAATGTGTTGAAAGTCAATTTGTAAGTTGTGTGGAGGGCCACCATTCATGCAATGCAAAGAATAAACTTTCCCGTGTCAGTCTATTGACAAATGGCCTCTCTTGAAGATCTCCTCTTTGTCAAAAGCCATATTAGTCATATGTAATTAATTTGACGTGATGCTTAATGTGATTCTAATGGAAGTGAGATATAAAGTGAATCAAATCAATCTTCCTAGTCTAGAGAAAAGAAGGACTAGGGAAGACATGATAGCAATCTTCCGGCATTTGAGGGGCTGCCACAAAGAAGAGGGGGTCAATCTATTTTCCAAAGCACCAGAAGGCAGGACAAGAAACAATGGATGGAAAGTAATCAAGGAGAGAAGCAACCTGGAATTAAGTAGAAACTTCCTCACAGTGAGAACAATTAACCATCCCTGGAGGATTTTAAAAAGAGGTTAGACAGCCACTTGTCTGGAATGGTTTAGAGTCTCCTGCTCAAGCAGGGGGTTGGACTAGAAGACCTCCAAGGTCCCTTCCAGCTCTAGTCTGAATTTGAATTAAATTTATTTTCCTGATCATAAAGTTTGCTACTCTTGAAATGTCACCCAAATGCCAAGGGTAACCCTCAATGCATTCCCCTGCCATGCCTGAAACGATGTAAGCTGTCCTGCGAGCCAAAATGCAATATAAAAAGGGAGGGATGTCAGAAAAAAGGTCCTTTAGCAAGCATAGACAAGACAAACAAGGGCCTTAAGCAAGACGAGACAAGCCCATGGCAGAAAGAAAGAAAGAAAGAAAGAAAGAAAGAAAGAAAGAAAGAAAGAAAGAAAGAAAGAAAGAAAGAAAGAAAGAAAGAAAGGAAGGAAGGAAGGAAGGAAGGAAGGAAGGAAGGAAGGAAGGAAGGAAGGAAGGAAGGAAGGAAGGAAGGAAGGAGAAAGAAAGAAAGAAAGAGAGAGAGAGAAAGAGAGAGAGAAAGAAAAAAAGAAAGAAAGAAAGAAAGAAAGAAAGAAAGAAAGAAAGAAAGAAAGAAAGAAAGAAAGAAAGAAAGAAAGAAAGAAAGAAAGAAAGAGAAAGAAAAGCAAAAATGTTCTCCCTGTTTCCTTTCTGAAAACCTTGGACTTCAAAGGAGCTGACAAAACATGTTCTTCGGAAACATCAAAAGGAAGACATGTGCCTTAATGGACATAAAGTCGAACATTAGTCAAGGACTACCTGTATTTAATAAATCATGGTTAAAGAACCATTGTGCAAAGCACCATTCAGTAGGGATGACCTTGCTCATTTAAAGTCTGCGTATTTTAGGAAGGATTTTTATGAAGATTACTGAGTAATCTGGAAAAAGCAACACACGTGTTATTCCATATCGGCTAACCGTCTCTTTTCCTCTGCTGCCCTGCTCTCTCGCTCGGGGAAGCACCATCCTGCTGTGGACAAATGAAAAAAAACAAAAAACCACAGTGTTATTTTCTGGGCCGTTGAAAACCGTTGATACGGCTCCTTTCCCAGTCAATTTAATTAAGAACAGAGAGTCTTAATTGCATATTATTGTGTTTATCCACCAACGCAGTCTACTGAAGAGTCTGCCTTCGTGGGGCCCTAATATAATTGTGGGACATTAAGGAAATTAAACTCGCACTGAAAAAGAAACCGGGGTTGGTTTGTTTTTGAGCCGTTGCAGGGAGCTTGGTGGCGGTGGTGTTGATAGAGAAGTCACAGGGAAGCTGAGCAGGCTGGCAAATGAAAGCAGAATTTGGCATCAGCCAGAGTTTTAACACAAAAGATGGAGGCAGCAGAACCAGGGTGTGACCCCCATCTGAGGTAGGTACCAACCTTGACTTTCAGCACTGGAGTGTGGTTTTATTTGGGCCAAGCACAAAACTTTCCTTCTCCACAACTGCTGCAGCGCCGTCTTAGATGTGCTGATTTGGAAACAAACCCAACCCAACGACAAGTAGACCTTGGCTTACTGGGGCCAGAATTTTCATTGCTAAACGAGACGGCTGTTAAGTATGTTGCATCTGATTTTACGGCCTTTCTCCCCACCCCACCCCCACCCCCCAGTTGCTAAGCAAATCACCGGCCTTTCTCCCCACCCCACCCCCACCCCCACCCCCCAGTTGCTAAGCAAATCACCGCAGATTGTGAAGAGCTGCCCTTTGTTAAACAAATCTGGCTTTGCTCATTGACTCTGCTTGTCGGAAGCTGGGTGAGAAAGTTGCAGATAGTGACCAAATGACTGTCATCAATACCTTCTGCAGCCCAGGAGACCCGTTTTCATGCAATTCCTGACATTTTCAGAGAAGACCTTGGAAAACCTTGGGCTGCAAATCCTGCTCAGAGACAGTCATCTTGAAATGACCTATGATTTACAGCGTGGGCGACTTGGGCATTGCTGGTGGCAAATTACAGCCAAATGCCCAAATTTTGATCATGTGACCATGGAGACGCTGCAGTGGTTGTAAACGCGAAGACCGGTTGTAAGTCACCTTTTTCAGCGCGGTCGCAACTTCGAACGGTTGCTAAACGAATGGTTTTAAGTCAAGAACTCCCTTAATAAACAGGGGCAGATCCTCAGCGACGCATAACTAGAGATCCAGTTGAATCATGTTAAACTGTAACAGAGAGAGGTGTTTCGATGTGGCATAGTTCACTTTCACGACCCTTGGTTTAAGTCAATATTTTTCTGCTTCTGGATTTATTTATTTATTTATTTTGCTCGAAACTGGGGGGAAAATGAAGCTTTGAATTTAGGTTTTGACGATTAGAAAGATTTTTGTAATTGTAGAAATGGCTTTGAAATGTTGTGAAATCAAAACCAAAATTCTGGTCCCAGATGTGCTTGTAAGTTAAGGACTCCCTGTAGATTACAATAGTTGGGTTCACATAACACAGTACCTGCGCAAACAACATTAGGAAATAATGTGTGTGAAACCCTGAGATTTTAGCTGAGGTTGTATTGTTTTCGTAATCTGTTGCACCAAAGTAAGTCAGAGGTCATTTTTTCCCCTTTTCTTTCTTTGCTGTTTTCTCTTTCTTGTTTTCCTAACCTTGGCTTCTTCTATATTTTTTATCTTGGAACGAAACTTAACCAAAAGAAAAAATATCAATTTTTCCCAGCCTCAGCAACTTTAAGATGTGTGTGGAACTTCAACTTCACACCTTTTGCTGAGGTTGACAAACCCTGTTCTAACTTGTTTGCGTGTACACTTTTCAGACGTGGAAATGTTAATCTCCAGATAAAATGGAATACCGGAGGGAGGTTGGGTGCAGGATAAAGAAATGGCATTTCTCCTCCCCTGTACAATTACTTGCAAGTTGGGCTTCAGAATCCAATAAACTTAAAATGCCCTTTAAATCAAACCCAGTGCTTGGTGATGTCAGAGACCTATTGCTCCAAATGGGATCCTGCTGTAAAAAAAAAGGCTGGGAGAAAATCAAGGTGGATAGGTCAAACGGATGTGATAACGAGGATGAAAATTGATTTATTAGAAACCCTTCTGCAAAGATGTTTTATTCTCCAACTCTGATCTCCCCCACCTTTGAGACAAAGCTAATCCTTTTAGGAGGGATGAGGACCAGAAAGAGATTCACTATAAACTGTTTCGATTAAACCTTTAGGGTCACGGCTGATCTGACAAAGAAATCAACCCCAGCATTTCAAAAGGCTGGCGGTGATTTGGTGACATGATAACGCAAGACTTTCTTTGGGAAAAAAATATGGCTATAAATGAATAGGAGGGATAAATAGGAATTGTTATTGCTATTAAATGTTCCTCAGTGAAGATTCCTCTTGCTACGATTCGTTGATTTTAATATTTAAGGCTGACAGTTTGGGTTAGGGTTAGCGACAGTTTGAAACCAATGGCCTCTGAATGCATAAAACAGCACAAGAGGAAAGAGAAATTGGGAGGGCAGAGAGAGAAAAAAATCAATCTCCCAGGGATGATGGTCGTGAGGATGATTTATTTAATGGGTATGCCACCTGAGTTGCAATGATTCTAATAGCTAGACATAGATAGCCTAGACCAGGGGTAGGCAACCTCGGCTCTTTTATGACTCATAGACTTCAACTCCCAGAATTCCTGAGCCAGCCAAGCTGGCTCAGGAATTCTGGGAGTTGAAGTCCATGAGTCATAAAAGAGCCGAGGTTGCCTACCCCTGGCCTAGACCTTAGGGAAATGGCCCTCTTGAAGAACAGCCTTAGAAATGAGAGGGTTTGCAAGAGAAGGGTCTAAAAAAGTGAGTAAAAAGGGGGCAGACCCTTGACTGCCTGCTGGTGGCTGCCATCTTGACTTTTTTGACCTTCTCTGCAGATCCCCCACCTGGTTGAAGAAAGCAATAGGGAGGTCTCTCCTGCCCCAAAGGAGAGGATGAGACCCAACAGCCTTATGCTGCAGAAGATTTCGTATGTGCCTGAAGCAAATAACAACAGCAACAACAACAAAAGCAATAATACAAAGTGAAGAAGCTAAAGTGCTGTGGTACGTTAGAATTCAAGCCGATTCAGACCTATGATGATCACAATATATATATATATATATATATGTATGTATGTATGTATGTATGTATGTATGTATGTGTATGTATATGTATATGTATGTATATATATATATATATGTAAATTATTCAAATTGCTAATAAAGAATTTGGGAGGCTGAGATGATCATTTCAAACTTCTTATGTTCTCATCAGTCAGTCATACCCTTTATCTGAGATTCGAAGCTGGGCTAATTATATATTAGGCAGTTGTTTTAACTTCCTGAGCCACAGGTTCTTTCTCTCTTTTATTAGCTAGAAGGCAAGGGAAATATGTGTTAAGTATTTGTCAAGGCTTTTTGAATGCACCTTGCTAATTAACTCTTTCTTTCCTGCTGGAAAGAATTATATATTGCTGGAAAAAATAAAGGGAACACAAGATAAGACATCCTCCTATTAAATACAGTACATTGTGTTGTTTAAGTGTTCCATATATCATGTGATCTCCTATGCTATTTTCCCCAATTGGCTTTTCAACAAGCCAAGTCAATGGGGGATGAGTCATTTAACAACTGCGGTGATTCACTTAACAATATGGCAAAAAAAAGCTAGTAAAATTGGGCACAACTCAATAACCTTGGACATTCTGGTCCCTGTTATTGTCATAAGCTGAGGATTACCTGCAAGATGATTTTCCTTTCATGAGGATGAAGAACCTCAGTAGTGCTTTGTTTTTAGTAAAGAGCTTTATACAAGTGGGGTATTGTTGTTTTTTTTTGCTTAATAACAGTTGGGGGGGTGGGGTTTCCACACAGGGTGGTCAAAAACGGTCCAGATGTGGCTACAACGATGCCATCAAGGCTCTGCCTCTATTTTTGAGGTGCTCAACGTTGGCCAACCTGGTGCCTGCCAGGTGTGTGGGATTATCAACAGCTGTAATTTGCCACCAGCAATGTCCAAGCCACCTGTTAAGTCGTGGGCTCTGGTGAGCAGGAATGAAGACACAAGGCTGAGTACAGAGAAACTCATTCTTTTATTCTTGCTGGAACTGTACTTGAGCTTGGGCCGCACTCAGCCACAATATATAGCCTAGCCCTACGGTAGCAGCCAATAGGATTGAACCCGCTCTTGCCGCCTGGGGCTGACCAATTGCAGGACCGGAGATGGCCTGTCTGGGTTGCTGGAAAGCCGTTAGCTCTCCAGCAACGCACGTGGTGTGGTACCACAAGCCCAATACATAGCACCACCCACACTGTAAATCACAGGTCATTTCAAGACGATCTTCTCTGAGCAGGCTTTGCAGCCCAAGGTTTTCCAAGGTCTTATCTGAAAATGTCAGGAAATGCATCAAAATGGGTCTCATGCCTGCAGAAGTTCTTCCTGACAGGTCGATTATGATGAAGGTGGCCTGGCATCCCTGAACCCCTGGCAAGGCCATTGCCAGGCACCGATTACCCTCATTTCTCTCTTGCTCTGCACATCTCACGGCTTGCGCTTCCTTTGTTTCACCTTCTGGCACCACCGGTGGCGTTTTAAACATTTTGCAAACAAAAGCGCCCTCTGCTGGCTACATCAAGGGAAAGCTCCAACCTCCAAGCCTGCCTAGCAGGTTTTGCAAGCCTCAAGTTCGACCATTATTGTGACACCGAGTTTTGGAACATGAATGTCCAAGGTAGGGCTATAATAACGGGATAAATGAGTTCCCAACTGATTAGCCTACCTCCTTGAAAAGCTACGTTGCCCCCCCCCCGCATACATTTCAGTTGCATGTGGTATTTTAGGTCTTTAAAGCAGATTTTTCGATTTTGCAATTCCCAGCTGAAATGATCCATGAGAAGCTTGCTTTATCTGTCTCTCTTTTGTCTGTCTGTCTATCATCTATATCTATTTATCTCTCTCTCTTCTCTATCATCTCTGTCTCTCTGTCATCTATATCTATTTATCTCTCTCTTCTCTATCATCTATCATCTATTTCTATCATCTATCACCTATTATCTATCGATCTATTATCTCTATAGCTATCATCTATCTATTATCTATTGATCTATTATCTATCAATCTATTATCTATTTCTATCTATCATCTAGGGATGCGGTGGCTCAGTGGGTTAGGCCGCTGAGCTTGTCGATCAGATGGTCGGCAGTTTGGCGGATCAAATCCCGAGTGCCGCGTAACAGAGTGAGCGCCTGTTACTCGTCCCAGCTCCTGCCAACCTAGCAGTTCGAAAGCACGTAAAAATGCAAGTAGAAAAATAGGGACCACTACGGTGGGAAGGTAACAGCGCTCCGTGCGCCTTTGGCATCTAGTCATGCCGGCCACATGACCACGGAGACGTCCTCGGACAAGCGCTGGCTCTTCGGCTTTGAAACGGAGATGAGCACTGGCCCCTAGAGTCGGAAACGACTAGCACGCATGTGCAGGGGAACCTTTACCTTTATCTATCATCTATCTATTATATATCCATCTATCATTATTTTTGTATGCCACTCCACTCCCAACAGCTCTGGAGAGCTCACCAGAGCAATAAAAATGAAAATTAATGATACGGAGATGGCAGAACTGGATCAAACTGAAATGGAAAAGAAAAAAAGACAACCCAGGGGCTACAAGGCTGGGAGAAGAGCCAGATCTTTGCACCCACTTGGCATCATGGGATTACCATTTGCACCCTTACGGACTGCTTCCGACAAGCAAAATGAACGGGTGAAGCCAGATTTGCTTAACAACCATGGCAAAAAAAAAATGGTCATAAAATTGAGCACAACTTCCTTGCCTTGCTTAGCAATGAAATTCTGGTCCGAATAGTGACCGTTAAGTCGAAGACATGTATTGTGGTGGAGCCATTCTCATTTCAGCCAGAAGGAAGACGGTGCCTTTGACCCGGCGTTTTCAGTCAATGCCTACTCTAAATGTCAGCCTTTATCTCAGCACCGACCCCCTCCCGTGATCTCTACCTTTTCTACCTGCCTGCCACTCAAGAATAAAGGGCAGGGGATGCTGAGAACCAAGGGGTGCTCATATCTGAGGAGACAAATAGCCAATATGACCTTTTAGGAAAAGTTTTATTGCATTTCCTCGCCAGCCCAACCAAAAAAATGAATCCGTCTCTGCAGCAAAATAAAACCACCCCCTTCTGTACAAACATTAACAAAAAACACAGAAAGGGCATTTTACCTTCGGAGTAGAAACTGAACTCCTTACTAATTAAAATATTTATGAATGCCTTGACACCTTTTTTCCCCCCTTTGTATTTGTCCAATGGCAGGATTAAAAACTCCCGCTGCTGGGTAGTTGTAACCTGCTTCCAGAGCACGTCTGAAGAAAGAGTGAGAATTTATTGTAAATAAAATAGATACGTTAGCCAGCCTTTATTGATATAAGTGGATAATAATATAATGTAATCTGATGGCATATTTCTACTTTGAAATGTAATAGCGCTGTAGCACATTTTTACTCTGCAGAAGTATTCAGTTTTAAGAGAGAGATTGGTTTTAAAAGGTTACGGTTAGATTGTCAGGGGAAAAAAATCTATGTGTTCCCTAGGAGTTGAAAACAATTTAATGGCAGATAATCAACCCATCAGTCAATCAAGCACCCCCCTGTAATGGGAGGGAATAGCCATGTTGGAGGATAACCTACAAAATACCATATTGCTGGTTTTCATCGCAATCCAGCATTTAAAGTCAAGCTGGGGCTTCGGATGAAGAATCCAAGATAATTCAATGATGGCATTTTCAAGGTGTCGGTGCAACATCTCGAAGCTTGAAATGTGTACGCCGGGAGTGTCCAACTTTGATAATTTTAAGACTTGTGGACATTTAACTCCCAGAATTCCCCAGCCACCATATCTGGACTTCAGCTCCCAGAATCCCCCAGCCTGAATGCATTCATGCTGGCAGGGGAATTCTGGGACTTGAAGCCCACCCATCTTCCAATTGCTGAGAAGGAGAGATGCTGATTGATTTATTAAATTTCTATACCGCCCTTCTCCCAAGGGACTCAGGGCGGTGTACAGGGCAATAAAATACAACATACAAAAATTAAAAATAAATTAAATTAATTTAGCCCCAACAATAAATAGTTAAAAATAAACCCAAACCCTTAGTGCAGGCCGCCCTGTTCAAACAACCAAGTCTTCAGGTCACGGCGGAAAGAGCGAAGGTCGGGAGCCATCCGGAGCTCAACAGGCAGTTGATTCCAAAGGGCTGGTGTTCCCACAGAGAATGCTCTCCCCCTGGGGACTGCCAGCCGGCAATCCCTGACCAACGGCACCCTGAGGAGGCCTTCTCTGTGGGAGCGCACAGGACGAAGGGAAGTTGACGCTGGCAGCAGGTGCTCCCGTAGGTAATCCAGACCCTTGCCATTTAGGGCTTTATAGGTCATCACCAGCACCTTGAATCTCACCCGGAAGGCAACCAGAAGCCAATGCAGCTCGCGGAGGAGAGGTGTTACATGGGAGTATCGGGAAACCCCCCCATCACAACTCGCGCGGCCGCATTCTGCACCAGTTGAAGCCTCCCAGTTGTCCTCAAGGGCAGCCCCATGTAGAGAGCGTTGCGGTAGTCTATCCGAGAGGTCAGGAGCGCATGAGTAATGGAGAGACCGAGTGTGTTATTTCCACGGTCCTAAATCCAAAACCGAACCCGGCAATTTCCAGGGAACAAAGCAAAAACACCTTCCGCTGGTTCACAGGTGAAAAACCAGCGCCCATTCCAAAGCCCACCTCCCCACTGGCTTATTCGGAACAAGCCGCAATTGAGCCCTGACTCTGCCTTCCAAGCCCCTGGGAAGCACGCGGCTTTCCCCCCGGGGAATGCTGGGAATTGCAGTTCATTCCCCCCCACCCACCCCCAGCAGCGAACCGCCTTTGTTCGGCTGCCCCTCCGCTTCCCTGACGTCCCGCCAGCCTCTCTGGAATCCCCAATCCCCCGCGATCCGGCCTCCGGGTTTTCTTCCCCTCCCAAAAAAGGGCAAGCCAGGCTTCTTGGCTCTCCCCCTCCCCGGCCCGAAGGCGAAAGGCGGGGCCTGCAAGGAGGCGGGGCTCCTCCTGGCCGCGGGAAGCCGGGCGAGCGTGCGTGCGTGCGTGCGTCCCGCCGACGTCGCGTGCGTGCGTGCGTGCTTGCGTGCGGCCTTCGCTCCGCTCTCCGCCCTCTCCCCCTCCTTCCTGCTTCCCCCCTCAGACGCTCTCGCGGCGCCGTCGCGCTCCCGGCGTTTCGCGGCCTTTTCCCTTTGCCGGCGGCCGCCTTCCCCGGCGCGGACATGGCGAACGTGGCCGACACCAAGCTCTACGACATCCTCGGGGTGCCGCCGGGGGTCTCCGACAACGAGCTGAAAAAGGTCCGAGGCGGGCGGGCGGGCCAGGAAGGGAAAGCAGGCCCGGCTCGAGGGAGCCCCCCCCCCTCCAACCCAGGCCCTCCGCCTTCCCAAGCGGGTCCCTGAAGGCCTCGCCGGAGAGAAGGAGCCGGCGGGGAGGAGGAGGAGGCCGGGCGCTGGGCCTGGCCGCTCTTGGGGGGGGGGGCTGAGCAGAGGCCATCCGGTGGGGGGGGAGGGAAAGCAGGCCCCTAGGAGGAGAAGGTCGAAAGTCCAGGGCCCGCCGGCTGGGGATGATGGGGAGTGTGTCACGTAGGGCCCTTGGTAGGAAGAATAGAGGGTCGTGGGGGGGGAGGGGGAGGATCTGCAAGGTGAGGGGCCGGGGGGGGGGCGGGTAGAGGAGGGCAGGGTTGCATTTTGAGGAGGGGAGAGGGAGGGGGGATCGTGGGGGTGCTGGGGAGGATGGGAGTTGCAGTGTAACCGATGCAGAGGGTCTTGGGGGGAGGGGGGTGTGTGGGTGGTGGACGGGGCGCTGGGGAGGATGGGGCTTCTTGCCCCAGCTGCCAGGTGGGGGAGGGGTCGTTGTAGTAGAGGGCAAGGGGGGGCTTGGGAGGAGGCAAGGTGTAAGGTAAATTGTTCGGGGAGGACGGTCGGAAATATGAGAGTTTGGGTGCCGGGAAGTCGGAGTGGGACAGAAAATGGAGATTGCTGTGGGGGAGGGAAAGATGGAGGAGGGGGAGGCATCCCGATCAGCAGCATCCCCATTTGCTTCTTCCTTTCCCTCCCTAGCTTGTGGGGGGGGGAGGAAATCACATATCTTAAGTCCCATTTTTCTTAACTTTGGTGAATATCTATTTGTACAATTTTTCTAGCTACCCATCTTGCTAGGTTCTAATATCAATCTGACCCGTGGTTTCCAGGCTGTAATGTCTGGATCTGCAGCAAGACATTAATAATTGAGCAAATTCCTTGGCTTGGCTTTGCCTTTTGTATATCAAGGGTTAGTCTTCCAGTGTTCAGCGCTCTGTTCAAGTATGCTCAAACTGCAACTCCCAGCATCCCCAGCCAGAGCTGTAATCCCAAGCATCTCTCTATGCCCCTTTGGGAGAGGCTGAGCAACGTGCACCCATGTGTATATATGTAAACACCAATTTAAATACACGATGCCCTAGTTTGGAATGTGAAGAATAAAAAAATGTTGGGGCTTCCTTTGTTTTTGGCTTCTTCCTCATTCCTTCCCAAGAATAGGCATTCTGCACAATTGCCTTAAACAATTAGGATTCGAAAAGTAAAACAACATATAGCTTTCCTCTTCTGCCCATATTTTCACGTTCTTTTGAGAACTATTTTAGAGTGACGAGGGACTACATATTTACCCTCTTCCAATTTCGTAGGATAAGTTATGATTGCTTTGAAGAGCCAGAAATTACTTTCTTTTGGTTCATTCTCACTCCAGTATCTTAGGCATCTTCTAGAAATTTTTTCCACCTTCTGATCACATTCCCACTTCTTAGAGCAAGGAGGAGAAGAATGGGTCAACACTCGTATTTACTTTTCTTTTCATGGAAATAAATTTTGTTGCTCAAACAGGATGTCAGCTGAATTGTTTCTGTCTGCAGAATCATAATGAGGCTGAACTATATACTCCTCTTGAACTTCTCAAGTATTACCAAAAATAATTTCTAGTGAAAGAGATAGGGAAATTATTAAATGTGGCATTGTCTAATCCATAACTTTTTCATTAAATCAAATCCTGTTTACATTTTGCTCTCACCCGGCCCACTTTAGGGATTGTGTCACACTCTGGCCTTGTCCTCAGTAGCTGATCCTTTATCTATGTCCTTGTCAACCTTGCGCATCTGTCACCCAATCCAACGGAATGCCATCCCAGAACGCACTTTTCAACTGGTTAACCACTATGTCCTACCTCTCTATGATAAGCGGGTACTGCTACTGAGAAAAGAATCCTAGACATTTGGGAGTGTTGGTTTGGGCTGGATGTTTGTTATTGAGGAAGCAGGTGCATGGGAGGAGTCACACCAGGTGAGAGGTCAACAGGAAAATAAGTTCGCTTGTTGGGCTTGCCACAGCTTAAACCTTCAAGTAAAAACAATCATTGGCTCCATTTATTGAGAATTTATTTTCAGGCAAGATATTTTCATAACAGTCAATCCAGGCTTAGTTTGGCCCCTTCCTTTTTCCAGCTTGGTGACCTTGAGGCAGCATCTTGAGAAGATACAGCATTTACTTTTGTTTCCCAAAGCATTCCCCTCCCCATAGCTCATGGCAGTCTGTCACTGAATAGTAGTGAAGCACAAGCAAGCATGAAGTTGCTGCTGACATCCCTATTCTGAACTGGGGAGGGGGGAAAACCCCTATCTTCGGTGGTGTATTGCCTTTCTCCATGAGCAAACAAACAGAGTTTGATATTTTGTGATGTTTTGCCTCCTGTAAAACCATTTCCTTAGCTGGATAGTAAAATTAATTGTTCTTTGGCACTAATTTTGAATATCTGTTTGATCCTAACATTGAGAGAACACCTAAAGATTTCATAAATGTGGAATTGAAAATGCATCCCTTTTAAGAACTGCAAGTGAATGGGTTTATTTTAATATAGCTGATGTTGTTAGGGGGTCAAGTTGAATACCTAGCCATTTAATCTTTTCCCCAGATTCATAGAAAGTAGTATAAATCTGGCATGGATATTCGCTCTTTGAACTTTAGAACTCTTAATTATAACTGGCAAGTATCAGTTATGGAGAGTTCTGTTCCTATCTTCTAAAATGGTTGCTAACTAACAAGCCTTGGGTTGTATCTCACTCTGATGTACATTGCGTAACGATATTCCCATTCTTGTGCTGCTTGTCTTTTTAGAAGGAAGGTTTGGTAAAAGTGAAGTAGAACACAAAGCTGTTTCATTTTTAATAGAAAAGAGAATGTTGGCATGGCTATCTTCTATACATCTTGAAAAGAGGAGTGGTCTGTAACATGCCGAACCGATTTGGCTTCATTTTTATAACACTTGCAGTCCTTAGGAACAATTATTTCACATAAATCGATAATTGGGGTGCCATTTAAAATACCCCAAGGTGTTGGCCATGTTAGTTTTCTTCTCACAGTTGATTATTGCCAGTTTCTTGTACGCCTTTATAATGGTTTGAACTGCTGATCTTAGGAAAACATTATCACAGTGATTTAGCTGTTATTTGAAATAAAGTATACCTAGACTAAGGATGTGGTGGCTCAGTGGGTTAGGCCGCTGAGCCTGTCGATCAGAAGGTCGGCAGTTTGGCGGGTCGAATCCCGAGTGCCGCGTAACAGAGTTGAGCGCCTGTTACTCGTCCCAGCTTCTGCCAACCTAGCAGTTCGAAAGCACGTAAAAATGCAAGTAGAAAAATAGGGACCACTACGGTGGGAAGGTAACAGCGTTCCGTGCGCCTTTGGCGTCTAATCATGCCAGCCACATGACCACGGAGACGTCCTTGGACAAGCGCTGGCTCTTCGGCTTTGAAAGGGAGATGAGCACCGGCCCCTAGAGTCGGAAACGACTAGCACGCATGTGCGGGGGAACCTTTATCTTTACCTTATACCTAGACTAAACTCAAAAATGATTATTTAAGAAGTAAACTAATTGACCAGGTTAATATGTACTTATTGAACAAGTTATACTTGTTATAATCATATACAAGCGTTACGCCTCATGAGATCCCCAACTTTTAGAGGAAGTCCTAAAAGCCTTCCCAAAGTTGCTGCCAAATTGTAATTATGAAGGTGAGAGAGTTATTACATTATTTAAAAAATGTTTTAATTACAATTGGCTAACATTAAGTTAATTTTCTCAGATGAAAAGTATTTCTTGCTTTGTCCCTGGTTTTTGGAAAGCTGTTTCCAGTTAAGCTGAGTCTGAAACTTGGCAGAAACCAAAGTACAAAATAAAAGTGTGTAAATGATATACTAATAACTAGAGCAGTTGTAGCAACCATGATGGAGGGAGGTGTGCCTGTGTGGCGTTGGTGGGGGGGGAACCTGAAGCCTCAGGTAATGTTTGTGTTGTTGGACTCTTACTAGACCATCCCGTAACTATGGAATCCAACAACATTTGAACACCCACTGGTGCCCTCATATGGAATTACTAGTAATTTAGCCTTAGTTTCCAGACATTTTTTTTCTTATGACTAGTGCCTAATCATAGACTTTTGCTTTTTTCATATGTATTGATTTGGGAATGTTAATAAGGGTGAATTTTGTGGTAAATGGGGAAAAAGATGCTAGGTTTGTGAGAAGGATTACCTATTTGGAAGGGGGTTGTCTCAAATGTTTGGACTAACCACCCAACAATCAATCTATATTTGGACAATACTGTTAAATATGGCTACAAATATTGACTCTTGTTTCTGGTTGATTATTCCTTTTAATGGAGCCTATGGTGATATACACAATCTTGTCCAGGAATGGGAAATGATCGGCCCTGACGATCCTGTTGAACCCCAGTTCTTATCAGACCTAATCTGTGTGACTGAGGATGAGGAATTATAATAGCGGTAGTTCTACCGTGTCTGGAGGACCAGAACACACTCATTCTTGCATATTTTTGCATGGAAGTTAGATATTTTACATATTAATATAACTTGAACTGCAGAAAATTAATGACTGTCTGCTAACTTGCATTGGCTTCTTTTTGGTGTTTAGGCATACCGTAAGCTTGCCAAAGAATACCACCCGGATAAGAATCCAAATGCAGGTGACAAGGTATGATTTTCTTTCTTGCAGCTTGCTTTCGAAACATATTTTGCACCGTTAACTAAGCTAGATTCAATTGTAAATAAAATAGTATATGAACGTTTAGCCCAGGAGTGTCAAACTGCTGGCCCATGGGCCGGATGCGTTTATGAAGAAACCATAGCTCTTGATACGTCGCGCAATGTTACATGACGTTTGACATGTCTGGTTTAGCCCATGGATTTAGGAACTGACAAAATTTCAGTCTTCACCATAAAATAAAACATTTGATTGGGGAACAGGGCCTAGTTCAAATCCAGAGGCAGTCCTAAAATTCAGCAGGCCAAAAACTAGGAACTACTTTTCTTTTGAGCTTTTATAAGCACCAAATTAATGGACTCCTGTGTTCCCATGAGCTCCTTGGAAAACGGTGGCCTGCGGAAAATGTATTCACCTCTACCTTGTGTCAGAAGGTTGGGAGACTGAGTAGCTTTCAACCCTCAAACCTTTCTCCTCGCTATTGTGAGTCGAAGGAGGTGGAGTGGAATGTGTGGATGGCCTTGGGGGAAAAGAGGCAGGAGCCCCCTGTGGCTTAACAGAGAAAGAAAGTTGGGCAGGAAGGGCCTGTCCTAATGGGTGGAGCAGTTAGAAGTGGTGGCGGGAACAGGCTGATATTGTAGCATTACAGTAAGATGGAATTCATCTAGTCAAGTTTCCCGTCTGCTTTATCCAGGAGGACCGACGGGATCAGTAAAGGAGAATATTTGTAGTTCAGGGTTGGAGTAAAAGGGTCCTCAGTGCTCTCTGACTGACAGGAGCTTGCAAATGACAATTACTTTAAGATGCTTGAAATACACTGAGACTGGACCATCAGCTTAAACAGGCTGAGCAGAGGAGAGGCTTATGAAAGTAGACAGTGCAAAATGTTAGCTGCCCAAATGAAGCAACTTGTTTCTGGAACTGGTATACATTCACTTATAAAAAGCAGCAACGATTCCAGTATTACCCATGGAAGGTAACCTCACTTTCCTTCTTGGCTTGTAATACTAGGAAATGAAAGTAATCAAGGGTATTTTTTAAAAAAATAAAATGTTTTTTTCTTCTTTATTTAGTTCAAAGAAATAAGCTTTGCCTACGAAGTTCTCTCGAATCCCGAGAAACGTGAATTATACGATCGATATGGAGAACAAGGCCTCCGGGAAGGTAGTGGCGGAAGCGGAGGAATGGACGATATATTCTCCCACATATTTGGTGGGGGGCTTTTTGGTTTCATGGGCAATCAGAGTAGAAGTCGTAATGGGAGAAGACGAGGCGAAGATATGATGCACCCACTTAAGTAAGTACCAAGCTAATCTCCTTTCGTTGAAAAGTTCTTTAATTCACAATAGCCCTGTTTGCTGAAGTATTTCTTAGAAAGTGGGAGGGAGGGCCTGAGTTCTAGTTGAAACTGTTAACTAAAATATTGTTGACTTCAGGTTTGGTGACGGGTTGAAACCTGCGCTTCAGAATCTATACATCTGCTCGTTGCTGACTTTGCACAAATAAATGTAATTACTTGATTCCTTCCAGTGTGAATATGGGTGTGTGGGTGCAAGGGAATCACTAGGAGCTCTTATGGTGTGGATTGTGGCATTATTTGGGAGATGGGCCCTGTTTGCTCTCCAGTTCTTAGCAAGCTATCTCTGACTCAGTGGGGTTTTTGTGTTTTTTTTAATCTAGCTGGGATTTCAATGTAAGATTAGCAGGTAGAAAAATAACTGCTGCAAAGTAAAATATTGCATAACTTTTACAGTATTTATTTAGACTAACGTTACAGAGGGGCAAAAATGATAACGTAGAAATTAAGGGGAAAGTGACTTTGTACCTTCATCATATCTATAAATAATGATAACTCACCTTCCTTTAAATGCAACAAATGATCTCTTCTTCCCATGTTCCATGTCTTAGCTGTAAACAGATCCTTAAAGCCTCATCGTTCAGTCCTGATGTCAGTCCATTAAAATTTACCAGGGATAACATCTGTTTGAATCTTGATCCAATAAACCAACTTTGTATTCCTTCCTTTTACTTCTAAGAATTCTTAATCCTCAGTCTGTTCAAATAATCTCATGGAACTTGATTTTTTTTTCATTTTCTTCTATGGGAAAATTATCGCTTGGTTTATCGTTTGAATATCCCTTTTAATTATTGAAACATCATGGCTTACTTTCTCTTTTATCTGTTAACGCTCCTTGTATACCTTCACCAGTTGTTTTCATCTTTAGTCTCTGAAGAGAATCTTAGAAAATGGAAAGTTAATATAGGAAAACATAAAGGTATCCTGATCCAGATCATTTATACTTTAAAAGTACATTTACACTTTAAAAATACTATTTTGAACACAAGAAGAAAACGGAGTGGAAGCCAGTAAGGGCAGGAAATTACCTACTACTACTACTAATAATAAAAGTTTCTGATAGTAGCTGTTGCTCCATGCCATATTGGGCTAAATCTTCCTACCTGAAATTATACTTTGGACAATAATGGCTGAGTGTTGATTTCTGAATAATTTAAACACTATCAAAATTGTAAGGCCCTTGGCGGAAATAATTAAGCTGTGGTTAAAAAAAAATAGCGTTTCGGGCTTGACCCTTGAGGTCAGAGGAGGCTCTGTTATGGATTCTAGAATATAAAACTTCAAAATACTTTGTGGGAATTTTTATTTTGTTATTCATTTGTTTAGTACTTCGAGGCAAGCGATTCAAAAATAAGGTCATACCACTGAATCATCATAGAGTTGAGCATTAAAGCCTTGCCCACGCTGAAGGTAATGAGATACATTTCCTGGGGGAGGGAAACTGCATCTAGGAACAGCCCAGTAAGCTATAATAATAGACTGGAACCTATCCTTCTGCCAGTCCATGCGTTAAAAGTATGGCTCTGCATCTCTTTATAATAAAAAAACAGCAAAATATTTGAAATTGATCAAGACAAAAGCATTCACTGTATAGGACCAAATAGGCAACCATCAAGATGGGGGCATTTTTGAAATGTTACGTAATGGGTGCACTCAGAGTGGCTGGCACAGTAAGTTGCGTATTTGCAAATGAACTTCAGGATGAGGGTGTCCAGTCATGAAAACTTCATTTACTAGAAGATGACCTATCCCCCACACGGATGTTGTCTGAACATCCCAGAGGGACTTTTATGTGGTTCAAAGATCCTTTTCCTATTAATTATGTTAAGAGGATGGTGGTTGTTTTTTTTTTATCTGGGAGGGCCAGCTTCCTATTTAATTTTTAATAAACAATCTTCTAAGTCACGCGGAGCAGGTGATCTAAAAACATGTTGCCTGTGAGTGGTCCCACATTCCCACTTCTGGATATGCTGTCAGTCCTCAAAATACTGCAAGTTTGCATAGAGAAGACTTTTTATTGAAATGATGAATATTAGTGATCTATATCTTACTTGATACCTTGTCCTGGTTTTTTTTTTTAAAAAAAAATCAGGCAGCTCAACGTAGTGCATACATTTTTTAGAAGAAAATAACTTCAGTTGTGAGTGGAATGTTCCGTAATTTGAGTCTGCGATGATTCCTTCTCTCCTTGAAAGGATGACTTAAAAATTTGCCTTTTAAGTATGCTTTGAACTCTCCTGAAGGGAAGTGTAGTATATAGATGCTTTTAAAATTTTAAACAGTTCCCCCAGTAGGGCTTCAAAAGAGTTCACTTCCACTTTTGGTTGCACCTCTACGCAATTCTTCCTGTGTTATCATCACCTGATGGCTTTAAGTGATCTGCTAATAGCCATGTTATTTCTAGTGGACTGTGAGAATGACCTTGAGAGACAAGAGAAAGAACTGTAGTCTAGGCAACAGTCTTGAGAAACAAAAATTGAACCTAAACCAGAAATGTAATTTGAGAAAGCATCTCAGAATTGACCCTTACTATTTCTCTGAAACCAAACTTGCAATATTCTGCTACTTACAATAAAAATAGTATTCCTGATGTTAGTTTTCTGTTCTGGACTATTTGGGGGGGGGGGGCTGAAAGCAATGGTGCAAAAGAACAATTAAGCTGTGCCATAGAATTAAGTGTAAAGCTATGCAGCAGAAAAATCCTAATTATTCTGCTTAAAAAGGGAAGCAACAGAGAAATAGGGAGGCAGAAGAGTGAAATTAAATGGCTAGTACTACACATATATATATATTAAAAAAAGTTTTGGACTGAACACCTAAAAGGAACCCATCCCTTAATTGTTCCATTGACTTTCCTTCAGTTCTCCTCTGTTACTGTAACATATTCAAAATTCGGCTTATCTTGAATTTTGAACACAGCAGTGGTCAGGCGTAGAGGTAGAATGGCAGTACTTTTTTTTTAAAATTACAATTGATGCTGATTTAAAACCCGCCAAGTAGCTTACCACCAATACTAAGAAAAATCTGTAATTTAAATAGTTCAGAGTATTTCAAATTACAAACTCACTACGGCCTTCGACAGAAGTGATTGTTCTAAACACTGACACAAATTAAGATAGAAGTTTTAGGTTTATGGCTGAATGGCTAGCACAGGGGAAAGGTTGTATAGATAGCCAGGTGCATTATTTTGACCTACATTTCTTCCAGTGAAAAAGCTGAATGATGGTTATAGCATTGTAACCTGCTTTAGTTTCGGAATTTTCCGATTCAAATGCCTGCTCAACAATTAAACTCCAGTGATGTTGGGCCTGTTGGGGGTCTCGGCCTTGATTCCACGGTAGGATGAAGTAGACAAGATTCATCAGTGTTTTCCTATCCTTGGAGGAAATGGGGATAGAATGTAGTCATGGTGCATTATTAGAGGTGCAGAGCTCTCTGATGGCGAGAAGATAGAAGCTAACTGCTATTTAAATTAATTCAGCTCAACTCTTCTTACTTTGCTTGGGCCAGTTTTAACAAGTATTTGCAATGGCACATTTTCATTCCATCAAAGAAAACGTACAGCAGCACACCTATTTAGATTTGCATTTGCAAGTTTATTAAAATAAACTTCTTTTCTCCTCAGAGTTTCTTTAGAAGATCTATATAATGGGAAAACTACCAAACTACAACTTAGCAAGAATGTCCTTTGTAGTTCATGTAACGGGTGAGTTTTTCTTTTATTCATTTGTCTTCAGAAAGTTCTGAGTTCAAAGAATCGTCCATTAATCATTCCAAAAAAGCAAAAACAAAACCGCACATCCATCTAAAATGCAGCTGTTTGTATAAAGGGAACACTCTTCCGCCCCCCCCCCCCCCCCCCCCGGCCAGGGAAGCTGCGTAATATTTTGCATCTCCATTCTTTCTGTGGCCCTCGCTTAGGCCTTTCCATCCGGCACTCCTGCTTAACTTGAGCAGGCGCTTCCAGGCCATTATTTGGAACTCAAGAGATCACATTGTTTTTTTCTCTCTTTCTCTCCCTGGATCCCAGCCAAGGGGGTAAATCTGGAGCAGTTCAGAAGTGTGCAGCTTGCCGGGGCCGAGGCATGAGAATTATGATCAGGCAGTTGGCTCCTGGGATGGTTCAGCAAATGCAGTCGGTCTGTTCTGATTGCAATGGAGAAGGTAATCCAACCGGTTCTTCAGCAAGAAAAGAGGTAGCCAAAGAATTTAGGCAGGCTTGTTCCCATTCTTACCCAGTGAGTGATGGTTAATGTTCAGGATGATAACAGTGCCAGCTTCATAGCTAAGTGAGCATTTACGTTTTGTACTTTGGGGGGGGGGACAGAGAGGTTGTTTGCCTTGTCTGCAAACAATGGTATAAGTCAGGGGTAGGCAACCGTGGCACTTTTATGACTCCTGGACTTCAACTCCCAGAATTCCTAAGCCAGCATGACTGAGCTTGGAAACCTCTCCCTTTTCCCTCAGCGTGGCTGGCTCAGGCATTCTGGGAGTTGAAGTCCACGAGTCATAAAAAGAGCCATGTTTGCCTAGCCCTGGTATAATTGATGGACACAAAGTCTTCTGAAGTTGGGTGGTACCAATTGGCCATCTACATTTAGATTAGTTTGATAATACAGTAACTGGGTATGCCATTGATCTTGGCTTGGTTTATATATATCGCAGGATTAGTGGAATTGGGGTACAATTGAGACATAGCAGAGGGGGCTTTTTTGGTTGTTTTAAACAAGGTCTTGGATTACAACTCACATGCAGCATTACAGAGGTAGCATGATGCTATTGCATTATAATGTTTAAAACTAGATTTGAGTTGAGAACCTTTTAGGGATCAAGGCTACATTCAGAAAATGGATGTCTTCAAGGAGAAAAGCCGCAGGAAAAAACCCTTCTGTTAAAATTTTATACACACCGGGAATAAAAACATGTTTTTGCCACCAGCCAATTTTTCCAAGGAGAAGGCCGCAAAGTCCGAGCAAATAGGACAGTATCTTCTCATATAAACATACACAATCTCTCCTAAGTATGAAAAGGAGCAAGATTTCCCCCCCCCCCCCGAACATTGTTGTGCACTGCTAATTTTTTGGCAGTCAGGCCAAGAAGAAGGAACACAACCTCCTGTAAAATCTGGGAGAAGGAAGCATATCGATCTGCCCAGTTGTTTTGGATAGTGAGGCGGAAAGCCTATAAACTGAATCGATTCATAAATAAAATTATATGGAATAGCCATTGCTGATCTTAAGAATCGGGATCTTTGTGGCTTGAGTTTCCTACCTCTCGAAACAAGGTGCAAACATGTTGGTCTCTTTTTAGGAGAAGTAATCAACGAAAAAGACCGCTGTAAAAAATGTGAAGGGAAGAAGGTGATAAAAGAAGTAAAGATTCTTGAAGTCCATGTAGACAAAGGCATGAAGCATGGGCAGAGAATCACCTTTACCGGAGAAGCTGACCAAGCCCCTGGCGTGGAGCCAGGAGACATTGTCCTCCTGCTTCAAGAAAAGGAGCATGAGGTAATTGAATTTGAATTGCCAAAAGAACATTGGCTCAGTGACACCGGAACATTTTGAATGGGAATGTTTGGGGTGGTGAAACTTCATTAAATGTGCACAAGTCGTGGTGCCGCCATGGTTAAAAGTGCAGTATTGCAGGCTAATTCTGCTGACTGCCAGCAGTTCGATCCTGATGGGCTTCCATCCTTCTGAGGTCGGTAAAATGAGGCCCAAGATTGCTGGGGCCAAGATGCTGACTCTGCAAACTGCTCAAGAGAGGGCTGTACAACACTACGGAGCAGTATATAGGTCTGCTATTGCTAAGACTGATGGGATGCATCCTTTAGCCACCATTTTAATCTTATTTTTAGTGGAGATCTTAAGTGCAATTCTATGAGCAAGAACCCCAATATATTTCCTTAGTTGTGAGAGCTGTGGTGGCGCAGTGGTTAGAATGCAGTATTGTAGGCTAACACTGCCCATAGCTAGCAGTTCGATCCTGACCGGCTTAAGATTGACTCAGCCTTCCCTCCTTCCAAGGTCGGTAAAATGAGGTCCCGGATTGTTGGGGGCAAGATGCTCACATTGTAAACCATCCAGAGAGGGCTTTAAAGCAATGAGGGGCAGTGTGTGTGTGTGTGTGTGTGTGTGTGTGTGTGTGTGTGTCTTGTGATATTGTTGTTGTTAAATGATAACTTTGGTTTGGAAAACAGTGCTAACAGTGCAGTTCACTTGGGACAAGGGTTTGAAGAATCGAGTATGGTTTCTGAAGATGGCCAGCTTATGTATGAAACACTCTAGTGCCAAATGGTAAAAGCAAACACCCAACCCTGCCCTTCTCCCTCTTTCTCCAAGGTGTTCCAGAGAGATGGAAATGATTTGCACATGACCCACAAGATTGGACTTGTTGAAGCCCTGTGTGGCTTTCAGTTCACATTTAAGCACCTTGATGCACGCCAGATTGTGGTGAAATATCCCCCAGGAAAAGTAATTGAGCCAGGTAAAAACTCTTATGCTGTTGTTTTGAGTTCTTCCATCTTCAAACGCTTTTTAAAAATATTTTCACATCAGGTTTTTGTTTTGTTTTGTTTTTTTTGCCTAGAGAGAAGTGACACGCTGCCCTTCACTGACAGGTTTCCTTTTTTTTTTTTAAACTCTAGGCTGTGTCCGGGTAGTTCGAGGGGAGGGAATGCCACAATACCGCAACCCTTTTGAAAAGGGTGATCTTTATATAAAGTTTGATGTGCAGTTTCCTGAAAACAACTGGATTAGCCCAGAAAAGCTTACAGTAAGTATACAAAGCAGTCTGCTAAATATTCTCTCCTCAACTCTTCACATCTCCTCTCTACACGCAATCAAACCTTAAAATAAGTGTAATATTATTCAAGGAGAAGCATCCGCTCCCAAACACAGGAAAATCACATGATCTGGCCCATTCATTCCACATCATTGTTCCACCTTCTCCAGAAATCTTGGGGGTAGGGCTGGTAGCCACATCATGTTATATGAGCAAAAGGCAAGTTTTATTGAAAAATCAAATAACCATAAACATTTGAGGACATAAATAGAATGACAACTCCATGCAACCCTTTCCTTGCTTTGTCCTCAGGCTATCACTCATAATTGTCACAATGTTGTATGGCTGTAGTATTTTAAAACCTCATTATCTTTCTTAACCCTCTTATTGGTATTATTATCATTATTCTGTTGCTTTGCATGTACAGTGAGAACTTCTGCACCAGAGACAATTTCCTTGTGTGTCCAATCACACTTGGCCAAATAACATATTCAAATAAATTGGAAATATTTCATTTTTAGGAACTTGAAGATCTTCTGCCCTCCAGACCAGAAGTTTCCAACATAATTAGCGAAGCAGAAGAAGTAGATCTTCAAGAATTTGACACTACTCGTGGGTCAAGCGGTGGGCAGAGGCGTGAGGCATATAATGATAGTTCCGATGAGGAAAGTGGCCATCATGGACCCGGGGTGCAGTGTGCCCATCAGTAAAAAAAAAATGTTTGTCCAGGGCAGGGTAAGGGAAGTTACACATGGATTTTTCTCTCTTCAAAATTTTGCCTGACTTGTTCTCAGCAACACGGTTGGATAGTCTAAACAATGCACATGAGCCCAGTGGACATCCGTTGCTGTCTGTGTAACTTTTAAATTGGTCCATAGTATCTACAGAGTGTATAATTTAAACTAACCACATACACACACACACACACACAGAAAAAAGCTTACTTTTTTCCCCCCTCAACTGACTCTTCTGTAGCAGAATAAAAGCACTTGAAAGGAAGGTGAGACACTCTCCTGTTCATCTGGATTAAGTTCCAGTCCTTGTACTCGTGCTTGATTTTTACCAGTTTTTTGTGTAGATTTTAAGTTTTCTCTATTTTAAATTCAAATTCTACATTGTAAAGTTTTTGTGTAAAAATTTGTCCCGAGGCTTGGTATTTGGCTGCATCTGCATAAGCTGCTACAAATAGAATATTAAAGACATTCATAGCCTGTATCTACCACTTTAGATGCATGGTAAGTAAATTGGTTTTGGCAAACAAGAGGAAAACCTGATGGGGAAAACCATGGAAAACTTAAAATAAAAGTGGTTGTAAGAGTTTTTTTTTTACCATCTTGTGAAAAAAAGGTTTCTGAAACTTAATAAAAACCATTGGTGTATGATGATACGTTTTGTAACAGCTTTCTTTCGGTCAATTCACAGCTGAAGTTAGACCTTGGAGTTTTGAAGCAAATCACTTCCAGTATTGACTAGCTTGAACTGAAGAGAGCTAAAGGAAATCGGCCTAAAGGAAGCAAACGGGCCTCGGCATGTAGCACCAAGGCCCCCATAGGGGCATTATTTTTGTACGAAAGGAGAGGTAATAGCTGTAGCAGGAAGCCTACGTTAAGAAAACCCACCAAAAAGGCATCTCATTTTAGCTTTGCTTCCTCAACATCTCCCGCGTTTCCTTGCATAATCCAGTGTACAGCCCTGTGCAGGAGTAAAGCCACGTTCAAATAAATTCCCGTAGGAACTTGCATGTGATTACAGTTTTGGATTGACAAATTAGGAGGGCAGTTTTCAACATCTCGTTGATTGTAATTCAAATTTGCAAAAAAAAAAAGGCTGCAACGTGTTCACTTGAAATATTTGAAGGAGCATCATTTTCAGTTTTAAAGTTTCCAAACTAAAAAAAACTATGTCCTGTTCTTAAAAAATAAAATTACTTCCTCCTCGGGCTAAAACAATCTAGCCTTTACACAGATAAGCTCAGATCAAGTGTCTCTTGAAAGTGAACAGGTTTTGCAGAGAAATGAGAAAGGATCGTGGGCCAGTATCCTAAAAGTTCATGTAATTTGCAGGGCAAGAGGTGATCGTACTAATATGCTTAAGCTAGGACAACTCGGCTATTGGAATAGCTTTTAAGAAAGCTGTCACAGAAGCCGATATCCCCATTGCAAACATTCCCATACCCCTTGAAAAGCTGTGTGTGACTTGCACAATTGAAGACAAGTGCGTCTGTGTGAGGTCTCGAAGCATAAAATGCTTATAAATGTTTCTATAATGCAAAGTTCTTGAAGGTTCATAGAGGTCAACCATAAACTCTCATCAATTCTTTGCAGTTACTATTGCCTTGTAACCAGAACAAATAGAGGTTTGAGAGGTAATTCAAAGAGTAAACATAGCTGCTGGCCACTATTCCCTTCTACCTCTCCACCCTTCCCTTAGGATCTGAGCTAAAGTGGCCCCAAAAAGTTCTACCCTACGATGTTCCTAAAAACCTAATCATGGACACAAAGTCAACATCAAAAGCCACAGAGACTTAGCAATATACTAATTGCAAGTATTCTATCAAGAGACACTAATTTTCCAGAATTGCATCTACCTTAATTTTGTCTTAAGTTCTCAGAGCAGATACAGATATCAATACCCCACCCCAAAGTATGAGCTTCTATAATATTTCCACCCCCTTCGTGGATGTACCATCTTGGGAAGGGGATTTCTCTTATTTTTACAAGGTATATATCCTATGTGATATATATCTATTATGTTGGTCACAAAACAAGGTTGTAAGCTGAGGACTATAGCATGTCTCTAGCCAACTTTTAAAAACAAGCTAAGGCACTGAATGTACAGTTGGACTATGCAGGTTGATTTCTGATTGTCAGCTATTCTCCTTTGATAAGATCATATTGGGATTTTTCCTGAATTGTTAAGAGCCATTCTCAAAAGTCTAAAAAATGCAGATCTCACTAGATGCGCTACCATTTATTTTTGACCAGGAGAGATATACCTTCACCAAACTTTGTCATACTTATGTTCACTATAAGATTATGCCAAGAATCAGGCAATTTTATAACCTGATTATCAAGGTGACAAATGCTAAACCTAATCAGAACTCTAATGGAAGGTCAGTTTCAAATGTTTCAATAAACTTTTAGCTAAATTCACTAATTACACTTCAGGCATAAATTGAAATCTGGGGAAACGAATGCCAATAATCATTTTACTTTCATTCTCCCACTAAGAATGTTTGCTTCAAATGTCAAGTCACCAAGTGTTTCTAGATGAGAAATATACAAAGTTTATTAAGCAATAAATTCTTAAAACCAATTGTCTGCTGCTTTAAATGTATCAAGGAGTTTCTTCACATGAAGGAAATACAGGAAAAGCTGCCGTCTATTTCTTCAACTTTACTTAACTGTTGCTTTTCCACAAAGGGCCGTCAGCTGGTTCTGAGGAAGGAAAAGGCAATTTCATGTAAGTGTCTCCTTAGAAATCTAAGCATCATTTTGGGGGTTATTCCTGCTTTTTGTGGATTTTTATTTAATGGATTTTACGTGAAGGTAGAATTGATTCCATGTAGTTTTATGTCCAAACAAAATGGAAAGCTGATTGTAGCAAAATGATTATCCTTAATGTCATTTATTTCTAATGAAGGCTACAAGTCTATTCACCCTGGAAAAAAACCTATCCATGTGTCCACTAAGAATCAGTGTTGACTTGATGGCATAGAATTGATCAGTCTTGCAAGTCTCACTTGGATCCACAGCGTGGGTCATTCCAGTTCAATGATTTAATTCCCATTCTAAATAAAAATAGGGAATACCTTATCTCCAAGGGAACAAACGTTTTCCAGTTGGCCAAGTTGAATCCAGCTGCCATTTTGCAAAATTGCCAGTGTTTTATCTATAGCAACCCTTGTGTGAGAGTATCCAATACAAGCTCTCAATGTTATCTTTATACCCTCTGGCTGAAAAAGTTGCCAACTACTTTTCACCAATTGGGAAAGAGAAGGTTCAGACCAGCTCAGAACTGAGCAGAGTCAAGAGCTGGAGAGAAGCTTTCTGAAGAGGGAAACTCCCAAATTCTCAAAAAAAAAATGGATGTGGGAGACAGCTAGCCCATTTCTCAAAATACTTCACTTTCAACACTTACCACCAGGGTGTGGATGTGCTGGACAGTGTCATTATTTAACAGCTGCACATCAATGTTTTGGATGTCGTCACCAGATGAGCAAAGAGTCTGAAACCAGGCAAAAAGAATGTCATTTGGCATGTACCTAGGGGGACTCCTCAACTTTCCTTTAGCAACCAAAGTTATGATGGTGCTAAAAATATATATATCCAGTCCTCACATTTATGATTGTTGCAACATCTAACAGTCACGTGATCAAAATTTAGGCACCTGACAACTAGCATGTATTTTACGATGGTGGCAGCAGCCCATCAAGCGCAGTCAATGTGGGAAGCCAAATTTGCTGAATGACCTGGTTCATTTAACAACTGCGGTAATTCATTTAATGATGGCAGCAAAAAAAAGTGGTAAAATTGGGTATGAGTCCCTTAATGATCACCTCGCTTAGCGACATAAGTCAGTCCCAATTGTCATAACTTGAGGATCATCCACACAGCAAATAATACATCTAGTTTCACATAATTTCTTCCCAATTCATGTTGCTGGATGTTTTGTGGTCTTATTTCCACCCCAGTGACCTCAAAACTCCAGGGCCTTCCCTTAGTAATGCCGATTTTATTCCTAAGCATCTTGAAATAATTGCTACTGATCTGACAGTGAAGCCTGTCTTTTTCACCATCCTATTTCTGTGATGACCAGATTCATGCAGCTTCTTAACACACAATAATTAGATCCCGGAGATGTGTGTATACATAATACCCATCAAGTGAAGCCAGTTCTGCTATAGAAAAAGCCCATAAGAGCCATACCTGCCCATCGCTCAGAGGTATGTTGACAAAAGGAAGGGATCGTTCGGGAGGCATCGAAGAACTGCGAAGACTGGAAGTCTGAGTTCTCTCAGAGTTTCCCGCGGAGAGCGCCCTCTCTGCAAATCTAGCGAGAGAAAATGGGGAGTGGGGGGATAGACAAAAGAGATTGCTTTGAGTCTTTGAAATACTCATCTTCAAAAAAATCAGGCTGGGGGTATCAAAATCAAATGTGTGTACATATATATCCATGCATAGATAGGTAGATGGAGACAGAATTTTAATTTATTGGCTGCCCAACTCTACATATATACAAATGAACTTACACACAAGCAGGTAGACAGCTTCAGAGGTTTTTTTTTAAAAAAAAAATGCATCTCTGTTCCTATTTCCAAGCTATCAGGACACTGCCATCACATCACTTGCTCCCCAAGGTCCCCAGAACAGGCAAGAAGAGGGTCATCTGAACATCCAGAGGGCAACTTTCTCAAGGACCTCTAGAGAACTGCAGCTGGAGAAATGGTCCAGCACCAATCCATTCAGAAGACCCAGGGCGTTTTCCTTTCTTGTACCTTAACAACATAAACATGCCCTGACAATCACTTAAGTTTCTGACATTGCCTTCGTCTTCTCCATGAGTGAAATGGGCTTAGGGCACCCCTACTTCAACTGGTGCCGCACACCTTATATCCATTTTGACAGCATCTAAGGATAGCTTATCAAGGGACGCAGTGGCTCAGTGGGTTAGGATGCTGAGCTTGTCAATCAGATGGTCGGCAGTTTGGCGGGTCGAATCCCGAGTGCCATGTAGCAGAGTGAGCGCCTGTTACTCGTCCTAGCTTCTGCCAACCTAGCAGTTCAAAAGCATGTAAAAATGCAAGTAGAAAAATAGGGACCACCACAGTGGGAAGGTAACAGCGTTCCGTGCGCCTTTGGCGTCTAGTCATGCCGGCCACATGACCACAGAGACGTCCTCGGACAAGCGCTGGCTCTTCGGCTTTGAAACGGAGATGAGCACCGGCCCCTAGAGTCGGAAACGACTAGCACACGTGTGTGGGGGAGCCTTTACCTTTACCTTTAAGGATAGCTTCCAGACACAGATAGTTCCTTAGGCTCATCCTCTTGGTAAGAGGTCGGGCTGCTGCAGTGACTCGAAAGAGAAGCAAAGCAAGCAGGGTAGGGATCCGCAGTGAGAACAATCAGTTTCACGCTGCGGTCATTTTGTGCGTGGAGAACCCTTCAACTCTGGAGGAAAGCTGTAAGCAGACATCCACCTTCTCTGAAGAAGTCCAGTTAGTGGTGTAAGAGGCTCAAGAATCTACCCTTTAAAAAAAACCCAGCAATATTGACCTTTTAGAGCCTGAGCTGGTGAACCTGGGAGTAGATCTTGGCGGCTCGCGCAGAGAAGCTGATCGCTCAGTGGGTCTCATGTTTGGAGTGGAGCACACAGATGCAGACCTGATGGAAGATACCATCTTGAATAATTACACACACACACACAATATTTCTTCCTATAACTGCTCCTATTTACACCCTCCTGCAAACACAACTAAGGTGCAATTGACTAAAACCTAAAATGTTGGGAGAAAAACTATTTTGCACAGTCCTGAGAAACAGCAACTGGCTTTATTCTTTCCTTGGAACCAAAAAAAAAAAAGATTCTTGCAAGCAACCCATAACGGATCCACTTGCTTTTGCAAAAGGAGACCCCAGCCTTCAACTGCTTTAAGACCATTCCAGCTAGGTCAATTTCTAACCGCTTGATGCTTAAAGGTCTTCTCCACTAAAATAAATTAAAAAAGAGTCAGCCTGGGCCTGACATTGCTTATAATACAGACAAGTGCTCCAGGAAAACATTCCAGACCAGAGCAAATTCTGATTATCCATCCACCAGTCTCTTGTCCATATTTTCACTCCTCTGCAGAAAAATCCATTGCACCTTTGGCAGTCAAGCCATGCTGATTCCTTACTGGTTCATTACTGAGATTTTTCCCCATAAGAGGATTCCCCCCACCCGTTTTGGACACCCGATACTGCTAAGCACTCATCCTCACCCCTAGAATATTGCCAAGCGTCTCAGCTATCCAGCTATTTTTTTTATCAATCCCTCCCAGTAGACAAATCACCTTCATTTTTAAGTACAGTATGAATTAAAAGCATTGATCTGTTCTTACCTGCAGAGAATGCCTTTTTTATCTGTGTTGGCAGAAGTCAGTGACTTGGTTTTAAATATCTGCAAAAAAATAAGATATATATATATTATTTGCATAGCATTGAATCCAATGGGGTAATGAAATACAAACCTGGTGTAATAATAATAATAATAACAATAATAACAATAATAACAATAATAACAATAATAACAATAATAACAATAATAACAATAATAACAAGAATAAGAATAAGAATAAGAAGAAGAAGAAGAAGAAGAAGAAGAAGAAGAAGAAGTAGTAGTAGTTGGAAGGGACCATGGAGGTCATCTAGTCCAACCCCCTGCTCAGGCAAAGGTGCCTTCAAACCTGCAAAGAAAACAGGCGGAAGAAAGCAGAAGAGATCATTATCCTTTTCCCACCTACCTTCTGAGATCTTTTCTTGCTCTGAGTCCCCTGATCCTCTTTTGCTTCTTTATACTCCACAATTGTGGTGACTTTAACTGGAAAGGACATTTGGGTCAAGAGTTAGGAGACTAACACTGGGTACAAGTAAGTACATCTGTCTCTGCTTTAGAAATGACATAACAGGACAGTTTAGACCTTAGGGATTCAGTAGCTAATCTTTTTTTTTTTTGACATGCATGGCCCTAATAACCAGCCATTTTTTTCATCACCACAACTATGGTAAAATGGGCTCAAAAGGAACTGGGTGCGCCATCTCAATCCCCCTTTAAAGTAGCCCCTGACATTCCCACAATCTCTAGAACTTCTCAGCAAGTAGAACTTGACCGAGAAGTCAAGAAACTAAGGTCCATTCATCTGGTAGGTGTCCAAGCTCTAGAAGCTAGAATCAAGCAGACTTTGATGCCTTCCAGATGTCTTGAGACACCATTACTCCCTTCAGCTCCAAAAAGGGTCAGTACAGAAGAACTTGGGAAGAGTAGAGAAAAGTTTCTTTTGTATCCGGAGGAGCACTTTCAGATTTACCTCGCTTGCTGTTTTTCCTTATTAATCTGGGACTCTGCAGGTTTCCAAAGCCACAGTTGCTCTTTAGAGACGTTGGGGAGAAAAGGGTAAAAATTAAGACTAGCATCCTAGAGATCCCTTCTTCCAGATTAGGCACAAATCATCCATTTCTAGCTATATAAAATAATCAGATGTCATGGTTCTGGCAGATGAAACTCTTTAAAGAACTTCGAGGCATTAAAGAATCTTTATTCAAGTAGCATCGCATCGGCACTTACATGGTTGAAGGCAAAATCTGAATTCCCCTCCCCTGAGCACATAGTATCAAAGCACAATTCCCTCCTCTGATTAACAGTCATAAATCACATTCTCCAATTACTTTGAAATGCAGGCTTTCCCTCCAGTCCTCCAACCCAATTCTTTTCATCTCTTATTTCAATAACCTTAGTTCCCACACTGTTACAATATTGTTATGTCTAACCAACTCCCATACACATTCCTCCTCTTCCCCCCAGTACCATCTAATTCTAAGAGTAAAACATAAGAAGAAAAATGGTTGCATCTCCATATGTTGTCAAGGCAAAAACATCTGATGTTAGCAGCATTGACATCAGAAATAAGGTTTCGGGATCCCTGCTAATAGTTCTATGGCTGCAAGAAATCCCAACAGGTATAGATGTTATCCATGACCCCCTTGTGTGGACATTTCAGAGACATTTCCTCACCAGACTCCACTCCATGCCTCCAACAGGCGCAGAGCTTCTAATGTTCTGGAAAAGTTCTTAAAAATTGAGGAAGCTATTCAGAGATGCATCTGCCTTGAAAGTACAAGAAGTCCTTGACTTACGACTCCAACTGAGCCCAACATTTCCGTTACTAAGCAAGACAGTGAGTTTTGCTCCTTTTTTGGGGGGGGCACGGTTAAATGAATCACTCCAGTTGTTAAGAAAGTATCATGGTTCTTAAGTGAAATCTGGCTTCCCCATTGACTTTCCTTGTCAGAAGTTCAAAAAAGGGGATCCCGTGACCCCAGGACGCTGCAACCGTCATAAATATGAGCCAGTTGGCAACCGTCCAAATTTTGATCACGTGACCATGGGGGGGATGCTGTAACGGTCCTATGAAAAACAGTCACAAGTCCGTTTTTTTCAGTGCCTTTGTAACTTCAAGCTGTCCCTAAATGGTTAGAATTCGAGGACAACCTGTAGTCCAACTTGAACTGAGTAGCACAATCTCACATCCGAAGCTGACCACGGAAATCTCATTGTCCATCGTGCATTATGTTTCAAATCCTTACAGCAATTTTACACCATATTTTATAAAATGCCAAATTTCAATTCCACAGGAGTTATGAGTCCTGGATTTTGGGCCCCTTCTGTAAGTTAGCCCATTGGAGGTAGCTTGGTTCAAAAATTGTTCCATGATGCACTGTTTCATCCAGTTAAAGATTACAGGCAAGAGAGCTTTAATAGTATATAAACAGAAGAACTAATTCCATCCCCATCAGCCTATCAGAGATCTCCCTATTGGTATAGATATAACATACTATTCCCATTCAATGTTTTAATATACTTGGATACAATGGACTCTGCAGATACTTACTTTCTCCAGAGTGGCAACAGCTGTTGCTGCAGCTGCATCTTCCTCTTTCAGATCTGAAAGACAAGAGATTAAACCAAGTGACTTGCATCCTCCAGTTCAGAAATATCTGGAGCCGAATCACAATTCTCAGGATCTGCATCCAAGCAGGCCAGTAACAGCAAAGATTGCTAGAAGTTGGAATTTAGCAACTTCTGGAGATGCAGCCATATTTAGCTGGTTTTAGCTTGATCTCAAAAAGTTAAGCAGGGATAGTAAATTTTGGGGCTAGAGTTAAGAATGGGAAATCAAAAGACTTCCAGGAAGAAAACAGTGACAATGTCCCATCCATTATAAAAAAAAAAAGTTGGACAAGTCCATGGACAAGTTCAGGTAGACCTTCAACCATGGAAAGTCTCTGGCTGGCGTTCACCAGTCACTCTCTCTCTCTGTGGGCCAGGGTGAAAAGAGTACACCGTCTTGAGGTATGGGGGGAAAGAGTTCCCTTCCTCTTATGCCACTTTGTCTGAATCCATAGATATGGAAGGGTTGTCAGGAAGACCAACACCAAAGTAGGGTCTGCAAGCTTACAAGTCAAACCCTGCTGTGGAGAAGAAAAACCTGGGCTAGGAGAAGGGAGAAACAAGGTGGGCAGCATGGCCCAAGAGCTCACCCAATAAGTCTTTCCTCTTCATTTTTCTCATGGCTGGGGGCAGAGCCAGCAGCTCCACCCTGAAGGCTTGCTCAGCCATCTGGAGAAGTGAAGCCAGCTCTTTCTTCATCTCTTGTACGTGTTCCTTTGCTTGAAAAAGAGAAGCAGGTATCAACAGAAGAGAATACCGTATATCTGGGGTGTCCAACCTTGGCAACTGAAAGACCTGTTGTTGTGATTCAGGGTCAGCCTGTGGGTTCGGCAGCTGGGTCGGACGATTGAGAGGAGGAGGAGGGGGGTGTTGGAGAGCTTGCAGAAAACAGCCCTGAGGCTCCGCAGAGCCCTCAGCCAGGCCCCTCCCATCTGGTTAGGAGGCAGACCCAGCTGTGTGAGCCTGACAGCGTGGATGAAGATGACCCACAGCTGGCCCTGTTCAAGGACGCCCGACGCAGGAGGCAGTCAAGCAGGAGTAAACAGAGGAAGGCAATGGGACACCTCGGAAGGAGGTCAGAGAGAAGCCACGCCTTGAACTGTTTAAAAGGGGAATGTGTGGGAGGGCTGGTTTGCTGAAGGCAACCGTTTGTATAGCTCCTGTTTCATGGTTCGTGTTTCTGTTTTGCTCTGTTTTATGTCAATAAATTTGGCAGGCTTAGTTCCAGCCTCTTGCCGGTTTGTAAAGGGGTTGTCCCTGCCTTTTCTGCAAGGCCGGTAGTAGGCTGGTACAGAACACCTGTGGACTTCAACTCCCAAAATTCCCCAGCCAGCCATGCTGGAAGTTGAAGTCCACAAGTCTTCAGGTTGCCAAGGTTGGACCACCCCTTCTCGATATGTAGCTCAGGGTTGAACTTGTGAAGTCCTTGATGCTCTCCGAACTTGGGTTATTTGCTTGCAGATGGTTTGTTACCCAAGATGAAAACCGCCAAGCTCAGAGAGCACCAAGGACTCCAACAGAGAAGCAAGGGGTGAAAAGAGTGTCAACCTTTTCTCCAAAGTAGTTGGGGGAATTGATGGGGAAGATGGCAGGGAGAATATGAAACATGGCTTGCTTAACCCTGGTTTGCAAACAAGGTTCATGCAAAATGCAAACCCAAAGCTAGCCAGATTATGCTCAGCCAATTGACACCCAGAACAACTTGCACCATCAATGAAGGGTTACTGAATAAACCACAATGGGCAAGGCTCTCCCCCAAGGATAATCCATAAATACCACTACTAATCACAGGGATGAAGTTCTCACACGGTGTGAAGCCCAAACCAACTATAGCGTCTTGTAGTTTAGCATGAGGATATCACACCGTCTCCTAACTTCTCCTGCCAACTTATGGGATGTTGGACTCTTGAATCCCAGGTCTCAGCATAATGGTTCTTGTAGTCAAACAGAACGTCTGAAGATCATGGTTGGGGAAAGATGGAAGAACACCCACCCACCCCTTCAGGGAGACAAACGTGTGAATGAATGAATGACCACAACGGGTTGCGCCCCTTTTTTATTATTATTAAAGAGTTTTACAAAAAAAATTTTTACAATGCATATCCCCAAAACCCACCCGCCCCAAACCACCCCCCTTTCCCCCCCCCCACTTCCCAGAGCTGAATACAGGGTCATAGATACAATAATCATAGTCTAACTAAAATTATCCATTATAAAATTAACCAAATTCAGAATGTGCTTTAACTCCCCTTTAACATTGATACATTCAAATTATTCAAAACATAAGCCCCTTTCTGGAAGCCTCCTCACCTTGGTGGTCGAAATCCTGCAGAAAGAGGCTGATCCGCTGGTGCTTTTGCTCTTTGCTCAAGACGTTCCGATCCGGGTCGACTCCGGAGTCGGCGCTGCGCTTCTTGGCGTCTTCCATCGGCTTCGAGAGCGCCATGGAGAAGGACCGTGCCCGGCTGAACCACCTCCGAGCCCGCGGGATGATGCCTCTCCAAAAGGAACGCAGGTGCTGGTGGGGATGGTGGTGGGGGGATATTTATAGTCCCGCCCCTTTGGTAGACACGCCCCCTAGGAACCATGGGGCGGGGGCGGGGGGGGAAGGTAATAGGGGCGATTCCCAGCTGGGCTGCCGGGATCGCTTTGGGGGCGTGGAAGCAACAGAGATTCAGGTGGGCTGGATCTTTGTTGAAAAAGTTTTGGGTTGTTTTTTTTTTTTTTTTTGCAAAGATGGGCTGGGGGCAGATCTGCACCTGCTAATTCGGGGTCAACCACCAAAGGAGACCAGGCTGGGGAGGCAATGGGGCTATATTCCCATTCTACACCACCACCCCACCCCACCACCCAAAACCTTGAAGGTCTGAACTGGAGTCAGGCTGAGTTCCAGTTGTGCATCTGTATGTAATGCTTTAAACCTGGTTACTGTGTTCTGTCTGGGTTTGCAGCCTGTAGGGCCAGAAGGTGATGCAACTGGCTGGCTTTGCAAAGGACCTAAACCAGGGATAGGCAACTGTTTGGTTCGAATTGACGAGGACTCAGAGTGGTTAACACTAAACGAGTTTATTGAATACACAAAGTCAACTGTCAACTGTCAAATGTTGCAACCTTTTATAGAGAAAGCGTTTGAACTGTAACCAATAGAAACAGTCTCTTTTCCCGCTCCTTGGTTGTGGCGTCCAATGAGTGCACCTTATTTTCCCACTTTAAACCTTGCAAAGCTGCACTGTGTTTGCAATCTCTTCCATGGCTTATTGCTAACTATTTACATACACAACACCCCTTACCCCCCAGTTGGTGTCATTTCTTTACAAAATCCATTAGGTATTTTGGTGGCCTATGTATTCTGGACGGGTATCTGTTACTTTGGCTATTAGGGACACTTCTTCCTGGTTGACTGCTTGGCTGCTGGTTACTACTAGACCTGGGCTCTGGGTTACTGGCTTCAGATGTACTGTCTTGTGTATTAGGTTGTGTTTGGGATTCATTGGTCACTGGCCTACTTCGCAGGGGTATTCCCCAATCAATTGGACTGAATTGTTGTTGTTGGGCATCAGAGAATGTGTCATCTTGCCCAACCTCTACACCGCTTCCTGGCCTACTGTTGTCTGTACTGTTTCCCCTTACTGAGCTTTGGTCCCCCGCTTCAAATGTTCTGTTAGGAATGTCTAATTCAATGTTTGGTTGGAGTCTGTCAGGGTGTAATCTGTCCAACTTGGTCGATATTTTCCTGCCCCACCTCATTTCAGCTGGACTTTTCCCTGTAGCCGAACAAGGGGTTGTGTGTTGAGCCAACAAGAACTCAGCTAGTCTCTGATGCCAGTCACCTCGAATGATTCTTTTAAGCGCGTCCTTCGTGGTCCTCACATTCCTTTCAGCCAATCCGTTGGTGGAGGGGTGGAAGGGTGCAGAAGTCTTGTGCTTAATCGAGTTGGCCTTGAGGAAATCCTGAAATTCAATAGATGTGAATTGTGGCCCATTATCAGACACTATTAAATCTGGCAACCCATGAGTGGCAAAGAGGCCCCTTAATGCCTGTATTGTTCTGCCTGCCGTTACTGAACTGACCGGTACTACTTCTAGCCATCTAGAGTAGCTGTCGACCACTACAAGGAACGTTAACCCCTGGAAAGGTCCAGCGAAATCAATATGAATCCTGGACCAAGGATTCCTAGCTAGCTCCCATTTATGTGTGCGGATGTGTTGTTGTTCAGGCCTGGAACGTTGGCACAGATGGCAATTGGCAACGCATTCCTCAATGTCGTGGTCCAATCCTGGCCACCACAAGTGACTCCTAGCCAGGGCCTTCATCCTTACTATTCCGGGGTGTCCCTCATGCAATTCAAATAGAATAGCTGATTTGTGGATTTCCGGAATTACTACACGAGTTCCCCAGAGTAAGCAACCCATATGAACTGATAGTTCATCTTTCCTTCTGAAAAATGGACTGTATTTTACGTCCGGGTTGGCGTTGGGCCAACCGCTCATGACCCAGGCCATTACTCTCCTTAAGATGAGGTCCTTATTGGTTGCCTCAGCTATGTCTTTAGCAGTTAGGGGCAAATCAGGAATATCTTGTAGGGACATTACTTGTCCCACTGGGGCAGGGTCCTCCTCTGTTGCGCTAAGGGGCAATCTGCTAAGAGCGTCTGCATGACCCATGTCCTTACCAGGTCGGTATTGGAGGGAAAATGAATATGCTGAGAGGAAAATGGACCATCTCAGCATCCTGGGAGACATAATTTGGGGAGTCTGTTTATCTGTGGTAAACAGTCCCAGCAGGGGTTTGTGGTCAGTCAGTATTGTAAAGTTCCTGCCGTACAGGTAGTCGTGGAACTTTTTAACTCCTGCCACTATGGCTAAAGCTTCCCTGTCAATTTGAGCATAGTTCCGCTCTGCCTTGGTTAGTGTGCGGGAGTAGTAAGCAATGGGTCTTTGCATTCCCTGGGCGTCTAAATGGCTGATTACTGCCCCAACGCCATAAGGCGAAGCATCGCACGCCAGGTAGATTGGTCTATTTTCTATAAAGTGGGTTACAGTTGAACTACTGGAAAGGATGTCTTTTAAGGTCTGGAAACTCGCTTGGTGCTTGTCTTGCCAATGCCAAGGGGTCTTCTTATCTAAAAGCCTGTGCAGAGGTTCTGCAATGGCAGCCTTATGTGGCACAAAAGTGTGATAAAAATTTACCAAGCCTAGGAAGGCCTGTAGCTCCACCTTGTTCCTTGGTTCAGGAGCCCCTTTTATTGCTTTAATTTTTTCAGGGGTAGGATGGACTCCACTTTTGTCAATCCTGAACCCCAAAAAATCAGTGGATTTAACCCCTATGCTACATTTTTCCTTTTTTAATTTTAATCCAGCCTTTCTAAATCTGCCCAGTACCTGTTCCAGCCGCTCTACTAACATTCCTTCATCTTTTCCAGCTATTAGGACATCATCAAAGTAAGGGCATACTCCAGGTATGCCCTTTAAGGTCCTCTCCATCACTTCTTGGAAGATGCCTGGAGCTGCTGCAATTCCAAATTGCAGTCTGTGGACTCGGAACGCCCCCTTGTGGGTAACAATTGTCTGTGCCTCTGCAGCCTCCTTGGAAACAGTCAACTGTAAGTACGCATGCGCCAAGTCGAGCTTGGCGAAGATGGCGGCGTCCTGGATCGTGGCGAGGACCTGCTTCACCGTCGGGACCGGGTAAGCATGCTTTTTCATTCCAATGTTGAGGGTGGCCTTGTAGTCGGCGCAGATTCTCACATCCCCATTGGGTTTGAGGGGTGTGACAATCGGCGTCTCCCACAAACCGCCCTCAACAGGTTCTAAAACTCCGAGGCCTACAAGCCGGTCGAGCTCGGCCTCGATTTTTTCTTTTAAGGCAAAAGGTACCCTCCGGGCCTTTAGCCTGATTGGATTTACTGAGGGGTCTAGGTTAAAATTAATGGGGGGCCCTTTGTACTTGCCTAGAGATCCATCGAATACGTCTGCAAATTCTTTGCAGACGGATTCGAGGGTCTTATTTCTAATCACAGAATTTATTCCCCCAATCCAAATTCCCAGGGCAGGAAACCAATTAAGCCCTATTAAGCTGGTCCTATTCCCCTCCGTAACTATCAAATCTAAGACCCCCTTAAACCCCTTAAAGTTTACTCTAAGGCTGGTCTTCCCTTTTACGATTATTGGACTTTTTTGGAAGTCCATTAATTGAATATTTGTTGGACTAAGTGGAATTCTTTTTCCGCTTAGTTGTTCGATTTTCTCAAGGGTTTCAGTGGAAATTATCGACACTGAAGCCCCTGAGTCGATTTCCATTCTGCAAGGGACCCCTTGCAGAAGGACTGTGATTTTTAATTTTCCGTCCGGAAAATTGTGACCCCTTCCCCGCTGTCTCCGATTGACTCGGGCCACCTCCCTTAGGTTTGGAATTTTCACCCGGGTTTTAGGGGTCTCCTTGCCACTGGCTTTGGGGGTTACCTTACCCTCTGGCCACACATCGACTTCATTCAGACGGGTGTCCCGAACGCGGTTTCTGCAGATGGCCTGGATGTGGCCGGTCTTGCCGCAAGCCCTGCACTTGGCGGTACGGAATCGGCAGGAAGCGCGGGGATGGTTGCCGCCGCAGCTGCCACATCGGTTCTGAGTTTCGTTGTCGCGCGGTCTGGTTGCTGTGTCCCGCCACGGTCGTTGTGCCCCTGTCGGTGGTCTTTGCGGTGTTGCGGGTTGTTGCCGGCGGCCAGGTTCAGGCCCCTCGCTTCTGAGTTGTCTTGGTGCCATCTTTCCGAATCGCCTGGAGACTTCGGCAATCTCTTCCTCCCACTGCTGATCCACCTCCCCGCAGTCCACATAGCCCTCTTGGTTAATTTCGGGCGCTGCCGCCATGCTACTGCGGGGGGGGTCGCGATACCCGGTTGACTCATACGTTAGGAGTTCGTCTAGCACTTCCTGTAAATCGCCGGTAGGTTTGGCGATTATTCTATTTTGTAATTGTTCATCGCGTAAGCCCAGCACGACTCTGTCCCGAATTCTAATTTCTAAATTATCGTATTTGCAACACACTGCGGCTTCCCTGACGGCAGCGACGAATTTCTGTATGGACTCCCCCGGTCTCTGATTTCTCTTTTCAAAGATGCGCCGCCAAAAGAGTTCGGACCTTCGGGGAGTAAAGTGAACTTTTAATTTTGCGAGGAGGTCGGCATAGGGCACGCTGGAGACTGGTTGTGGCTGGCACAGCCCGACAGCAACTCTGTAGACCGGTGTGCCGCAGATTGTCAAAAGTGCCGCCGCTTTTTTCCGGTCGTCAGTGATTCCGTTCACTAACAGGAATCCTTCGACCTGACCGATGTATTCTTCCCAATCTTCGGGGAAGTTAGGGTCGAATTCCTTCAGTGACCCGATTTGCGCCATTCGGAGAATTTTTCCCTATTCTGCCGCGGCCACTCGGTTGACTGTGACTCGCTCTGAATTTGCCGCCTTCACGACAATTCTTCCTAATCTCTGGTCTTCTGTCAATCCCACCTTCGTCGCCAGTTGTTTGGTTCGAATTGACGAGGACTCAGAGTGGTTAACACTAAACGAGTTTATTGAATACACAAAGTCAACTGTCAACTGTCAAATGTTGCAACCTTTTATAGAGAAAGCGTTTGAACTGTAACCAATAGAAACAGTCTCTTTTCCCGCTCCTTGGTTGTGGCGTCCAATGAGTGCACCTTATTTTCCCGCTTTAAACCTTGCAAAGCTGCACTGTGTTTGCAATCTCTTCCATGGCTTATTGCTAACTATTTACATACACAACAGCAACCACGGCTCTTTTATGACTCATGGACTTCAACTCCCAGAATTCCTGAGTCAGCCTACCCCTGACCTAAACCTACTGGGAATGAAAGCCGATCAAGGTTCAGAGTAACCAAGATTTAACAGGTAGAGAGAGATTCATATAGCTTTTGCATCTCAGTTGGAGTGGCAAACAGCCAGCTGACTATGGTTTCCTGGATTCAGTGCCTGGTTCAGATAACACGCATGCATGATAAGTGAACTGTTGTTTGGATTTGACCAGCACTCTGGGGGCCCCCAACAGCCAACCACATTTATATTAGGGTGCTGAATTAACTCGGTTATCCTTTTTTTTTGCCTCAATGCAAGCCTGACCATGGGGAGTTGGAAAATGGACTACTATGAGCCCAATCATGGTTAAGCACTGCATTGGTTGTGATGTGTGAACCAGGGTACCCTACATCAAATTATTAAATGACTTCCACAGTTCATAATAGTTTTTATTAGTAAAAAATTAAAATTCACTCAAGAACAGGATGAAGAACACCAGAAGGCAGGAAAAACAAACCCATAGCCAAACATTGCAATGTTAGCTTGCCTTGGTAATCAATTCTTGACATAAAAAATGAAATGAGCTCCTACATTTTAATTATTTTGAAACCATACGAGGATCATATCCATCAAGGCTTGGAAGCAGATCAGAGAAAATGACCGTCACTAGCCAAGGACAATTAAGTGGCATGTTAATTTCCTTGCAGTAATGACCAATGTGATAAATCAGCCTTAACAATGATTATATTATGCACCATGCTCAGAGATGTTATAAACTCAAAAATATCAGAAATCCAAAGGCATCATAAAATACCATTTCTGAGTCACAAGGAAAGCTAGAAGTTGGTGTTTTTACAGTTAAGAGTAAATCAAAAGTATCACCTTCCATTTTTAAAAAGTGCAAAGAGGAGCAGTGGGCTAATGCCTCCTTAAGTAACACCAGCTGCCTGCAATTAGTGCAGGTTCGCATCCCACCAGGCTCAAGGTTGACTAATCACAGGGATGAAGTTCTCACACGGTGTGAAGCCCAAACCAACTATAGCGTCTTGTAGTTTAGCATGAGGTTGATTCAGCCTTCCATCCTTCCAAGGTAGGTAAAATGAGGACCCAGATTGTTGGGGGCAATAAGCTGACTTTGTAATAATGCCGCTTGGGGGGGGGGGAGAAAGCCCTAATAAGCAGGCATATACATAGAATGAAGGCTATTGCTAAGCACACTGATTTGTGCTTAGAGTGTAAGCCGCCCTGAGTCTTCGGAGAAGGGCGGGATATAAATGGGATTTTTTAAAAAAAATCAAAGTCTCTCTGTAAAAGCATTAGTTAGAAACATGTAAACTTGACGTAATTTTCAGTAGCATTAAAAAGTGACCACAAGAGAAAAACAAAGGACTACACATGCTCACTTCCCATCCATACGATCTGAAAATGTTTACTTACAAAAATATTTTTAATTGCAACTGCTCCGGATGAAGCATTAATATTCTCTTGCATTGGTTAACTACATGCATGTAGTGCATGACAGATCTGTGGGGGAAATTGCCACGTCTTTCAGAACTGCTATCACCCTCCTACAAATTGATGTCCTCAACAAAATACCAAATATGATTTAAGAGGCAGCCAATTGTAATTTATAATATAATCTAAGGAAGTCAGTTCAGAATTCAACGAAACTTACACCCAACCAAGCATATCATTAAGAAAACAGTGGTCAAGTAATTTCCAACAGAAGAGACGTTTGGTATGAAAGTTTGGGAAACTGGCTCAGCTACTCAAAATGACATATAATCTTGGTAATTAAGAAACCTTTTGAGTATTGATGGTACATTTTTGATATAATTCGTAACAACTCGACTAACATGACAAAGTTCAATATAAGAGATCTTCAGATGCATTGAACCCATAATTCCCATTGTATCTGAAGAACATTAGGCGGGCAGCAATTCTAAATCTTATTTTATGATACCCAAGTATAAGAGAAGTTTTAAAGGTTGAGAAGGGGTATTTCAAAATACACCTAATGGATATTTCAGTCTTATCTGGCAAAGAGCCATTAGCCCTTTGGTGAAGCAATCTGGGAAAAAGAAGAGAATTTTTCTTCTGGAATTCAGCCCGATTAATGAAATTCCATATGAATTTTTCCTTCTACTGTATGGTGGAATCTTGTTATTGGAGGCTTGACACCAAGGATCAAAGTAAGCAAGTGACATCCCATTTAGATATGTGAGAAACATTTCTTTTGCTATCCTGTTCTGTTATTTATGTTTTCATGTACATGGATCAGTCTTCCAACATCAAACAACATTTACCCAATTAAGAAATTTGAGTGAATAGCTTCTGAACAGTTGAAATTCGAGAAGCAGGAACACAGTTTGAAGCAGACTAAGTTCCCAACCAAGTCCCAGTTCAATAACAATTTAAATTTAAGTCACAGTCCTGAAGGAATCTGAATATTCAGGGAGGCAACATCAAATTGGACCCTTTCCTATTGTTCAGTCTTCTCTAGGTTGGCCCCTTTAAGATTATTCAAGGGCAATCAGAGACCCTTTCATGAAGAACAGTGATCAAGAAAACCAAAAGTTTTTATGAGCAAACGTTCCTCTGTCATCATCAACTTTTGTTTACTATGCAAAGATGTAATCCAACATCCCAATAATGTCTTCTTTTGTTTTGGACACTTTATCCAAAGTAACCATTTATTTTCCAAAATGTTCCTACTCAGATTTCTGCAACCGAGTTGCTCCCTGCTTCCCAATTTATTAAGACCAGCACTCATGATAGCCAAAGGAAGCTTAAACTCAATATTTCTAGCTTGGAAACAGCTGGCTAAAATTAAGAAGGAGTTTAAGTATTGTTATAATTCCTTAAGTCTCTTTCTAGCTCCCCTCCTTTTACTTATTTTTCAGCCAGGCTTGTAAACAGATGAAGTGACTGTTCTTCTTATCAAAGATAAATGTTGTATTTTGCATGTTGAGGCAGCTTCACCAGAAATTCAAAAGGCACTGAATTCATTCTGATTGTCAGAACAAGATCTTGAGCCCCTTCTTTTGATCCCGAAACAGGAGATTTTAATAGTTTTATTTGCAAAAAAAAAAATCTGGGTTCATCTCCCTTAGATAGGCTCATCAGAAGAGTTCCAAATAATTTCATCTGTGGTTTTAGCTGACCTGTACAACTGTAGTTTTCTAAATTGGTTTGGTAGGAAAGGATATTGTGATATCTTTTTTTTTTAAAAGAAAAGCATAAAGAATGTTTATCGGCACCAAGGCAATCAAGTTTTACTTTCATACTCAGGGACTGAGGCAATTTTTGTGACATCTCAATTTGCAACCAATGACTGCATTAATAATTCTTTTAATGCATTTCCCCTATCTTATTTCTGTAGGTTTGTTCCCGTATTTTACTAGTCTTTTCTATCAAACTGAAGCTCCAATAATTGTAATTCTATCATGAATTTGATGAAAAAAGACCGCCCCCTCTGAAAAGCATATTTTCCCGTCGCAGCTTGAATACACTTTCAAAGATACAGTCTAAAAAAATAAGAAGTTTTTTATTTTAAGAGTATTCCTCCAGAAATTTTATATGAAAATCTTTCACTTTCTCCAATAAGATCTTTAGTTTCTCCACTTGTGGGAGAATCGTCATCCTAGAAGGAAAAAGAAAAAGTACTTTAGTGAATATCTTTTGGCGATTACAAGGAAATAATTTCCTTGTGGCAGTATCTGTAAGTCCAGGCCTTACCTAAAGTGATAAGTTCCTTCTCTTTGGCCAAACCCGCTTCCAGGAACAACACAGATCCCGGTTTCTTCTAAAAGTTTCATACAGTAGAACATGTCGGGAGCCATTTGGTGGACCTGGAGTAATGTGAAGTTCAATGGCTTAATTACTAATCGCATAGGCCTTCCAAAATTCTCTGCTTGTTTCTGAATATTGTGCTATTCTGAAATGATTAAAGAGGTCTGAATGCCCTCATGTTCAGATACGACCATGTGTTTTCTTGCCCCCATGTGGTTTAGCACCTTACACTGGGTGTAGGTTTAAAAGAAGCAGTTGGGAGTGGGCAGGATCGCCAACTGTAGACAACTTACAACAGTCCGTTTAGTGATTGTTCAAAGTTACAACAGCACTAAAAACAGTTACTGATGACCATTTTTTCACACTTATGACAATGGCAGCGCTGGTCCCATGATCAAAATTCAGTTGCTTGGCAACTGACTCGTATTTATGTCCCAGGGTTACGTAATCACCTTTTGGGACTTCTGACAGGCAAAGTCAGTGGGGAAGCCAGATTCACCAAACAACCGTGTTACTAACGTAACAACTACAATTATTCACTTCATAACTGTGGCAAAGTAGTTGAGGATTACCTGTACACAATATCTGTTTTAGAATGAACCCTCAGATTTACCTGTGTTTTTCATTTCAAATGTCTTGGTGATGGACTTCAAATGTGTAGGATGCTGATTTCTAGAAACTATGGATTCAGATAAGGGCCTGAGGTCTGCACTAAATGATTGGGCACCCTGGGAGGTATAAGGAGAAGGACACTACCACCAAACCTAATATAATATAATATAACATAACCTGCCACATCTATTCTTTTTCTATCCCATTGTTTAAAGCAGGGGTCTTCAAACTTGGCCCTTTTATGACTTGTGGACTTCAACTCCCAGAATTCCTCAGCCAGCATGCCTGGCTGAGGAATTCTGGGAGTTGAAGTCCACAAGTCATAAAAGGGGCCAAATTTGAAGGCCCCTGCTTTAAAGGCACGTTCTCCAAGAAGCAAGCATAACTATCTTTTCATTCACTGGAAGAGCAGAGCAATTTGGCAACAAGTGAGATATTTAGCAGATAAACCAGCTTGTCCAATACTCTAGGCTCGCATTCTCATCATGGATAATGCCGCCCACATAACAGAGTTTTATTAGCGAAATGGCCAATGTAACGTATAAAGTCTAGCTTATGTGTAAACTCAGCCAGTTTTGGTTCCATTAAGAAAAATGTGGCCGAACAATCCTGCGTCATTTTGGCGCACGAATGTTCTGTCTAAAGCAGGCGAACAACCTCCAGTTTGATTCAGCAGCAGCAGCAACTTTTCTTGTAGAAAAACGAGACAGTCTCACCTTGGCTATTTCAATGGCCTTGGCAGGGATAAAGATTTGTGGGAACGCATACATGGCTCCTTGAAGCGGGTTGCAGTGGAGTCCCGGCACTTGATTGAACAAGTCTTCGGTTAGTTTGGCTTTCATTGCAAGGTTGTTCAAGACCGACTCCTTTTCCTGTGTCAGGAAAAGTGAAAGCATGTCACACAAAGGACACATGAACTGGGCAGCTCAAACCAGCTGGCACTATACAAAGATGATCAGGGGACTGGAGGCTAAAACATATAAGGAAAGGTTGCTGGAATTGGGTAGGTCTAGTTTAATGAAGAGAAGGACGAGGGGGGACATGATAGCAGTCTTCCAGTATCTCAGGGGTTGCCCCAAAGAAGAGGGAGTCAAGCTATTCTCCAAAGCACCAGAAGGCAGGACAAGAAGCAACGGATGGAAACTAATCAAGGGGAAAAGCAACCTAGAACTAAGGAGAAACTTCCTGACAGTTAGAACAATTAACCAGTGGAACAACCTGCCTCCAGAAGTGGTGAATGCTCCAAGACTGGAAGTTTTTAAGAAGAGACTGGACAGCCATTTGTCTGAAATGGTATAGGGTTTCCTGCCTGAGCAGGGGGCTGGACTAGATGACCTCCAAGGTCCCTTCCATCATCATCATCATCATCATCATCATTTTGCAGTTCTTATTTTATTTCTTACAGTATCAGTTATTCAAGTTTCTCAGCACCATCCACTCACCATCTAAACTTCCCTTCATCTGGTATATAAAAGGAGAGCAGAGTCTGCTGCCTACTAGCCCTGATGATGTTACTTAGTTCGGCAGTGAAAATGTCTGCAAGAAAACAACCAAGCTCGGAGAGCACCACGGACCCCACATCTAACTTGGCATCGTCCCATAATCTGCATTTTCTTGGCTGGAGAATGGGAGAAGCTTTGTATCCCACTCTTAACGAAAGAAATCACAGACAGGATAAATGAGTGAATAAGCAAACGATTATTCCAGCGAGGTGGACACAGCCAACTGTGATAGTTCTTGGTTACAATAGGCAATTAAAATTGCCCAGTATGCACTTGACTTGATTCTTAAGTTCTTAAGTTTTGTTATGCATTGTTTCTGTTGAATATTATTTGGGTTCCTGTGTGGTTTGTCGGCTGACTTGAAAGACTGCGCGAACCCAGCCAGGGGTATAAATGATTTGCAGTCCAATCTAATCCTATACGATTCAAGTGTGAACCCACAAACTATCCCTGATGCATTGTTATCAGTCTCTCTAAACACTGCCCACCACCTTCAGATAACTGTGCACGTTCTCAGTCTGGGATCCTCACGTGCCAGATGGAAACGAGTAGAGTTAAGTTCAAAGGCAAATTTGAAAAGGCACCAGATGGAGGAAGTTTGGATGGATGGAAGGACAGCTTACTTTCTTTTTAAATAGTTGTATGAAAAATGAAAGGAAATTCCACTTTGGAAAAATGGATCCCAGATGAATCCTTATGGACACATTGAAAATGTGACGTTGTCTTGGTGTTTTTTTTTTGAGCACCTATCATTCTCCTCTCCTCTGGCTGCCAGTGATTCAAGAGCTCCTGCTGGCTTTAAGAAGGATTTTTTTTAAAAAAATGGAAAGAATGTTAAATGCATGCACAAACCTTAATAAACTGGGCATATGATTCTTCTCCAGGAACAGGGGGGCTCACGACCACATCCATAGCAGCTTGACCGGAGACAGGTGGACACAGACGGACAGAGAGGAGCTTAAGTAGCTGCCCTTTAATTTCTGGATGCAGGTTTATCACTTCCATATAGCCCCCCCGGTAGCCACACCTGAAAATCAGGCAGAAGCAGCAGGAACAGAAAGGAGAAAGGAGAAAGAGGGGGGAAAAACGTGCTGGTGAGGAAAACGTAGCATGAAATTCTCGCAATGGCAGAAAGGCAACCTATAAAACCCACAACTAACACAGGATCCTATTTGAATCTTCTTGTTGCAAGAAAGGAATGGCAACTGCTTGGTGGATTATGCCAGCGTATAAGCCAAGGCTACGCATTGCGGCAGGGAGTTAAAAAAAATATCAGAGTTAATATGGACATAAACTTTCTTTTCTTCCCTTCATCTTTAGGGTTTAAGTTATCTAAATCATCAGGGTATTAATAATCTTCCAATCAATGCTAAATAAGTACTACCGTACCCAAATAATAGAAGGTACTACTTGTTTTGTAATAGTAAATTTTTTTTGAAAAATCAACCTGCCACACCTGTGCAGTTCAAGCCACAGCCCTTTTCTACAAAAGAAGTGAGGTGTTGACTTTGTTTGACCATGGAAGCCACAGCAAGGGATTTAAGTCAATTGGATATTGCATGGCAAAAATTCCATACTCAGCTGGGAAACTTACTCGCCCATGTAGCCCTTGGAAGTGGAATGAAAAGAAGCAAGTTCAACGTTATTCCAATAATCGGGTCCCATTTCATAAAGGATTTTTTTGAAGGAGTGGAACTGGCAGTTCTCCGCATATACGTTGTCTTGATAAACCTGCACCCCAGAAAAAGACAAAATACAGGGAGTCCTCAAATTAATCACCATGATGGTAACCTGTCCATTATAGTCGTAAGGTGTGGTGGTTATAAAGTGGGTCATCACATGACTCACCCAATTTTATGACCTTGGCCATTACCCTGAACCCATTGTTCACTCTGGGGCATTTTTTGCTAAAAACCGCCAAATAAATGCCAATTTTCAGCAAAAACGTTGTAAATTATGGTCACATGACCATGGGACGCATCTAAAGCCATAAAGGTGGGTCAGTTCCTGAGCGTCCAAATGTGATCACATGACTACAGGGGAAGCCTCCCCCTTTGGAACCAGGTTGTAAGTATCTTTCAGGGGGGACTGTAATAACTTCAAACAGTTACTAAGTGACCAGTCGTAACTTGAGGACTATCTGTAGGCTTCTTGTTTTTCAAAAAGCAAGATCACTTTTTAGGACTCAGTTATTTATATGACAGCGAACATTGTAGAGCTTCTGATGCTCCTTAGCTTGTGTGTTCAGGGAAAGCTCTCTTTATACCCAGCAGTTTTCTTTTCAGATTTCCCCCCCCCTCCATTTTTAACATTCTTTTAATATAAGTAAAAACATTGCTGTGCTCCAAAGAAAGTCCCCACTCTAACATTATCCTGAGTTGCATAAGGGTCTCTGGGTCTTCGGTCAATAAGTAAGTATGCATTGAAACACCTCATTTTAATTTCCTAAGAAAAATCTTGAAACCTAGGAAGGACCCAGGAATAGGTACGGTATTTATTTCTCTAGGACAAATAATGTATCAATCTTGTCTTTTCGCATCTGGAAGTTTTGTGATCGGCCCCACTGATCCTCCTGGTCATTTTGCAAGAACATCACAGCGATACATGCTCTCCAATGTCCAGATAAGCTGTTGTCTCCAAGGCTGAACATTTTCATTACCTCGTCAGCCAGAAGAAACAGTTTCTCTTCCCAGGCAAAATGTATCACGTCTTCAATACATTTCCGATTTTGAACTTGACCTAAAATTCAAGGAAGAAACAGGGGGAAAAAAAGTTTCAAAGCAGTCCTCCTTTCCAATGAAACAGAGGATACGTCCAGTGGTGGGATTCAGCCGGTTCGCACCACTTCGGCAGAACCGGTAGCTAATTTTTTGTTGCCCAGGCCCAGAATGGAATTCCAGAAGCGGCATCCACACAGAGAACCGGTTGTTCACATTTTTGAATCCCACCACTGGATACGTCAATAATGTCTTCATTCCGAAACAAAAGAACAACTGTCTCAGTCTTAGGTGTGAGGGTCAGGTAGGGTGTGAAGGGTGCACAAGGCTGTGAGGGATGCACAGCAAAAGGAGCATGGGGAGGGTGCAAGGAGGTGCTCAAGGCAAGTGTGACGAGGGTTGGGAAGGATGCGCAGGAGGTGTGACGAGGCTCCGGGAAGGTTTGAGTGGCGTGCAAATGGCCAGCACAAGTTGCCACAAAGAAGAAGGGGTCAAGCTATTCTCCAAAACACCTGAAGGCAGGACAAGAAGCAACGGATGGAAACCAGTCAAGGAGAGAACCAGCCTAGAACTAAGGAGACATTTCCTGACAGTGAGAACAATTAGCAGTGGAACAGTTGCCTCCAGAAGTTGTAAATGCTCCAACACTGGAAGTTTTTAAGAAGAGACTGGACAACCGTTTGTTTGAAATGGAATAGGGTTTCCTGCCTGAGCAGGGGGTTGGACTGGAAGACCTTCAAGGTCCCTTCCAACTTTATTATTATTATTATGGGAGAAGGTGCATAGGTGGGAGAGACTTACCTTAGTGACTTTTTTCAAGAGGCAACTGAAGTTTTGGGGATTTTTTCTTTGAAGTTTCGCTTCTCATCCCAGAAGCTCCTTCAGCTCCTGGGGTGAAAAGCAAAACATCTTCAAAGAAAACCCCCCAAAACTCCAGTTGCCTCTTGAAAAAGCACCTTTGGGATAACCACGACCTGGATGACTGAGAGTCTCCATAGAAATCTCAGTGACTTGTGACCTTTCCTGCCAGCTTCCCCATTGACTTTCTGGGGAAGCCAGCAGGAAAGGTTGCAAATGTCAATCATACTATCATACTGCAACCAGTTATAAGTGTGAGCCAGCTACACACAATCACATGACTGCAGAGACCCTGAGAAGACTGGCACTCTAAGGACCAGTCATAACCACCATTCGTTCAGCACTGTTGTGACTTTGACTGCTGGCTGAACAATGGTCGTAACTAGAGGGCTGCCTGTACTTTGATATCATGATTTACTACAACCAGGCCATAGAGAAAGGACAGAGAAAAGTGTGAAGAGCAGACCTGTAGAGGTTTTGCACACCTGTGGGGTTTCCAGGATTAATGATGCAAAGAACCTTGGGATTGCAATACGCTTTGGCTTCATATAAGGAGCGGCGTAATTCGTTCGCATCTAGGGCCCAGCAGTTCTCTTCGTCCAGGTAATAGTTCACCTGGATAGCATCCAATTCAGAAATGGCAGCTGAATATAAAGGATACTGAGGAATTGGGATCATCACTCCAGTTCGGGATCTCCCACCTCCAGAGACGAGAATCTTGAGAATGGTCTGGAAGATTGAAGAAAGATAATTCTGGTTATGGCTGGCTGAGGAATTCTGGGAGTTGAAGTCCACAAGTCATAAAGTGGCCAAGGTTGGGTACCCCTGCTTTAGAACATGGGATACCTTTGATCAATGGTTAGGAAAACGAGGTAGAAAGAAAGGAATTTAACATGTATTAGTAAGTTAAATGTTAGAACCTAGACAATGTGTTGCTGATAAAATATTAAGCACTTCTGATTATAAAAATTAATATCTATATATAATATCTATCTATCTATCTATCTATCTATCTATCTATCTATCTATCTATCTATCTATCTATCTAAGATGCCCCCAATGCCACCTACAGCAATGCCGTCGCTTGCTCCCGTGGTCAAATAGATGTTCTCTGGATCTGCAGGGACGCCACCATCTCGCTGCTCAATGTATGCCGCGACATCTTCACGGATGCAATTGATTCCTTGGCTAGCGCTGTATGAACCTGTGCAAGGAAGAAAAATGTCAGCCTCCCAAACCAACAAAAGACACTAAGACGTTTCCTTCACTTTTCCTAACCCCCCAAGAAAACCCCCAAGTAGCCTTGTTGCTACTGTCATTCAACTCTGCTAGCATTTCGAATTCCAATTTGAGATGGGAAAGGTGTGTTTCATTTGTGTTGAATGTTAAAACTGCGGGACGTTTCCACTGGAAAATTTCTAAATTTTTCTGACTGTGCCTCAATAAATTATTCCAGTTTAAACTCTTTCCTAGACACAATGACCCGGGAACATCTTGAACTGATGTTGACAGTGATGAGCATAACACGTCACTCTTATCTTTCTCAACCTTATCAAATTCAAGATATGGAGACTTCAGCTCCCAGAATTCCCCCAGATCACTTATCTAGCTAAGTGATCGTATCCAAAGTGGTTTATCATGTAGCAAGCAATAAGAAATGAAACAACTGCAATGTGAAAAGAAATGGAAAAGAAGGTAAAGTATGTAGGAAATTGGCAGAAAACAAAAGATCACTACAGTATTGTACTGGAAAATTATAAATAAAAAAAAAATCTGGGTGTTTTTTTTCCAGGCTCCATCTAGCCCAAAGAGAGAGCTTCTGTTAGACAGAAGTCTTCTACTCCTTCACAGTCCAGAATGACCGCTAACAGGAGACGGCCAGATCTAATGTGAAAAAATTATTGAAGTACCTAAGCTGTTGCCTCCACAGCCTTGCAAGATCCGTCTTGCCCTCTTCTTGGAATCGTCTGGGAAACTGGGGCTGTCCAGCAGGTTGGGGTAAGTACAAAGTGCCACCACCTACATCGCCCAGAAAACACAAGAGAAAAGGATGAATTGCACAGGACACAACTTTAAACCCAGCCATTCAGAGCAATCTATAAAACGATTCCAATCTCACTCTTAAGTCCTCAGTGCACAACTATTTATTGAGTGGTTGTTTGAAGTTACAATGGCACTAAAAAGGGGGGGGCAAAGGATCGTTTTCCCCATTTACAACTGCTGCAGCATCCTCATGATCAGGTGATCAAAATTCAGGTGCTTGGCAACTGGCATGTACTTATGACAGCTGCACTGTCCTAGGGTGATCACTACGAATAATCTTCCCAGCCGGCTTTGGACAAGCAGAGCCAATGGGGGAAGTCAGATTGACTGAATGATCGCATGATTTCAGTTAACACCTGCAGTGAATCATTTAAGAACTGTGTGAAATGCGGCAAGACTCCCATAACACTGCCTTGCTTAACAACGGAGAAAATTTGGAGTCTGTTGCAGCTGTCAGTCAAGAACTAGTTGTACCATTATTGTCAATAATATTATTATTTCAAAGGTACCATGGCATGACGCTCGTTTCTCAACTACTTGGCAAGCGTACTTTTGCTCCAATTTGCTCGTTAGCTCTGTGACACTCGCCAGTGCGTTTCTGACACACACACACACACACACACACACACACACACACACACACAAGTGCTTGCTATTCTCGATGGTATCCCTCCCGCTTTCTTAAATAAAAATCCATGTTAGCAGCTTGATTATTTTTTCCCCTCTCCTTATTTTAGTTTCCCATCTAGAGAAACAGTACTTAGCCATCCACTTTGGGATAATAGCAGACCCCATTCCTTAGGGCAGTGGTCCCCAACCTTCCCACCTTAGCAGCCCAGCCCGGTACTCTGTGTGTGTGTGTGTTTGTGTGTGTGTGTGTGTGTTGCACACGGCCTCCACTTGCGCTAGTGGAGCTGTGCGTACAAGTGGTGCGTGAAGCTCTACTCGTGCAATCAAAGGGCAACTTTGATTGCTTGGGGGGGTGAAAGCTTGGGGGGGGGGTGAAAGCCCTAATAAGCAGGCATATACATAGAATGAAGGCTATTGCTAAGCACATTGATTTGTGCTTTAAATTGTAAGCCGCCCTGAGTCTTCGGAGAAGGGCGGGATATAAATGGGATTAAAAAAAAAACTTGTGCTCACATGCTGTCAGAATCCATTTATATCATATTCATAAATGGAATGTTTCAAACATTATTCCATGGATTCTGCCATCTCCCGAAGAGAAGAGAATAGATGTGTATTGAACCGGTATTAGGCATTTCAAAGGAAAGGAGAAGCCTTTTGAACTGGGGAAACAAAAGGGGGGGCTAGCATCTGGCTTTTGTCACGGAAGACAGCAATAAACATGAAGGGTCCTAAGTTCCTTTTTCCCACGAGATGGATGATACGAGAGAAAGGATGGGGGACTGACCAAATGGGGTTAAGGGGGGTTAAACCGGGAACTCTTTATAAGGGTTTACTTCATGGGATAATATTAAGTCCTGTCTCGTTTCCTACAACCAAGCATGTCATAGTAAATATTCTTTTTGGAATAGATTTGACTCCAAGAATTTTGTCTTCCTAAGACGTGGTTTGGGGTGGGTCCTGACACATGCCAAGCTCCACTCGTGCAAGCAGCAAGTGCTTGTGCATGGAGCTCCATTTGTGCAAATGGAGCTTGGCATGTGAGCACAAACACCCTCTGCTTGTGCGAGTGAAGCTTCGCTTGCCCATCGTTCATGACCCCTGCATTATGGCTTTCTCTGCCTTTCCCCAAGGGGCTTCTGGTCTTCCTCCAGCCGTGTCCTCCTACCTGTCGAAGGAAGGTGATGGGTTGTTGTCCCATGGCATGAGCATCCCCAATGTTGGCCTTGATGACTTCTGTGAAAGGTTTTTTGATGCCCTGGAGGGAGAAAAAGGAAACCTGTTAGGCAGCAAAGCCAAGCTTTGTAGAACCCAACGCAACTAGGAAGACCACTTAAAACAGGGGTCTTCAAACGTGGCCCTTTTATGACTTGTGGACTTCGACTTCCAGAATTTCTCAGCCAGCATAGCATAGCTGGCTGAGGAATTCTGGGAGGTGAAGTCCACAAGTCATAAAACGGCCACGTTTGAAGACCCCTGACTTAAAATGTTTGTGGGCCATTCCTCAGGTATTAGTAACATGGTGCTTGCACATCACATGTTCTCCTCCATTCACAAGAGCTGAAACTGTTATTCAGGATTCCTGCCCCTGCATGAAATTAGCCTCTGTGTATGGACCAGCCCATACCTGTGTCTTTAAAACCAAATAAGGTCAACCGGCTTTTAAAGTAGCGGTACTGGTGTTTTTTTCTTAATAAAAGCCAGCCTCAATGTAGGAGGCATAAAGTTCTTTGTTCATGCTTTGTCACCTTAGAAAATGTATTGCAAAGGTCCACTGATGACATAAGAGGCCATAGGCAAGTCATGGGAACACTGGACATCACAATTATGAACCTTGTGCATCCTTTCCCCCTTCCATGCTTGGTTTAATAATATCCTGGTTGGAAGTCCATTGAATAATATCCTGGTCCAGAAGTCCATTTAGCCCAGCCTCTGACAGCAGTCAATCAGCTGATGTTCAGAAGACTAGAAGAGGAGATGATTGTGCTGGGTTTTTCCTACTATGGCAGGAGACATTATTCAAAAGTATATGGCTGCTAAAATCAAGACAGTCCACGCAATTGATGATTAGGTGTTTTTATGCAATATGGCGGAACCAGATTTCCAAGTTGAGAAATGGCATAACGTCTAGGTTTATTTGGAGCGTAAATGTGCTTTAAAATCTCACTGATGCCACCCCAAAAATCCTAAAGCTTGAGTTGGCAAACTTGCTTATTGGTTCTTCTGCTGCTGGAGTAATATCTTATAAAAATATAAAGCACCACCCTCTCTTTCTCATTGAAGAACAAGTTCCCTGCAGTAACAACTTCATATCTGGATGGTTATTACAGGATGTAAATTATTTCTGTTTACGTCAATAAAATTTACCGAAAGAGGACGAACATTTTTTAGAAGTACCACAAATGTGTTTATTGCCTATTTATATTCCATTTCCTATTTCCCCTGCCAGATGCCGCTTTTCTTGTTCCTCTCTCTTCTATGTTTTAGATTCCTTCCTTCTCCTTCTTATAACAAAGGCCCGCTTCACTCTTTATTTGCAGCAATCTCTAGCTTCATTCCATACAGCAAATGATCATGTGAGGAAGCCCTTCAAAACGAGGTGATGCCAATTCTAGCACACATTCCTGAATTTGGAGGCTTACTCAAACAAAACAAACCGACCTGTTTAAACACAACATGACATTTCAACCAAGTCACGGGGGTGGCAATCTTAGAAATTGAAGAATGAACATGCATAAATACCCGATTATATAAGAATATCTTAACTTAATAACTTAACTGGTACAATCACAAGCAATCTAGAGCAGGAAAAGAGAGAAACACATCCCGTTTTCAGTCTCCAAACTTTATTTTTTAACTCGGATGCTGTTGCTTGTTCTCTAACAAGTCAGAATTCTGAAGCAAAACCTCAGCTCCAATTCTGGCTCAGACGATAAATAAAGAACCCTGGTTTGGGTGTAACACTAAGAAAATCACAGCAGGTTTAGCCAAAAATGAAGCTATCCTACAGAAGCCAACAAATGAGAGACACCACGATGCTAATTCAAACTCCATCAATTCAGTCTCAATAATGCTGGACTTTCCTGACTCTCAAGGAAGTCCTAACTTTGATACCAAAGGACTTCATTCTCTCCTCTCAGGCTGAACTTGAAAGATGTTTCTTTCTTGAGCAAATACAAGAATATATTGCAGACGTAATTGGAGCCAGTCGAAGTAGACATTTAATCTGGAAGATGAAACATGGAAGGGTGTGCAGCATTTTTTATTATAAAAGGAATAAAGGAGTGCTTTCAAGGATGGATGTTTTTGTCCTAACACTGCACTTACACACAGCATTATTGAGGCTCAGTTTACAATGATACAAAATACACACTGAGGTGGGTGTACGCTGAGATCGCCGTACTGCACAAAATCGCACCCACCACCAAAATCAAATAAGAGAACACCTGGCTGCAATCAAGCATTCCTTTGATGTTAGCACTTGTTTTTTTAAAAAAAGAAAATAGCAGGCACATTTTGCAAAACAGCAACATCTAAAAGAGGGTGGGAGATGTTTTTACAGTTTTCCATCAGGGTGTTCAAAGCTATTTATGATCCAAAAGCTGAGCTGGATCTTGGTCTCCCATTAAGAAGTACAAACGCTGGAATTAGGAAAATGTTTTTCTCCTCTGAAGGAAAACATCCAAGGATGCATAGTTATAGTTTAAGGCAAGGGCTGACACACATTCAAGACTGAAGATCCTAAACATGTGTGCCCCCCCCAAATCTAAGCAAGTTCTGGCAAAGAATGCAACTTGTCTTCTTCTCCAACACCATAACAACAGCAGGAATGAGAATCTAAACACCATCCAAAAAAGGAATGTGAAATTAAGCACAAGTTGGAGATCTAATTTCATTTAGGAAATCTCTTTTTGCAAAAAACAACAAACTCTGCAATACAGATGCCAATCCTTGTGGGGTTCCTGGGTGAATAGCAAGTGGAAAGTTGAATGTCTTCCCATCTCTAGCAGTGAAAGCCTAAACCACAAATTTTCTGCTTTTTCATTCTGGTATTTCCACTTAAGCAGCAGCTGCTAAAAGCTACAGTTTAAACTTTTTTTGGATTGATTAAATGTATATATTTTCCATCTTCACTATCTACTCTGGAGGTTACATAAGTTCAGTCAAGAAAAAAAAAGGTAGATCTTGCCTCAAAAAATAATAATAGAATTGAGCTGGAAGGGACCTTGGAGGTCTTCTAGTCTAGCCCCCTGCTCAAGAAGGAGAACCTATACCATTTCAGACAAGTGACTGTCTGCTAGCCTCTTCTTAAAAACCTCCAGTGATGGAGCGCCCACAATTTCGGAAGGCAACTTTTGTTCCACTGGTTAATTGTCCTCACTGTGAGGAAGTTTCTCCTTAATTCCAGGTTGCTTCTCTCTTTGATTAGTTTCTAGCCATTGTTTCTTGTCCTGCTCTAGTACAGAGCACTGTCCGCATTTTACTTAAAACCCCAAAATGTTGGGGTTCATACAACATCCTCAGCCATGACTTGCTTTCATTAAGAAAAAAAAATCCTTCTAAAAGCTCAGGGGGAATTGTTCCTAAGAAAGCCTGCCAACAATTGACACCCAAATCTCCTGTTATCACTCTGCAGATGTTAACAAGGTCTGTTTATCTTGTGGGCTGCTGTTTGCATTCAGAAGGCATGTGCGTAATTCAAAGTGAAGTCACAACGAGGGAAGGTTGAACAGCCAAAAGTTAGATCGTAAATGGCCCTGAGATATCTGCAGAGTCTTCTGGTTCATTGCACTGGATTCATGTCACTGGGAAACCATGAAGTTAGAAACATCACCAGATATATACATATACACGCGCACATGTGCACACACACATATGTGTGTGTGTGTGTGTGTTAATAAGAGCCTCAGGGAATTCAGCAAGCCAAAAGAGAGCAAATCTCACTCCCTTCTAGCACTGATGTTACCTAGTTAGGTGATAAAACGTCTGCCAGAAAACAAGCTCAGAGACCCCCAAGGACTTCGCAGAGCAAAAACAGTAAGTGGATTGCTCTCCATGAAAGCTTAGTTCTGTTACAAGATTGGAAAACAACCAGCTTCTGGAAAACAATAGTATCTCCTGCTAGAATTGACTACAGTCCTATAGGCAGCTATAGGCCCTGGGTCCAGTGTCAACTGTAAATTCCAAATGCTGAAACGTACACAAAATGTTAGGTTCACCAAATAGAGAATCTGAGAAGCAGAGCAAGAAATAAAAGCAAGCTTTTCTCGGTGGAACTTGTTTTTCATGTTTGTACTCTTCCGTGTTCTTGTAAATACATTAATTGCTAGTTTGGGATATTTCAGTCTCATTTTACACTGACGCACAATTCTGAGAGTGTAGATGCTCTAAGGGAGGGACAGCCTAAACCAGGGGTAGGCAACCTTGGCTCTTTTACGACTCACGGACTTCAACTCCCAGAATTCCTGAGCCAGCTATGCTACCCCTGGCTTAGCCTGAGGGACAAATCCAACTGACAGCGAGACCAAAGGCCCTTGGGATGACCATGGTTAATAAATACCAAGAGACTGCCTTTCAGAAATAATCCATGCCCTGAAAGACTGCCGAGGGAACAGTTCTAAGGCTTCAAGAATGATTGCTGATCAATCTTAAGAATCCTGGATTAGGTGATCCAGTTTAGAACAAAACGCACAGCCAAGTTAATTGTCCAGGCGCATAAAGGTCAAGACAAGCATCACAAGACTGAAGCCCTAAGTCAACTCAAGAGAATTAAAGTCAACTGTCTCTCAAACAGTGCTGGGCCAATAATCAGAAGTCTTAAAACCCAGCAGCTGGGAATTCACATGGCTGAATACTCCTTTATCAGTATGCACAAGTCCTTCAAACATGGAAGTCCATAAGCCAAGGTGAAGGGGTCAGAGTCTCATTAACTAACAGGAAGAGTGGGGCAATCTCTAGCTCAGCCAATAGGTCAGGTAACAGCAGAGTGGCAAGCATAGGAAATGAACTGAACTAAGTCCAGTTCCTGAGGCATTTACAGGCAGTCCATAACTTACAACCACAATTGGGACTGGACCCTCTGTTGCTAAGTGAGGCAGTCATCCAGTGAGTCATGACTGATTTTATGACATTGTTGACATAGTAATAGCAATTGCTCTTATATGCCGCTTAAGTATATAAGAGGGCTTTACAGCTCTCTCTAAGCCAGGGGGTATTCAAACTTGGCCCTTTTATGACTTGTGGACTTCAACTCCTGGCTGAGGAATTCTGGGAGTTGAAGTCCACAAGTCATAAAAGGGCCAAGTTTGAAGACCCCTGCTCTAAGCAGTTTACGGAGTCAGCCTCTTGCCCCTCCCCCCAACAATCTGGGCACTCGTTTTACTGACCTTGGCAGGATGGAAGGCTAAGTCAACCCTGAGCCCGTCAGGATCAAACTCCTGGCAGTGAGCAGAATTAGCCTGAAATACTGCATTCTAACCACAGGGAGGGAGGGAGGGAGGGAGGGAGGGAGGGAGGGAGGGAAGGAAGGAAGGAAGGAAGGAAGGAAGGAAGGAAGGAAGGAAGGAAGGAAGGAAGGAAGGAAGGAAGGAAGGCAGGAAGGCAAAATAGCAATGACTATTAAACAAATGGTCATAAGTCAGGGACTGCCTGCACCATGCTGCGTTCACAAATATTATTAACTGTTATATGACTCCTCTGGTTTTGACATATGTTGTGTGAATGGAGCCAGCTGGGGCTTAGGCTGGACCGTGGTATACCATGATGGAGGCACTTAGAGAGGAATAAATTCGCTGGGGAGACTAATGCTGGTTTATTACTTTTTCAACTTGGTGCCCTGCAGATGTGTAGATGGCCACTGTCTTATGGAAACTGACTTCCAATATTATCTGCAAGGGTACCAAACTATCTGGGTAATCTTCTAGAAGATAAAAGATTGTAAATAAACTCCTATTAATGGTTTAAAAAGCTACAGACAGGTTCCAAGGTTCTCGGTGAACCGCAACTTATCTGACTTTAAAGGTGCTTTTAAAGGTTACAACCAGCACCTTCAACCAGGGTTGAGAAAAATTAATTATTTCTAAAAAACAAAACAAAAACCTTTTAAAACCGTCTCCCATTAACACAGCCAAGCCAAAAACACTTAAAGGCAAAAGCCCCAGGTGGGGATGAAGTGCCCCCCTCCTCCCCAAGTTTAACTTTTTACTGAAACAAGATCTAAAGTATAAAGTAAGTTATCCATTGTTACATAAGGCTGAGGAACCTAGGGTTGCATCAGAAGGAAAAGCAAATATCCTACGAAATATGCAACTACATTCTTATGCAAGTATCTGATATAGAAAAATGGGAGGTGGCTGTTTGCTTTTCTCCAGGTGTTTGTTCTCAAGGAACGAGTCCTGCGTAATTGCCTAGCAGAAATATTACAGGGCAACAAAACTGAAAAAAAAACCCACTCTATTACATGGCTGGAAAATCTATTTGAGTTCGCTACCTCTTTCCATTTACTCATACCTCTTTTTCTTTGCTACTCTATCATCAAGTTCCAATTCAAAAAGCATTTCCAAAGCAAAACAGGTATCTCCCCTAAAATAATGCCTGAAAATTAAAGGGGGGAAGTTAAGAGTTCCTTGCTTATTTGACCAACCAAGCAGCAAGTACAGACACAAGGAAAAACAAGGCACAGGTAGTTTTCCACTTACTAGCACAACTTGAGCCCAAAATTTCCATTGCTAAACATGACAGTTAAGTGACTTTTGTCCCCTTTCTGGCCACAATTGATAGGTAAATCATTGAAGTTAAGTTAGTAAGGCAGTTTTGTGTAGGAAATCTGACGCCACCATTGACTTTATTTGTCAGAAGGTCACAAAAGGTGACCATATGACTCCGGGACACTGCAACCGCCATAAATACGAGTCAGTTGTCAAGCATCTGAATTTTGATCACAATATGGGATGCTACAACGGTCATAAATGCAAGAAACAAGTCAGCTTTTTCAGTGCCGTTGTTAAGTTTGAACCGTCACTAAATGAATGGCAGTGAGTCCAGAATTATACCTGTTCTCAGTTACAGACGAAGCTCACTAGCAGAATCCTTGCCTAAGATCTGGAATCCCTAAGGCAGGGGTCTTCAAACCTGGCCCTTTTATGACTTGTGGACTTCTGGCTGAGGAATTCTGGGAATTGAAGTCCAGAAGTCATAAAAGGGCCAGGTTTGAAGACCCCTGCCCTAAGGTGGTGCTGGGAGGGATGGGTCCAGACTACTCTGCTTAACACTCTGAGTCAGGGGTCTCCAAACTTGACAACTTTTATGACTTGTGGACTTCAACTTCCACAATTCTTCTGCCATGCAGGCTGGGGAATTCTGAGAGTTGAAGTCCACAAGTCTTAACAGTTGCCAGGTTTGGAGACCCCTAGCTCCAGATTAAAAAAGGGATTAAAAAAGTGGGTTAGGACGCTGAGCTTGTCATCAGAAGGTCGGCAGTTTGGTGGGTCGAATCCCGAGTGCCGCTTAACAGAGTGAGCGCCTGTTACTCGTCCCAGCTTCTGCCAACCTAGCAGTTCGAAAGCACGTAAAAATGCAAGTAGAAAAATAGGGACCACTACGGTGGGAAGGTAACAGCGTTCTGTGCGCCTTTGGCGTCTAGTCATGCCGGCCACATGACCAGGAGACGTCCTCGGACAAGCGCTGGCTCTTTGGCTTTGAAACGGAGATGAGCTAGCACGCATGTGCGGGGGAACCTTTACCTTTACCTTTTAGCTCCAGATTGGAAGCCACAGAGAGCAGGCTCCCCCATCCCCCTTAATCCATGCAAGGAAAGCAGCAATGGGCTCTTTCCAAGGGTGTGGGGGGGGGCAAGATTTTTGAACGCAAAGAGGGGGAAGGGACCTTAGTCCCCAGCAGGACAGTAGCAGGCAGGGCCCGGGAAGAACCGCTTAAGCGACTCGGCCCCCGGTCCATCAGGAGCCTATCCGGCGAGGTTAGCGCGTCCCCCGGCTTGCCTCCCCCTCCTTCGCCGCACGCTGGCTGATTCTCCGGCCGGCCAGCCTCGCTTGCCCCAATCAAGAGCCGCAGCGGCGGAGGAGTGGCTCAGGGGGCGTCGGCCAGGATGACACTCGGGCTCTTCCCCCACGCGTTGCACATCTGGGAGGGGGGGGGCGACAAGTCGGGGTCCTGCGGGTGTCGCCCACCGCTCAGGACGGAGATCGGAGCCTAGCCGCCTCCGGACGGCGCCAGGTTTGGGGAAAGGCCGTTTCCAAGCATCCAGCTGCGCGAAAAGGGCCGAGGCGCGCGGCTACTGCGCTTTGCAAGCTGCGGTCGTGTGAACGCGGTCGGGCGGGTTTCGTTCCAGCAACCCGGGTTAGCGCCACGTGCAAACAACCAGCAACATTCCCCCCCCCATATAACGGAAACCTTATCCGGAACCTCCAACCTCCCAAATTAGAGCCCAACCCCATGATTGAGTCCCTACACCACCCCCACCACCCCCAACTACTACCTTCCGCAGTTCTTTCTCGATCTCGCCCGCTTTCAAGACGATGGGCCCCCGCACGGCGTACTCCACCGCCTTGACCTGCGGGTTCATGGATTCCAACGTGAGGATCTTCTCGCGAGGCGCCTTCTCCTTCAGCTGTAGCGCGGGGGCTTCGGCGGCGGCGCTGCTCCAGCCGGCCAGCCCCGGCCGGGCCGCCAGCTCCGTCTCCATCGGCGGCTGGGCGACGCCGCGCGGGGCCTCGAGCGGCCGGCGACGGCGCGGCTCTTTGCCGGTGGCCAGCCGGGCTAGGAAGCGCACGGCCTCGGCTCGACGCGAAGGGAGGCGAGGGGCTGCGGCGGCGACGGCTTCCCTGCTCAGCCCCGACAAGCGGTGCATGGCGCCTTTGGAGAAGGAGACAAAAGGGAGAAGATGATTACCATCCTGCCCTGATGCTGTTACCTAGTTGGGTGGTGAAACGTCTGCCAGAAATCAGCCCAGCTCAGGAAGCATCAAAAGATGCCTCATTTCGGCCGACTGCCAGGGAGGCTCAAGGTGGACTCAACCTGCCATTCTTCGCAGGACGGTAAGACGAGGACCAGGTTGCTGGGGAGAGAGACGGGGCGGGGGGGGGGAGGAAGAGAGCAAGAGGCTGGCTCTGTAAACCGCTTAGAGAGGGGCTTGTAAAGCGCTGTGAAGCGGCACCTAAGTCTCTACCTGCTATTTATGACTAGTTCAACCCTGAGCTGCAAAGAGTCTCCTTTAGCGGAGAAGATTAAACCGAGAGGGAGGGGGCGGGGGGGAGGAAAGGAGAAAAGACCCGACCCCGCCAGCCCTGCAAAGGCGCTCCCCGCCCCGCATCTCACCCTGCGAGAAGCAGAGGAGATGGCCCGTTTGCAAAAGAGCGAGCGAGCGAGCGAGCGAATGGACGCGCGCCTCTTCCAGCGCCGGCTCCTCCGCTTGCAAAAGAAAAAGGAAAAAAAAGGGAGGCGGGGGGGGGGCAGAGGCGGCGCCCCACCGAGCTCTCCTCTCCAATGAGCCACCGGCCTGGCTGCCTTTGCAACGAAGCCGGCTCTGGGAAAGCCCATCGGCCTCCGCCACGCCTGCTGGACTCAGAGCCGGGAGCCGCCCAGCCGGCCAGCCCTCGCAAGCAGCTGGCCGTGGGGATTGCGCCAGCCGTGGAGCGCTGCCTGATGGGGCTTGTAGTTGCCCGGGGCCGCCGTTGCAGAAGAGGGGAGGGAGGAAACTACTGCTCCCAGAATGCTCCCCGAGCAAGGGTGACGCGTGTCTTGGCTCCGGGGAGGGGGTGGTGGGGGAGTGGGTGTGCGCAAGCCGGAGGGGGAAACAGACGGTGGGAGGTCTGCTCCTTTTCCCCCAAAGCGACCCCCCCTCCCAACGGAGCCAGTCATTTAATGAAAAAAGAAAAAGAAAAGCGGTTTTGCATGTGAAAAGATGTTTCCTGAACGTTGCAAAAGGCTGCACAGCCAAAGAAGATACCCCGAGCGCAACCGTAGCGGAAGAGAATTAGTTTGGTGGAAACGCTGCAGAAGGAAATCCGGACTTTGCGGATTTCCAAGGAAGGATTTGAGGTTGCGATCCTCCTCGCAAGGGTTTCTTAGGCGTCGGCCAGTGCTGGAGACCAGTGCTGGTGCAACTGACTAAGTTTTAGTTTAACGAGCCAGCAGTGTGCAGCAACAGTGGCAACAGCCCAAAAAGCTAATTCAATCCTGGGTTGTATAAACAGGCATAGAATCGAGATCACGCCAAGTACTAATAGCCCTTTGTAAAACCTTAGTAAGGCCACACCTGGTAATATTTTGCTCACCATGCTACATAAAAGATAGTGAGACTTTAGGAAAAGTTCAGAGAAGAGCGACTAAAATGATCAAAGGCTTGGAGGCAAACGTATGAAGAAGGGCTGCAGGACTGGGTTGGCTAGTCTAAAGAAAAGAAGAAATAGGGGAGACATGATAGCAGTATTCCAGTATTTGAGGGGCTGACACAAAGAAGAGGGGGGGTCAAACTATTCTCCAAAGCACCCGAAGGCAGGACAAGAAACAATGGTTGGAAAGTGACCAAAGAGAGAAGCAACCTGGAACTAAGGAGAAACTTCCTAACATTAAGGACAATTAACCACTGGAACAGCTTGCCTCCAGAAATTGTGGCCGCTCCATCACTGGTGGTTTTTAAAAAGAGACTAGACAGTCACTTGTCTGAAATGGTATAGGGTCTCCTGCTTGAGCGAGGGGTTGGACTAGAAGACCTCCAAGGTCCCTTCCAGATTTCTATTGTATTCTCTATTCTCTATTCTCTATTCTCTATTCTCTATTCTCTATTCTCTATTCTCTATTCTCTCTTCTCTTCTCTTCTCTTCTCTTCTCTTCTCTTCTCTTCTCTTCGTTTTAGTCTACTTTAATCCAGCCCTGAAACATACAGGGTGGATGATTTAGTATTTCTGAGATAATTTGGCAAATCTGGGTTCAGTTGACCACAAGTAGATACATTATGCAAACATAGCTGTAGTAAGTCGTGATTCGTCTTAATCATGCTTCCTTGACTAATAAGGAAGAATTAAGGGGCCGTGTGAGTTGTCCCTAAAGATAAAAGAAACAGTCTTCAGGGGTCTGCAAATGAAAATATTGCTCGAGGCTTAGTGTTTTTCCGCTGAATTGACCAACTTTCTCATGGAAAATAACCAGTTTCAATGAACAACCTGGATACATTTATCTTAGTAGTTCTGTTTGCACAAATGTTGATCCAGGGTTAACTTATCTTGGTTACTAGACTGACGCAGCTTTCTGGATTCATCTGACATTAAACCATAAACTAACCATATTTGACAGGAGAAGCTAGGCCGAAATGTGGCCCTCTAGTTTGTGGCTGGGTTGAAACACAGAGGAGGGTGATTTATTGCCGCAAAAGCAAATCAAGGATTTTGCACCACTGAAGAAGATAAACTAAGGCTAGGGGTGATTTATTGCCTCAAAAGCAAATAATGAAGAATTTTGCACCGCTTAAAAGATAAACTAAGGTTAGTGTTTGCAAAACACACCCGCTGTTTCACTGGGTGAGTGATGCGTTATTCCAGCGAAGGAATGTATTGATGTATACACACATGGTGAGGTTGGGGGGGGGGAAAGACTCTGTTCTAGGAAAAAGTAAACAAAAATAAACGTTAAAAGCACCATACAATTTTTTCCACTGTTTCTGTGAAATGATGTGATTTGGTCTGTCAAGGAAGGAAACAAAAGGTAGAAGAAGCCTACTCTTCATAAGCCAGATTCAACTTAACAACAGTGTTACTAATTTAACAATTGCAGAGATTCACTTAACAATTGTGGCAAGAAGAGTCGTAAAGTGGGGCAAAACACACTTAACAAATTTCTCACTTAACAACATAAATTTGGGGCTCAGTTGTGGTGGTATGTTGAGGATACCTGAACTTTACATTATTTAGAAAAGGTGTGCGTGTGTGTATTTATTTTAAAGATTTGTGTGCCTCCTGTCTTAACTCTGGGCAGTTCACAACAGCAGTAAAACCACTAACTATAAAATATAACCATCAAGCAAACAAACAAAAAAATCCGCAAAACAATCAAAAATTTGGGGCTTTCATCATCCCCTTTAGGATGCCCGTCAAGAACCTTGTTTCCATCCAATAGCCTTTATTGATTTAAAATGTGTTGCTGAATATGTTGTTACACAGCCTCCCATGTAACCATCTCTAGAGGTTATTAAAAATGAAATGATTGAACTGTAACAATAAAAATACCGTGGCATTAAAATACACAGCTGCTCTGGGAAGGGGAGAATGAAAACAAAGAGTATCACATTCAAACAGGAAGATCTGTGGCATCGTTGCCTTTTCTTTTTCCGGTTATGTGATATACAAAACCCCAGTCACATCGGCCGGCAGCATGATGTGATTGCAAAAAAATAGAAATGCTTTAAATTGCATCACCAAAAGAGTCATTTCCTAATCACAGGAAGGAATTTTATTATTTTGACCAGGTTCCATTTCAAGCCTTATGTTCAGATACTTTTGGGATCCCTGTGCTGGGGTGGAGACCCAGAGAGACAGCCGTGAAGCAAATATTCAGAAACTGTTATGCAGCAAAAGGAGAGAAGCATATCTTAAGTCCTGCGAAGGGAAGTAGTATTCAGAAAAGATTCAGGCTGCTGCTCCCTGATCATGTGGTGTATGGAAAGGAGGAAAGGAATGTAACATGTGAATAAGACTTGGTTCCCACATCACACTAGGGTTTTCTTCTTTTTTTTTCCACACAGTCAAGATGCCACATTTGATTTGATCTCAAGATAGTTCTCGTCGTTTTGAGAACTGATTTCCTGATTTGTTCTATCAGGACAGCTGACCAATGCATTGGACTCTTATGACCTAAAATTCATATCCTGGAATTAGATCCTGTACGTTCCTTGTGTTTTATTATTTTTATGTGTTTGTAAGACTAATCAATTAATAAACTAGAACCAATAAATTGATATATTATGATATAAATGGCCTCAGCTTCTGAAATTCTATAATGTACTTAGAACACAGGCCAAGATTGTGGGAAGTGACCATAAAATTATCACCGGTCAAGTGTTTGCTATGATGCCTGATGCAATTCAGATAAATATCCTACTCTTTGTTAATACTAAGCTTTGTTAAGGCCCAGTAGCCATACTTGGAGAAAATAATCAAAGCTAGCTCTTGGTGTCATATGCTTATCAGGGCATAGTTCAAAGACAATTCTCACGAAACTCAGAAGCCTCGTGTTCAAAGTACAACAATGTGCACCCAACTATGTAATCAATATTTGGTTGATGACTAACATAGTTTCCCAAACACAAAAAACCATCATATGCATTGTTTAGCTTTGTTTGAAACCTGTTAGATTAATCTGGTTATTTTTACTTGGTTTATAACGTAGTGCAAAAGATGAACCCAACTGATTTTGTTTTGTCCAGGAAATTGTCTTTAAGTAAAAAAATTAAACACCCTAGTGTGGGAACCAAGTCTTATTCACACAATACTCTTAAACCAGAAAAAGGCAGACCTTGTTTTAGATTAGGTACAACCCAAAAGATGTAATAGTTAGGAAATATTGGTAGTGCAATTTATAATATTATACTGGTTCATCTTAATATATATTTTGCTTTATATTTTCATGTATGTTGTAGATTAGAATATATTTCTGTTGGCTCAGTGAAACAATGTTTAAAATAGAAACCTTTGTTGATCCAGGAAGCAAATGTTGTTAATTAAGCTAAATGTTTGGTAACAATTTGCCATTTTTCCATTTGTAACATGTTGGGCTGCTTATTTCATTTTGCTTTATACATTTCTTCCCCTGGAAAACACAATGGTATATATTGCAATATTTAGCATGCTTAAACAACAATCCATCTGAAGAGAGTTTAATTTTTTAAAAAATGTCAGCCTTACATACCTAAGATCACAAACAGGCCCAGTCAGGTTTTTATATTATTCTTATTCTGGAATCAAACCCCCACTTTTCATGTTTGTACAATTTAGCTCAATGATTTTGGCAACAGTTCCAGTTAAAACAAAGGCAGCGTTTCTATGCAAGGCATGCAAGAAAAAAATACTTGGATGGCATGTGGAAACTTGCATTTAGTTCAGCCCGATGGAAGAGAAGCTGATACAGGAGATAGGTTTTATCTCTCACACACAAAGTTTAATTACATTAGTAATTGGATTTACCATTATTAAATCATTGATCAATTATATACCATCAAGTGGGAACTAACGCTTAGCATTTTAGCTTGGTGATTACTAGACTGACTCTATATTTTGGATTCATCTGACATTAAAGCATAAACTAACCATATTTGACAGGAGAAGCTAGGCTAAAATGCCGTCCAGTTTGTGGTCTTGCCCAGCGGGTGATTTATTGCCGCAAACGCAAATTTCTTGACTGCTGATTTTTTTTTTTTACCATTGGCAGAAATTACTCTATCAGTACAGGCAGTCCTCAATTTACGGCCACAATTGAGCCCAAAATTTCTGTTGCTAAGTGAGACATTTGAGATTTTTTTTGCCCTATTTTACGACCTTTCTTGCCACAGTTGTTAAGTGAACACTAGTTGTTAAGTTGGTGACACGATTTTTGTTGTTGATTGTTATTGTTTTATCATAGGGTGACACCATTGTTAAGTGACTCTGGCTTCCCCATTCACTTTGCTTGTCAGAAGGTCGCAAAAGAGAATCACATGACCCCGGGACACTGCAACCGTCATAAGTATGAGTCAGTTGCCAAGCATCTGAATTTGGATCACGTGACCCTGGGGATGCTGCAATGATTGCAATGTGAAAAATGGTCATAACTTCCTTTTTTCAGTGCTGCTATAGCTTTGATTGGTCAGTAAACAAACTCTTGTTAAGTTGAGGACAATTTGTATCTTCACTGACAGTTCTAAGGCTGGTGGCTATGCAGTGCCTATTTTTGTTACTTTAGTCTTTATAATTTTAGTCCCTTTTTTCCCCACTAAGCTCTGGGACTTATTACTAGAGTTTGGAAATGAATTGGGAAAATGAAACAAAACATGTTATGACTTAACATGAGGTAGAATTCCAAAATTGAGAGTAACTCTGATAATCAATCGAGTATCTCCACTCTTCATGTTACTGATGTTGATAGGAGCTATAACCGAACATATCTGCTAGATTAAAGACAGATGTAGCAATAATTCTATTATTGGACGACATTAGAAACAGCTGTTAAAACGCTTATGTCTTTTTAGTTTAAGCATTTCTTTGTCATTCCTGCAATATTGGTTCTTTTATTGAGAAAACTATACTTAAAATATATGGAAGGAAGGAGGGAATCAAATGACAATGTTGATCCAGAATTTTTCAACCACAAAGACGACCTGTTGGAGACATTCTAGTGTATAAGATAGAAAGTTAAAATGATGCCCTATTTGCATAAATCCAGAATGAAAATTTTAAGTGATTATGATTCTTTAATGTTGCTGAAATCTGTGTTAAATGGCAATTAGCTTCCAAAACTGGTTTCCAGGCATCCACGGATAGACAGAGTTGGAAGTGATGTAATATTATTAACCTGTCTGTGAACTGGCTAAAACAATATCCATTATGAAATGAATATATGAGTATTTATGGAAAGCAAAGGAGAAAATTAAGGTTAAAGGTTATGATCCTGTTAAGCATAAATCATTGATATTGTGAAACAGAAACAGACTAATAAATTGGCTGTTCCCAACAGATATGAATGGATCAATGGATCTATTTAGGAAAAAAAATGCTAATGTGATTTATAGGATTTTTATTTCATGTATATGTAATTAATCATGGGAAAACCTTGTAAGAAATGCATTAACTGGGACTAAGAGGAAAGATGTATAACCTTCATGTATTTATTCTTGGCTTATTCGTTGTAAATATCTCTGCCTCTATTTTTATTCCTTGTGGTTTGGTAGCATCTTAATTCTGGGAGTTTGTATTTGATAAGCATGACTAATATTTTCAAATTCAGTTATGTTTTCTTTACATTTTTTACCTCTGCCCCAAAGTTTTCAGCAATCTGTGAATTTCCTTCATATTTGCCAATTACAAACATGCATTTTTATAATGAGCTGGAAAGAGAGTTAATGTGAAAAAGTTACTATCCTTGAGTAACACTGTACTTGTTTTCACAGCGTAGAAAACTGTCAGAGTAGAGACTCCTCTCCTTTAAAGACTTTGGGGGGAAAAAAACTGAACTCTTGAAGCACATACAGCATTTGTATGTGGGGAGTGGTGCAGAAAAAGGCAAGATTAAACTTGTTTTAACAGACATTTTTTCTTTGGAATGTTCTGCTCACTTCAGTGAAGCAATTCAGATCTGTGAACATCCACCCACATCATTTGATGGGGCAAATTAATGTGCTAAGTATTCTGGCTCAGGGTGATAACAGCAAACATGGGACAAAATGATGGATGAGCTTATATGTGAAACCTATGTTTATATTTATAACTTCTTGTTTATAAATGCCTATATTCTGAGTTATTGATACATTCATAAATTAAAATGCCTGCTCTAGGTTTTAGTTGTTGGTATCTTTGGTCCTATATGCTGACCCCATGGGGAGGTCTGCAAGATATGGTCAAAAAAGTCAAGGTGGTAGCCATGACGGTTTAATTGAAGCTCCGCCCACATGCAAGATTTATGAAAAACAACTGGCACTTCTATTGCAGGCACCATCCTGACTTTTTAATCCCATCCTGGGGACACCCTCATAATCTATAGGCAATTCTTGGCCAATATTTTATCTTGATGTTGATGCTAATGTCTGAAGCCAAGCCACCCAGAGCTGCTTTAGATAAAGAGATGGTATATAAACTGAATAATTTTTTAAAAAGAAAGGAGTATTGTAGGACTGAGCAGGATCTGAACCCAGTTGACTTGAGATATTTATAAAAGACTTGAAGTCTGCCAACTAGTTAATCTTGTAGGTGAATTGGCCAGATCTAAATGCATAAGTAAAGATTAGAGATATTTTTTTAAATAATAGAGACATTTGCATAATGTCTTTGCACTAGATCTAGTAAGGAACAGGTTAAGTCTCTTGACAGAAACCAAAATAGTGTATTCTGTTATGATGTCTCTCCCTTCCAAGTCACTCTTAGATCGTATGAATCTTGAGAAAACTTTTCCGACATTGCTTTGAGCTTGTGTATGTGGGTAAATGTATGTTTCTTTGTCAGCTTTGAATTTGTGTATGTGGGTATATGCATGACTTTTTGTCATGTTTATGTAGTGTGTATTGGAGGTGGTTACCCTTTGAGAGCTGAACGCAATGAAATTTCATTTTAACGTGTGCTGATTAGTGTACATTTAAAGTGACAATAAAGTTATTCTATTCTAACTTGGTTTGCTAAAAGTTTTGCATTTCACAACATTTTTAGCTTGCTTTTATGATTGATGTTGGCAGTGTCTTGTTTTCATGCAGTTACTGTGTCTGCAAACCCATTTGGCTTGGTTTAAGACTCCTTGCCCTGAAGATGGATTCATTCCTGAGCCAGGTGCAACGTGTTGTGTGAACACTCTGCTTCTAGCCTGGGGTTTGGGCCATGGGGCATGGAGTTTTGCTGAAAAACAGGGCTGCTCAGCTAAGCGACTTGAAGATAGAGGGACTTCAATTCCCAGAATTCCTCACCCAGCATGGCTGTTTAGAGAATTCTGGGAATTGAAGCCCATCCATCTTTCAGCACCACTTGACTTAGGACATATTTTTCTTCAGTGCTCTTAGGAATCAAAATGTGATGAATTTTGCCTATGATAACCCTAACTGGACAACAGCAGTCCGGAGGTACACCGGAACCTATTTATCTTTGAGAAATTGTTAGAGAATTTATGGCGGCGCCCCTTTCCTTCAGGAGAATCCCCTGAGGAGATTTTTTTTCCTCCTCTTTTCCCCCTTCTTAAACGTTACTGGGGCAACTGGCCAGCCCCGCCCCGCCCCGCCCCGCCCCTTCCCGGCGTCCATATCCCTTTAGCCAATCCCGGCCCTTATTATTTTTTTTTTAAAAAAATATTCAGCCTTTAAACCACGCCCCGGGCTCGCACGCTCCTTCGCTCGCGGACTAGAGGGGGCGCGGCTTGGCTTCCCCAACGGTTTCGGGTTTCTATTCGGCCTTTGAAAAAAAAAAACCGATCCCGAGACGGGATCAACGTACGCATGCGCGTCCCCTTCGTTGGCGGAGGGAGGCGTGCGTGTGTATGGGGGGGGCGTTGGAAATAAGAGAAAGGAGACGGTGATGGGAGTAAAGGGGGGGGCGCTCTCGAGCGGCTGCTTTCTATTGGCTGCTGCGGGCGCGAGGGCCGCGTTCCAGGGAGGTGGGCGGGGCGGACGAGCTCGCGCGCGCTCGGCTGCCGCTCTTCGCGCTCAGTCGGTGCGCCGCCACGGAGCTGGGCGGAAGCATGTCTGCCGGCCGGGCCAAAAAAGTGAAGATGGCCACCAAATCGTGCCCCGAGTGCGACCAGCAGGTGAGAGCCGCAGCGTTGTCCCGGCTCAGGGAAGCCGGCTGCCCAGGCGCTGCCGCTTCTCCCTTCCCCGCGGCTTTGTCCATCCTCCTGCCCGGGCAGCACACCTGTCTCGTGCAGGTGTGTTGCCCGCGTGGTCTGGGCAGGTGCTGTGGAGAGGGGGAGGATGCCCGCTTCTTTTGCACCCCGAGCTTATGGCTTATGGCTCGGGTCCCTTCTGTACCCTTCCCAAAGCACTGCTTTCTGCCCTCCTCTTGCAAAGGCAGCCCACCTTCCACAGGTAAACGGCTGGCGCATGCAAAGCTGGGAGGCAAAGCCGAGTCAGGTTAAGCACAGGTTTTAAATCAGATTTTATTTTATTTTTTATTTTTTTTGACAGCCGGATGTTCTGGAAAAAGCTTAGCCCTTCCTGGCCCAGGCTTGTTAAGAGAGCTGGAGCACCTCTGGCAGGCGCTGGGTTGGAGAAGGTGCAAATCAATTGCCCTGGTTTTCAAGCCCTGCTCTGTAGTGTTTTGCAGAGTTTGGGGCAGAATAAATTTCTGGATAAAGGCCTCAGTGATGATCCCTGTAGGTGTGATCTAGAAAAAAAAAGGGAAAAAGGCTGCAAATGCCTGGGTGACGTTAATTCTCCTTGATGGGTACTGTAAAAGGAGGACTTGCTTCCTAGGGAAATTATTTGCATGCTGATTTAGAAATTGTCCGTTGCATTAAGATTTGCATACAGGGCAGGAATTAGAAAATTGCTAGAGTAGCTGACAGTACAGTTTTAGACCAACTAAGGGCAGAGAGTCTTAAATATAGTTTTGCTTTTTGCCTTATTACCTTGCTTCCTGTAAATGTCCTCCCCAACCATGTTTTGTGGTATTAATGAGCTTTAGATCTGTTACCATCCCTGGAACAAAAATATGTCAGTTTTACAGTTATCAGCCTACTGTTAATGCATTGAGCTGGGAGGAAATCCCTTTTGTTTATACTGCTTTATGCAGATAAGCAATCTTCTGGTTTACCAGTTAGAGGCTGTTTTATTTAAAGCTTATATATGTTTTTAATCTGTGATCCACAAAAGCAAACTCAAGGTTTTTATTTGTCGTGAAACAATGCAGAAAGGCATTTTGAGGAAATGAGAGTGCTGGAAAAATGGTTCTAATGAATCATTCTATGTACTTTTGTTTTAGTATAAGTAAATACTTGATGAGAGCCAGCTTGGTGTAATTGTTAAGGCATCTGGCTATAAACCAGTGGGCACAAAGCCACTTGGGTGACCTTGGGCCAGTCACTTCCTCCTAGCCCTAGGAAGAAGGCAATGGCAAACCACCTCTAAAAATCATGCCAAGAAAATGGCCGAGACTTTTCCAACCGGTCCCCAGAAATCAACACAAAAAAGTATCTCCTCTTTTTTGATGTTTAAAATGACACAGTTTTTTTATTTTGATCTTTTAAAAGTAGGTTTATAAAACTTGGGAAGCTACTATGTAGCCAACCTAGTAAGAGTTTGACATTTTTATCTTTGTTTAAAAATATAATACAGCAACAGCTTCAGCTGAATAGTGTGATGTCCATGCATCTATATCAGCGGGTCTTCAAACTTGGCCCTTTTATGACTTGTGGACTTCAACTCCCAGAATTCCTCAGCCAGGCTGGAATTCTGGGAGTTGAAGTCCAACAAGTCATAAAAGGGCCAAGTTTGAAGACTCCTGATCTTTATTCTGTATTTCTGTTTCCTCTTGCCATCAGGTTAGCTGATGGATGGGGGGTAGAGTACTTCAGTAAATAAGCCTTGATACTGCTGTGAGATTTTTCCAGCTGTTTTTTCTGTCCTTAATGGTTTTCCACGATAGGAGAAAAAAATAAGATAGACAAAACCTTGTGAGAATTCAGGGTAGTTTTATGTGGCAGATGATACAATATCTGGGCTGCCCTAAAATTCTGAGAACAAGGCTGTGCAAGCGTAATACAAGGAAGTCCTCGACATACGACCACAATTGAGCCCCAAACGTCTGTTGCTAAGTGAGACATTTGTTAAGTGAATTTTGCCCCACTTTTACGACCTTTTCTTGCCACAGTTGTTAAGGGAATCACTGAAGCTGTTAAGTGAGTAAGATGGTTGTTAAGCGAATCTGGCTGCCCCCATTGACGTTGCTTATCAGAAGGGGATTATGTGACACACACACACCCCCGGGATGCTGCAACTGTCCTAAGTATGAGTCAGTTGTCCAGTGGCTGAATTTTGATCACTCAACCATAGGGATGCTGCGGTGGTCTTAAGTGTGACAAATGGTCACAAGCTAGTTGCTTTTTTCAGTGCCATTGTAACTTTGAGTGGTCACTAAATGAGCCGTTGCAGAATGAGGACTGCCCGTAGAAGCAGCTTCCTTTGGAAGCATCGTAGGTGTATTTGTGTTAATGGGGCAGCGTGATTGCAACATTTCTTTCCTAAAAGTTGGGTTGGCTGCCAGCATAGGTTGAATTTGAGTTTCAGCTGTTTGTGCCTTTTTACTGTTTGTGTTGTTTTTGTTTTGATATGCATGAGGTATTTGCTAAAGCTAGGCCCTCTTAAGCTCTTTCAGCTCTAGACTTCATCTAACAAGTTAATTTATTTTGTGTGTAAGTATTTCTACAGTGGCAGAATTTCCGGTAAGTTGGATGCTTTGTTGGAAATTCTGGGAAATTACAGCTCCTGGCAAGCCTGGAAACTGTAATTGTGAAATATTTGAAGGAAATTAGGTTGCCAGTGATGTAAAAACAAGAAATCTAACCCAGTGTTTGAATAGATAGATAGATAGATAGATAGATAGATAGATAGATAGATAGATAGATAGTGCATAAAACAACAGCAACTGTATTGCAAACTTGTTTGCTGTGGTAAAGGTGAAGGGTTTTTTGTGCTTCAGGCACAACTGATCTGGTGTAACTTCTCGGTGTCTTGCGCTTTTTCTACCATATAGCAAATTATTCAGAAATTTCGGCTTTGATTAATGATGTGGTATTTCATGGCCCCTAAAGTCTCCGTTTTTGCTTATCCCCGTGAGAGGCTTTGCAGTTTAATTTGTTTTACAAGGCTCCTGCATCAAAAATGTTTATTTCTCATTCTGATTATAGTTGAACTTGAAACCTGATCCAGTCAGGCACACTGAAATACTTCCCCTATGAGGGAAGATATTTGGAGTTTCCTAGTTGGAAAAAAAACTTTTATGTGGGGCTATATAATCCTTTGCAGAGAGGAAATGGAAGGGAGAAACTTACTTCTGTAATAATGCTATCATGTGAGGAAATCCAATAAAGCTGAGTGCTTAGGAGACTCAGGCTAAATAAAGCGATATATTTCACTCATGGCATCATAGGCTGTGGCCTTTATTCCCCAAAGATACAATGATGGGTACCAATTGCAGCTTTAATAGGGAATTAAAATAAGGCTAAATGATTACAACTTACCCTATGACTAATAACCTCCTGACTTCCCACTTCCATGCACCAACAGTGATGATAAACAGCAATGAAAATATAATTTTTCCTTTAAGATCTCCCAATGCCAGACTGGGAAAAGTTAAAAATTATACACACATACTTACAATGTGCACATATTTGTGTAATTGTAAAACTGCTTTTTTTGCATTCTTGCCAGCTTGCTGCTTAATTATTCTACAGTGTGTTTGCTGTGTTTTGTTAATGGCCTAATGAAGAGCTAAAAACTGCACTGGGGAATCTAAAGGGCACCTTAAGATGAGGTGGAGATGATTGCTGTAATGTGCAATTTTTATTCTACGTGCAGCTTCATTTCTGCATTGGCGTCATCTGGATAAGAGTGAAGCTGTTTTTATCACTGTCCTTTTAACAATTAGTAATACTGTGTGATGCGTAACATCCAATGCTATATATTGTTTCCCTTTAAAAAAATACTCTTATCTCTCTCCCCCCCATTTACTTAGTGTTGTTATTAGCATTTTTCAAAACATACAAAAATAAGTCATATCACTCTTTTTTTTAAAAAAACAAACCCAAATTACAATTGATTGATACTTTATTAGAACCATCCAACATGTCAAAAAATGTTTTGGGGGTTTCCAGATGTTAAATGTAATGCAAAATGAAGGCAGGAGAAAAATTAGCAAAAAACTTCCAGGCCTGCCAGAACTACATCAGTCAAAGATTTAAGGTGGAGTCAGATTGCTGTTCCAGTGTGCTCTTCTAAGTGGCACCCAGGATTCAGTGCTAATGCTAACTTGGTCCAAATAAGTTTGATAAACAAAAATCAAGCCACATGAAGGCATATTAATAAATAACATGGGTGAATTCAGCCAAAAAGGTCTGAAAAATTGGAGGCATACTCATTATATTGTGACACATTTTACTTGGACTATTACATAGTTCTCTGATGTTTAGTGATAAAAATACATTACCTTGTTAGGTTGTTTTTTTTGCACCCTTCCTGAAATATTATATCCTACACAATTCAGAGTATCAAAATACTGCAACACCTGAATTTTCTGTCCCAAAATCAGTCACCCTCCCTACAAATGCAGACCAGAATAATCTCTCATCTTGGAACAACATATTTCAACAAAGGCTGATCATCTTTACATCAAGGAATAACAGCCAACGCCACTGGACTTCATAGGAGGAAGAAACATGCCCTTGCTGATCAATTTAAGGTGTGAGATTTTGGAGCTCATGTGAAGTTGCAGTGACAGGGTGTGCTTGCATATGTACTAATCTTCAAGCTTGTGATACAGGAGAGCAAAGATTCATATATTCCCACCAAAATCAGAGAGCTTTTGTTCCTGAGAAAGCACAATTTGTATTGTTCTCATAAGATATTTACATTTGTTTTCCGTTTGCATGTGTATTTTTGTGATGTGTCTTCTTTTCTGTGTGGCTGTGTGTTTTGCAGACCTTTACCAAAGTTGATACGTTAAACTGGGCATGAAATAGTGTTTCAACCTAAACAAATTTGCCTTCTTTGGGGTGTCTTGGATGATGACCAAAGAAAGCAAAATTGGAGAGCTTTCATTGTGGTATAAATGTGTCATGGAGGAGTTTTGTTTTATTTTAACCATTCCCCCCAAGGCCTTATTTTAGTGCTTTATAAGCTAATTCTTCTGAGCAGCTCATGCTGTTTTGGCCCACTGTTCTAAAAGCCTCAGAGGAGCTATTTATAGCTCTTGTGATGAAAACCTTTGGGGTGTTTTGTGTTTTTAATTTGTGAAATGTCCTATAATTGTTTCTTTTCTGAAACATCAGATCATAAGCAGCTCTACTGCTTAGGGAACCAGAATCAAAATATCGCTCCCAGGTCAAAATAATTTTTAAGAAGGCCTGGGAGATGTTCAGTGTCAGATAAAAATAAATATATGAGCATTCTTTGTATTACATGAATATTAATATAAATTTCTTGGAATTGTACTGAACCACACCTTCAGAAAGAAGCCAGAAGCTGCTGTTAGACTATTTCTATATTTAATGTTAGTGTTATCTTATTCAGCAAAATAAAATCCTATGAAATAGGATTGTTCTTTAGCAAAAGAGACTGGAAATGTAAAAAGGCTTGGAGAACTTATGCTCTCTTCAGCAAAACATACTAGCTCTCTTTAGTACTTAAAAATGCTCATCTCCAAGGTGAAGCTATTCCCCCCAATTCCTGTAATAAAAAAATAATTTCAAAACCAGTACACTTTGCTGTTAATTGGAAATGTGAAATTTAAATAAAGCAAATATCAAATGGCACTGACCTAAAATTACCATGGTGTAGGAGAGGCAGAAATCTCTCTGTGTTTGGATTCATACCCTAAAATTGTGGGTTTGTAATTTTTTTTAAAAAAGAAATCTTCCCGTTCATGTAAGCTAAATTGTAATTGATTCCAGAACCATTAACATCAAAGCTGCAAATTAAAAAGATAAACAAAAAGGATATCAAAGCCTCTTGGAGCAGAGCAAGTCAATGAAATCCTTGTTAACGGAGGTTGATCTATTCAGGAAAATGGCAGCTTTAGTTACTGACCAAGGAAAATGCCATTGGAAAAGCAGAATTTTGAATGCAATCCAGCATCTGTCCAGAAACAGCGGAACTGCTTAGACTGAATCGCTCTGTTCTCCATTGGAAGCTGCAACTGAAAATTTGTATGTACTGCATGATGGGGAAATTCACTCTGTTATGCTTTTCTAATATCTGACAGAGAGCTTTTTCAAGGAGGAGACGCATTCATCAATGCTGTGTCTCAGTTTGGATTTAAAATGGCACCCAAAGAGCATTGCAGCATCAATTGCCTTTCTACTATTTTTTTTTTTGTTCAGAAGAAATTATTTTTAACAAAATGCAAATTCCAGTTTTAGGACTAGTTCTTCGGGAGTATCAACTTAATTAATTATCCTTAGTGCATAGTGAATGGCCTCCTTTGTTAATAGCAAGAAATTCCGGGTGTGGGTGTGGGTGGGAATGCAAGCTGCAGTAGAACAGTTATAATCTCTCATTCAAAGGCTGATCTGCATCAATGTATGGATTGTTTTAAGAACTGTGCTGCTGGCAGTGGCTGTAATATTGTCCGAAGCACCCAGAGGGAGAGTTTTTAAAAGGAATGTTGAATACCGTAGCATTTCTCTTTCCAGTCCAAATTTGTTTGTGTTACAACCTTTCACGTTATGTTTGTTTTCCTAAAAAAACCTGATTTAATAACAATCCATTAAAGTTGAAACAGTAAAAAAAAACCAAACCCGTGGCAAATAATCCAGTGGGTTTGTATCGTAAAGCATGTCTTATTTAAAACACGTAATTAGTATCTAGTCCACTATGGTTGCTGGTGAGTAGGTCATCTGCAAGGATGTGAACTGCATACAAAAGTAATTTTGTTTTGCAGCTGATTTACTGTCAAGGAGATAACCACAGTTGTATGATGTCAGTGGATAATTTGCAGGCCCTGTCAGGTTCCTCCATTCAAAAGTGAATCAGTCGGAATTCAGTCTCCAATTTCCATAGACTGAAATGCAATAGCAACAGCACTTAGACTTATATACAGCTTTACACTGTGCTTTACAGCCCTCTCTAAGTGGTTTACAGAGTCAGCCTATTGCCCCCAGTAATCTGGGTCTTCATTTTACTGACCTCGGAAGGATAGAAGGCCGAGTCAACCATGAGCCAGCCAAGATCAAACTTCTGGCAGTGGGCAGAGTTAGCCTGCAATACTGCATTCTAAGCACTGGGAAGGAAGGAAGGAAGGAAGGAAGGAAGGAAGGAAGGAAGGAAGGAAGGAAGGAAGGAAGGAAACTTATATACTGCTTCATACTGCTTTCCATACTCTAAGCCAGACATGTCAAACACAAGGCCCGGGGGCCGGATCCGGCCCGCGAAGTGGTTTCATGTGGCCCGCGAAGCCATCCTGGAAAGAGTGAGGGAAAGGCCCCCACTGCCTTGGCCCTGGCCCAGAGACCCTCCTTCTGCCAGAGACCCTCAGATCTGTCCCACTCCTGCCCAGGCCCCCATAGGCACCCTTGATGCGAACCATGGAGAGCTGGCCACGCCCACCCAGTAGGCCGTATGCACTCTAGCCACGCCCACCCTGGCCATAGCCACCCGGCCCCCTGAGGGCAACCGCAATGCTGATGCGGCCCTCAATGAAATTGAGTTTGACACCCCTGCTCTAAGCGGTTTACAGAGTCAGCCTATTGCCCCCAACAATCTGGGTCCTCATTTTACCGACCTGGGAAGGATGGAAGGCCGAGTCAACCTTGAGCCGGTCAGGATTGAACTCCTGGCATTGGGCAGAGTCAGCCTGCAATCCTGCATTCTAACCACTGCACCCCCAGGGCTCTTAATGCAAAACAAAACTACTCCATAAAGCAGATGGTGTCAAAGCGAAGGGAGTCTGACTCGCTTCCAAGTTTTTCTTTTTTTCTTACCCTTTTCATAAAAGGGGCTTTCTCTCCCCCCCCCCCCCCCGCAACCCCACAGAAGGAATATCCAGACAAAGAACACAGGACTTAAGAGCTTGTTAAGATTGTTAAGCGCATGATACACCTATCGCCTGACGACAAAGGGATTAAAACAAATTCTCGCCTTTCCTCTTCCTCGCCCTCCCCTTTTTCTTGTATTTTCCTAAGGTTCCTGTTGCATGCAAGTCCTGCCCATGTGGATATATATTTATCAGTCGGAAGCTCCTGAATGCAAAACGGTCCGAAAAGCTGCCTTCCTCTGCAGGTATTCCTTCTAATTCACTTTATGACCTCAAGTTTCTGTTGCTAAGTGAGAAGACTGTTAAGTGAGTTTTGCCCCATTTTACGTCCTTTCTTGACCCAGTCGTTCAGGAAATCGCCGTGGTTGTTAAGTTCCCCATTGACTTTGCTTGTCCGAAGGTCACAAAAGGGGGAATCAAATGACCCCGGGACACGGCCACCGTCATCAATATAAATCAGTTGCCAAGCGTCTGAATTTTGATCACGTGACCACGGGGGATGCCGGAACGGGTCGTTAAGTGTGAAAAACGCCCTCGAAGTCATTTTTCTCAGTGCTGTTGTAACTTGGGTCACTAAATGAACGGTCGTTAAGTCGAAGACTTCCTGTATACTTCTGCTTCTTAAAGACCCTGCCATTCATTCAGGAGACATTTTGGAATCGGCAGCATTTGCGGGCTGTGGGCAAGGCGTCCGCCATCTTGTCAGTGTGGACAGACGGTCCTTCCCTCAGAGGCTGCGGGTTGAAATGTTGTTTTGTCCTAGAGAAAGTTAGTGGCATTGAAAAAAGAGACTTATGACCGTTTTTCACACCTGATCCCCTTTTGCGACCACCTATACTTGAAGGACTAGACGTTCAAGCGTCCCGTGTCAAAAACAGGGATATTTTGTATTTTATTTATTTTATTTTTATTTATTTATTTTATTACATTTATATACTGCCCTTTCCAGAAGGACTCAGGGCGGTTTACAGGGTGATTAAAAACAAAGATACAAAAGTTAAAAACAGATTTAAAAAATTATATTCGTCCCTGCATAAGTAAAACCCCAGTTAAAATTAAAATTAAAACTAAAATTAAAATTCTCAGCCTGGGCCAGAGAGCTCGAAGAGCCAGGTCTTCAGGTCCCGGCGGAATGAACGGAGGTCGGGGGCAGTCCTCAGCTCCACTGGCAGCTGGTTCCAAAGGGCAGGCGCGCCCACTGAGAAGGCCCTATCCCTGGGTGTCGTCTGCCGGCAATCTCTTACCGGAGGGACCCTGAGAAGACCCTCCCTGTGGGAGCGCACTGGACGAAGGGAGCTTGATGCCGGCAGCAGGTGTTCCCTCAGATATCCCGGACCCAAGCCATTTAGGGCTTTATAGGTCATCACCAGCACCTTGAATCTCACCCGGAGGGCAACCGGGAGCCATTTTGATTTTAGATTAGAGCCATCATTCCTTGATTAACCTTTATACAGGTAGTTCCCAGTTTAAGAACGAGTTCCATTCCCAAGACTGTCCTGTAGGCAAATTTGTATGCAAGCCGCAATTTTATTGCATAATATTGTATAAGCAGGATTATGGCATTAACTTGAAACATTGTGCATTTAATTGGAATTTTGCTACAATACATTTCTTTCTTAAATATAAGTCATGCCTGAATTAGGGCATTCTTAACCCCAGACCTGCTGCATGCAAGTAGTCCTTGACTTACAACAGTTCATTTAGTGGCCGTTCAGAGTTACAACGGCATTGAAAAAAGTGAGTTACGACCGTTTTTCACACTTACGACCATTGTAGGATTCTCCCCCCCTCGGTCACATGATCAAAATTCAGACACTTGGCAACTGACTCATATTTATGACAGTTGCAGTGTCCCAAGATCATGTGATCCCCTTTTACGACCTTCTGACAAGCAAAGTCAGTGACAAGCAGATTCACTTAACCCTATGACTAACTTAACTGCGGTGATTCACTTAACAACTGTGGCAAGAAGGGTCGTAAAATGGGGCAAAACTCACTACACAACCATCTCGCTTAGCAACAGAGACTTTGGGCTCAACTGTGGTCGTAAGTCAAGAACTACCTTTATTAGACATTCATGTGCTAGAATATCGTTCTCCTGGTATCAGCGCTCAAGTTCAGAAATATTCTTTCTTCTTGGGCTTTGCTCGTTTTCATTTTTCCCTTAACCGCTTCTCTTTCTTCCCCATACATTCTTAAACAGTTTTGCTTCATCAGCTGGGCTCCTTTTTATTGGCAGAGAAGAATATATCTGTCTTCTCTCCTTCCTTTCACTTTCCTGGTTTCTGTTTTTCCTCTTCTTCTTTTGTTTCTCTCCTTCGGGGCTGGGCAGTCTGGATTTCCTTGCAGGTTAACATTCTTCTGTTGGGAAAAACAAAAAAACCCCAACCTGCTTTAAAGTACCTTTTACGGAAAAACAAGTTTGTCCAACTTCCAAAATAAGGGAGAGTTTAGGGGGTCGCTTGATTTGTGACGACGTTCTGCTTTTGCACCTGAAAGAAAGCCCGCAGGCTTGGTGTTCCAACTAATTGTCAAGCTAAAGGAGCGGAAGAATAAATACAGGACGGAGCAAAGATCTCCGAAGAGTTCCAGATCTGATAACGTGTGTGATGTGTGTGCTTTGAAAATGTCTCGCCACAGAAAGCAGAAGTGACGCTAAGAGAAGGCGCACGGAGAGGGTCAAAAGAGAGAAGATCAATCCAGCGGTAAATAAAGACTTGGAAAACAGAAAAAGATCCAGATCACACAGTCAATCAGATCACAGCAGAAGAGGAAGAGGACGGCCCAAGGCAGCCTCATCTAAAAAGCACGACGAAGAGAAAGGTACGAAAATTATTCTCTTTTTTTAATAAGATAACCTCCATAGTTTTGTAAATTAGAAATTAGACTGGCCCCCGCTCTTTCGGAAGGCCCTGGCTTTGCCAGTGGGGAACCCAGAGTGGGATGGAGCCCATTAAATGGTTGATTTGAGTGTGTGTGGTCGCCGGATTAGGGATACCGGGGGATTATTGTGTTATTTTAATTTTACTTTTTATTATTTTATTTCTTTCTGTATCGTGTTCTTCTTATCTGTAAGCCGCCTAGAGTCGTCGTGAGCAAGTGGGCGGTTATAGATAGAATAGATAAATAGATAAATAAAATAAGCTATGCTTAAAATAGGTAGTCTTCCAATATGTTCCTTTTAAAAAAAAAGTTGGTCTAGTGTTGACCATGAGGGCTGGTGGATGATGGGAGTGAAGGCAATGTACCCGGAAGGCAGTGGGTTGTCAGAGGCTATTACACTGCAGGTAGTCCTCGATTTAAAGACCGTTTTGTGACCAATGTTACAACAACAACTGAAAAAAGTCACTCATGGCCAGTTTTCACACTTCCGATCACTGCAACATCCCTGTGGTCGTGCGATCAAAATTGGAGGGCTGGGCAACTGGCATGTAGTTATGACAGTTGCGCTGTCGTAGGTCACATGATCACTGTTTGTCAACCTTCCCAGCCTGCTTTCGACAAGCAAAGTCAATGGGGGAAGCCAGACTTGCTTAATGACTGCATGATTCATTTAACAACCGGAGAGATTTGCTTAACAACTGTGGTAAAAAAAAGGCCATAAAACTCTCTTAACTGCCTTGCTTAGCAAAAGATATTTTGGGCTGAATTGTGGTCCTAGGTCAGGGGTAGGCAACCTTGGCTCTTTCATGACTCGTGGCCTTCAGCTCCCAGAATTCCTGAGCCAGCATGGCTCAGCTTGGAAACCTCTCCCTTTCCCCTCAGCATGGCTGGCTCAAGAATTCTGGGAGTTGAAGTCCACGAGTCATAAAAGAGCCAAGGTTGCCTACCCCTGTCCTAGCTCAAGGACTTCCTGTATTTTTGAGATGAATGCCTCCAGACCTGGTTCTCACATTGGGCTAAGTCATTATTTAACCATGGCTTATGGAATAAGACTCAGTTGCTTTGCACAACAAGCTGCACTGTAAACCATCATTTGCATGCCACGGTCACTGAGTCGATAAGTCACTGTATTGTTTGTCATGCCATTTGAACCCAATCTTAGAAAATATCAAATCCACTTTCAAGAAAGGTTTAAGCTTTTCCTAGAACTAGCAGTCAGTCCAACATAATTGGAAAACCAAATTAAATCTCTACCAAAATTATGCCATGGTGGCCCAGTGGCTAGACTGTAGTATTGCAGGCTGACTCACTGTCCACTGCCAGGCGTTCGATCCTGACCAGCTCGAGGTTGACTCGGCCTTCCATCCTTCGGAGGTCGGTAAAATGAGGACCCCGACTGTTGGGGGGCAAATGTGCTGACTCTGTAAATCACTTAGAGGGGTCTGCAAAGCACTGTGAAGCGTTATATAAGTCTTAGTGCTATTGCTACTCATGACTTCAGAATACAGAAAAATCACAAATTTCAAGCAATTTACTACAAAATTACTTTTCTAAAAGAAAAGGTACCCATATAACCTGGTGGAACCAGCATGACCCTGTTTTACGATTTTATTTACTGTATGTTCATAAACGCAATGTGACTTTTACTGGATACGACAGGGACCTCTTTGGCTTCTTCACCATGCCTGGAGGCATCTGATGCACCCTGTTAGAACAAGTTGGATTCTTGCCTCGCTCAACAAGCTGCTGCTTGCATTAGCGTTCAGTGTAGTAAGAATTTATACCTGCATGCTCAATACCTACCTATTTCCACTTCAAAGGCCAGGGCTTGATTCACGCAGCATCTTTTCTCCCCACAGAGAAACAAGAGAAAGAAGTAGACATGTACGCAAATCTCTCTGACGAAAAAGCATTTGTATTTTCTGTGGCCTTGGCAGAAATAAACCGAAAAATTATCAACCAGAGACTTATTCTTTGACGATGTGGTCGTGACCTCTGCATCCCATGCCGTTGAAGCCAGGTAGTGGATTCCAGATCTTCTGCCGCCTCTCAGGTGGTGAAAAGGCTGTTAACCTGTGTCAGTCGAGGTCGTTCGCTTTTTTTTCCTGGCTGAATCTCTGCTTCTCGTAATTGCTTTCGAAGCCGACCACTTGTCAAGAATCAAAAGGAGACCAGCTCTTTGCTTTGTGGAAGGGGCAGGCAGGGAAGTCCGAAGCAAAATCCTTTCACTCGGCAGACAGCTGGAAGGACCTCCGAGAGGTTTTTTTGCAGTGTCTTTAATTTAAAATGTTTTTTCACTGCAGATTTTTCAGTTACATTGAACTTCCTTTGTACATAGTCCACCTTAACCTGTACATAAATTGATATTCTGGTATTTTGCCCAAAATCCACAGATTGCGAAATCAATTGGTGGGTTAAGCTGAAATTATTATTATATAATACGTTATTGGTTTAAGCGTTGTTTCTGCGTTGGTCTAAACTTTTACCAAATGGATGGGTGAGACTGTAACCATAGAAACACATGGGAATAAAATGCGTCGAACTCATTGGGATTGGGAGTAAGCAGGCATGTATTCCGCCGATAGGCTTTTATAAAAGCTTATTTTATACAGTCTTTGGTGTCTGGGGTTTTAAAATCCAGGCTTATTTTGGCAGGCACCAGCTCAACGAAAGCTGGTCTATAATTTCATATGGAAATTGTCTTCTAAATTTGTTTTGGATTAGCAGTGTTGAGACGCCTTCGTGTCAATTAAAAGAATTTGAATTAAGACATCACATCTTTGCAGTTGCAGTGAAATAATAAAGACTCTTTTACATCTTTTTTTTTTAGTTTTTAAATCTATGAACTGAACTTTACATTTCTGTTCCCAAACGCTGCTAAACTATGTTTGTATGAGATAAGAGATGCTCTCACGTTGGACCATCTCAATAGCAATTCTGGTGTCGGACAAATGCAAATTCATTTTGATGTTTTGTTTTGATATTTAAATTGGGGTGTGTGTGTGTTTCCCTCAAGTCTTCTCCAGAAATAGTCAGAAATCAGATCATAGTTTGAAATAGGATAGCTCAAATCAGAGGTCCCTTTTCTGGAGTTCCTTTTTCCATTGTTGCAAGATGTGGAATTGCCCCAAATCTATTGATTTCTCACCTTGTGCAAATCTGGCTCTTGTCAGTACAGAGAACTTTTGCCCCCAAATTTGGTACCTAATTAACTTCCCTTTTTCTTTTTCTTTTTTTGGGTCATCAAGTTTTTGACACCTTGCTGGGTGACTGGTGGTACTCGGATGTTGCCATATCCTAAAAGTGGTACAATGGGTGAAAAAGTTGAAAAGCCCTGGTCTAATTAACTTGTCAGGGCAGGGGTGAGAGCTGTGCCTGGTTTTGGCCTAGAAGAAGGACCCAGGGCCCTTGTGGATGTAGCTGCTATCCACCTTTACTTGCTTCAGATCCCTTTTATTGGGCGTACATACCCCTGTTACTAAGTGGGCCCAGTTAATGGTGCCAGGAGGTGTTTATACATGAAGAGAGAAAGCGCATGCTACTCCAGAGCTGTTGACAACCACACCAAAAATAATGAAAAAAAATTACAGAATGTATGTACTGTTTCCCCCCCCTTCCATTCATGTTTTTTCTCTGCTGCCTCTAAATACATTGTTAGAAGTTAAAAGCTGCCCCCCCCCCCCGCTCTCCTTTTAGCCAGGTTAGGCTGATAAGGGAAATTTTTTATGTCCGTATTCCAGTTTGAGCTCCTCATAATCGATCCACACCTACGGAGGAATCCACATTGCCAAGCACACAACTTCAGGACAACATCCGAACGTACAGGTAATCCTCGACTTACGACAGTTCATTTAGTGACTGTTTGAAGTTAACAGCGGCACTGAAAAAAAAAAGTGACTTAGGACCATTTTTTTCACACTTAATGACCAACCTCCCCGTGGACACGTGATCAGAATTCAGACACTTGGCAACCGACTCATATTTATGATGGTTGCAGTGTCCCCTGGGTCATGTGATCCCCGTTTGCGAACTTCCAACAAGAAAATTCAATGGGGGCAGCCAGATTCACTTAGCAGCCGTGTTACTAACTTAAATCACTGCAGTGATTCACTTAACACTTGTGGCAAGGAAGCTCGTAATATGGGGCAAAATTCGCTCAACAACTATCTCGCTTAGCAACAGAATTGTCGGGGTCGTAAGTGGAGGACTGCATGTACGCATGCAACACACACCTCGGGATCGAAGCCCAGGGTAGGAGCACCTGAATTGAATCTGCACATCTGAACATCAAAGCCCTCTTGTCATATATACCTTTATTGGCAAACCCCTAATGATGCAGGCTACCTCCAACCATGGTACGTGTTAAATGAATAAACTACTACTAAGAATTTGCCATTTGTATTTATTCGTGGCCTGGCTTAGAAAACTGGAACAAGAAAATTCTAACAATATCTGTACACACAAACACACATAATATATGTATGCGCACGCACACATGTCAAATTTATTGGCTGGATGTATGCTGCCTTTATGTGCTCTTGTGGCAGCTGTTCCTATTTTTCCCAAATAAGGAAATGAATTAGAAAAATATCCATATAGGGATGAAATAAACTTGTTGCTCTTAAATGTGGTTAAAGTAATCCTTCCCAGCTGGGGCCATGGTTTATATTACAAACACTGTGTAGAACTTATGTGGCTGTAGTTCCATTTTCCTACCTGTTTGTATGACTGACACACACACACACATCCCTGCCGCAATCCCATTGATTTTTCATGCCTTTGCTTTTAGTTCTTCCAAAGTATTCATTCAGAAGATTATTTTTTTTCATCCCATTTTTTGTTCTTAAGAACCTATGGTTATGCTCTTTTAACTTTGGACTTTATACATTTTCCCCCAAGGGAAAGGAGTTGGCTCCAATTTCTTTGCTTATAAAGCTGAAATGTTGTATGATTCTTTATAACAGCTCCACATTCATGTAAAAAATTCTGACTTTATCCCTGAAGATTGAAAAATGTCTCTCTCTCCCCTAACCTGATTGGGGAAAAAATGGGATGAAAAAAAAAGAAAGTGATAAAATAGTGGTCCTTTGAAGTCAGAAGGAAAGAATATCCAAGCTTGATCTGCTACACGCCTTCAGAAAGTTCACAACAATGGGGGGGAGGGCAAAAAGCAGCCAACATCTTTCTTAGACATGTAGTCCTTGACTTACGACCGTAATCTAATCCACCATTTGGGTAAATGGTGATGATCTTAAAGTGGGTCACCAAGTGAAAACGTCCAATTTTTTGCAGCCTTTTTTGCAGCGATGGTTAAGCAAACCCTTTGTTCGCTTGGGGGGGGGCAGTTTTTGCCAAGTTGTGACTTCTGACCGAAAATGTCACAAATTGTCACTTGATCACCGGGTGCTGCGAAAGGCCCTGGTTGCCAAGCACCCATCATACGGTCACCTGACTGCAGGGGAGGGGGCAGATGTTGGAAATTTGAGTACAGGGTTATAAGTCCCATTTTTGGCTTCCGTTGTAACTTTGGTCGCTACGTTGAGGACGAGCTGTAATCTGCCTTTATTTTTCTCAGGCGAGGCTAGCCCTGTTTGGATCAAGGAGAAGGAGACTGGAGGCTGAAACATGTAAAGAACAGTTGCTGGAATTGGGTATGCCTAGTCCCGGGGTAGGCAACCTCGGCTCTTTTATGACTCATGGACTTCAACTCCCAGAATTCCTGAGCCAGCTATGCTGGCTCAGGATTTCTGGGAGTTGAAGTCCATGTGTCATAAAAGAGCCGAGGTTGCCTACCCCTGGCCTAGTCTAATGAAGAGAAGGACGAGGGGGGGACATGATAGCAATGTTACAATAGCCAAGGGGCTGCCCCAAAGAAGAAGGAGTCAAGCTATTCTCCAAAGCACCTGAAGGCAGGACAAGAAGCAACGGATGGAAACTAAGAAACTAAAGAAAAAAGCAACCTAGAACTAAGGAGAAATTTCCTGACAGAACAATTAATCAGTGGAACAACCTGACTCCAGAAGCGGCGGGTGCTCTGTCACTGGAGGTTTTTAAGGAGAGACTGGACAGCCGTTTCTCTGAAATGGTATAGGGTTTCCTGCCTGAGCAGGGGGTTGGACTAGATGACCTCCAAGGTCCCTTCCAACTTTAATATTATTTTTTTTTCTGGTTAACAAAAACAAAGATTTATTGAAAAGAAATTGAAAATAATAAAGAAAGCGTTTGCAAACGTGGCCTCTTAGACCCTTCCCAAATTGGATTGGGTTCAAAGAGCGCACTGAGCAAGTTTCAAACCAGGCATTTATACAGTATTTTCTTTTCTCCATACATGCCCCCCTAAGAAACTTAAGTTAGTCTTTGAAGTCATTTACATTTCTAAAAGAACTTATTTGAAGCTTTTTACACTCAAAAGACTTATTGTAACAACTTCCTTACATCCGTCACTATCTTGTTTACTTGCAACCTTGGGATGTTCCTATCTTCTTTGAAGCTTTTTAACATTTCAAAAAAGCTTTGATTACCATTTGTGAGTCCTCTGTCTGAGCAGGAAATAGGTAGCTCCACATCTTAGTGTTACATTTGATAGAATTCATTGCTGTTACATTTTATACAATTTATAAAAGAATAACCTTTATTTTCTTTTTTTTTTAAATTTTTATTAAGTTTATTGTTTAAAAACATTGGACACAGTACCAGCAGGCTGACAAACCTTCTTGTCTACAATGTTCAAATATATATATATACATGTATATATGTACATCAAAGATACACTTAAATACACTTTAAGTTACAAATCAGTGAAATAACAGAATATTTAAGACAATGAGCTAGTCTGTAAAACATTATTATTATTATTATTATTATTATTATTATTATTATTATTATTATTATTATTATTATTATTATTATTATTATTATTATTATTATTATTATTATTGTAAGGTAAGCCTGCTGCAGAAGTGGAATAACGGAAGGCCCCCCCCCGTCTTCCTCCCTAGGGTCATCCATATTCCAAGTGGGTCTGTGATAATTTGCCACGGCCAAGTCACTGCAGGACAACTCACAACGGCCAACTTGCCCCACGGGACAAGAGTTACCCTAATATCAAAGAAATGGTGGAATAGAATCATCGAGGAATGGGTGAAAAAGGAGGGACGGGATGAAACGTGAATGGCAAAAGTTAAAATAATTTTGATTTATTTTTAAAGAACTAAATAGAATGGCTAAAATCATCCCGTGGCAAATTGTCCCATCCTCTTCCTAGTGGATTTATCCGTCTGCTGGTTATTCCCTTCTTGCCTTTCCATCTTCTGGCACTAGGTGGCGCTGAGTTCCTGTGGAAAAAGAATCCATTATACAACCGAGCCCATAATTTCCATTGCTAACCAAGATGGCTCTTAAGTGAATGTTGTCCCATTTTGTGACCTTTCTTGTTACAGGTGTTAAGCGAATCTCCTGCAGTTAAGTTAGTAACATGGTTGTTCAGCGGATCTGGCTTCCCCCATTGACTTTGCTTGTCAGAAGGTTGCAGAAGTGGATCCCGCGACCCCGGGACACGGCAGACCGTCATAAGTACATGCCAGTTTTCAAGTATCCAGGTTTTGATCAGGTGACCCTGGAGATGCTGCAGTGATTTTAAGTGTAAAAAAACGGTTGCAAGTCACTTTTTCCCCCCAGCGCCATTGTAACTTCGAACAGTCACTAAACGAACGGTTGTAAACTGAGGACTGTAGTTACTTGGTCATTTGCTACAAAGAATAAAAGGAGCATTTGCTCCTGCCTAACTAAAGTGGCCGGAAGGGGGAATGTGTGCTGAATTTTTCCATGCAACGTCTCCCTGAGATATTTTTCCTCCGTTTTTCCCCGCTGCTTCGATCCGTGGTCCCAATTTTAAGAAAATGAGCTGATCTTTCTGAAAATGACTTCCGAGGCCAGGAATCAACAAGAAACGGTGTGGTTAAATGTTTGCTAAGGAAATCCTAGTTGATCGGAACGCCGGCCTCTTCTTCATTTATTTACTTTGAATTTGGAAAAAAATAATCCTATTTTCCTATTATAGGGATTTGAAGGCTTATCTTTGTCTTTAAACCTCAAGTTGAACAAATGTTTATGCATGCCAGGAAGTCTGTATGGAGCCGGTGGAACGGTGTAATTAGAAGTATAAACTAATGTGCAAATTCCCTTGGCTGTAGGTTTCCGGGAACAGACGTGTGTTCAGGGATCACCCGAAATGTGTTGCAATTTCAGTGAAATCGTCACAAGGAAGAAAGTCCCAACCCATTAATGAGCTACTGAATTCCTCATTTGACAGAGTTCTTTTATTTTTCTGGACTAATCTTAAAGGTTTGGCTTGCACAGAAGAAGGACAAATGTAGGGTCCTCTTAGTTTGGTGGTTTCCTTGCAGACATTTCATAACCAAACTAGGTAACATCATCAGTGCTAGAAGGGAGTGGGGTTTGCAGAGAGGAGGAGGAGGAGGAGGAAGTGGATGATGATGAGGTGATGGTGGTGGAGGAGGAGGAAAGGAGGAAGAGGAGAAGGAGGACTGTGGGGTCCTTGGTGCTCTCTGAGGTTGGTTGCTTTCTTGCAAGGATTTCATTACCCAAACTAGGTAACATCATTAATGCTAGAAAGGAGTGGGGTTTGCAGAGAGGAGGAGGAGGAGGAGGAGGAGGAGAACTGTAGGATCCTTGGTGCTCTCTGAGTTTGGTTGTTTTCTTGCAGACGTTTCATTACCCAAACTAGATATATGCCCATAAAACATAATCGGACCCCCTAACCTGCAAATATTCTCCTTTATTGTTAATTTCTTCAAAACCCAATTAGTCTTGCCATGCCCTGCCATTTTGCTGTCCCTTGCACAGTGTCCGTCACTGAGTTGGACTTTAAAAAAAAATCCACTCCGCTCCGGCTTAAATCTGACCAGATTCTCCCCCCTCCCCCCACAAACCTTCTCCACTTTCCTAAATAGAAACAGCTAACAATATGTTGTCGTCAGTGAGGCTGGAATTGGGGATGGCCCAGAGAGAACGATTTCAAAATAGACCGTGGACAATTTAAAGGCAGGATCTTCTTTGCCTTGAAATGTCCCCTCTTTGCAAGATGGAGGAGGCAGATCTCTGTTATTTTAGGGAAGCCGGTAGGGATTCTGACCTTTCCCTCTAATGATCCATCCGGAGGGAAGCACCTTTGGAAGTGTCTTGGTGCCAAGGCTGTGCCCTCCGAGAGGAGGGCTGTCTGAGGATGCTTCCCCAGGAGAAAGGGTGTGTTTCCATTTTCTTCCTATCCAATTGCAGCTTTGCGGATGGCCTTTCCTGATTTATAACGGATAAAGATTGAGCCGGGCTCCCGAGCTGCTCTTTCGCTGCAGGTTTCTTGGTGACACCTCTGTGCTCTATGCTAGTATCCAATTCTACGTTGACTTGTAATTGGAAGACCCATGAAAAGGTAGGTGCTAACGGGACCCACACACAGGATTTTCCTTGTATTAATGAGACTTTCAATGGGCCATTATGGATATGAGATTCCTGGCTTGACTGCCTAGAAGTCAGTGTTCTAAACAGCACAGGAAATAGGAAAAAAGGAGCTTGTTATTTCCATTACGTGCTTTATTTTAACATTGGGTAACTCAGCCTGAGGCAGCAATGCAGCTGCTAAACAGCAAAGACAAATGAACAGTGGGCTTTTCTGAATTCCAAAATGCAACCTTGCAACGGTTCCCCCCACTCAAGGACAGACATATTTGGTGATTAAGTAGTTATAGGCAGTTCGGGAGAAACTCTTGGGATCGTTGGGTTAGAAAAAGGATTCGGAACAAACAAAATAAATATGAAAGCCCAGTTGCCCTGGAAAGGGAGGTGAAACTTCATATATTTCTTTCTTCTTCTTCTTCCTCTTCCTCTTCCTCTTCCTCCTCTTCTTCTTCTTCTTCTTCTTCTTCTTCTTCTTCTTCTTCTTCTTCTTCTTCTTCTTCTTCTTCTTCTTCTTCTTCTTCTTCTTTTTTGCTTATTGAGATTTCTCAGCTCTGCTCCCCAATCTCCGCTTGTGAAAGTGATCATGGCTCAATTTGCTGCACCAGGAAAGCACTTCAGGCTAAGCGTTTGAGCTTGTTGGTATGACTGAATTTTCTGCCCAATCTTTAGAAGCTGCCTGCTACTTATTTGGCAGGCTTTCAGACTCTGCTGGGATAAAGTGCCACACTGGAACAGGCCTGGGAAATCTCTGAGGATCACACTCTTTTTCTACTCCTGGTGCCTGCAGGAATAACCTCTTGTTTTTATGTTCAGCAAAATGCTTTTGGTTGTTTTTCTATCTGAAGCAGGAAACAATAGATTGCCTCCGTGAGCAAGAGGTCCCCTCATAGAAAGGGAAAAAAGGGAATCAACCTATTCTCCAAAGCAGGATCAGAAGCAACGGATGGAAACTGATCAAGGAGAGAAGCAACCTAGAACTAAGGAGAAATTTCCTGACGGTGAGAACGATTAGCCAGTGGAACGACCTGCCTCCAGAAGTTGTGGGTGCTCCAACACTGGAAGCAGCTTGAAATTTTGGATAAGTTGGGTTTGTTCATGCCTCAGGTGCATCTACAGATGCTGCTTATCCAAGCAGCCAATAGCAATTCTGAACATTCCAGAGGAGGTGGCTGTGGATGAATGTTAAGGCATTTTCCGAGTTCTTTCTTCAAACATTTAGTCATACAGAGGTGCAGCCTTTGAGTCACGTCTTTGAGGATGTTGTTTTCCATTCTTGTGACACCTTGAATGTTGACGTTTTTCAGAGATGAGCTGGGAAAATAATGTCCCCTAAATAAATACCTCTTTATTTTAATGTCTGTTTTTGAAATGCTCAATCGCAGCAAAATGACAATAACAAAACCCCGCCTCCCCCTTCTAAAAGTAACTTTCACCCACTGCTACCTTCAAAATTTCCCTGGGAACAATGAAGCTATAAATGCCAAAGTAAAAGGAACATGTACTTAAATAATAATAATAATCCAGATAATCTTCTTCCTGCCTATCCTCTGCAGAACCTCAGGGACAAAAAAATGCTTGCATTCGAAAGAAAAAGCTCAAAGGCAGAGAAAATCTGACTGATAATGCAGTTCATGTCTTATGTTAACCACTGGGGTAACAGGGTGTCTTTTTACATAACCAGTATCTGTATTTAGAGCTGCAAATTAAGGGAGGCTGATTGAACCTTGTTTGTTCCAAACCAGCTGCCAGATTTCCTAATGGGGACCTTTGCTGTCATGCAAGATTGTCCTTCTTTCCTTCCTTCCTTCCTTCCTTCCTTCCTTCCTTCCTTCCTTCCTTCCTTCCTTCCTTCCTTCCTTCCTTCCTCCCTCCCTCCCTCCCTCCCTCCCTCCCTCCCTCCCTTCCTCCCCACTGCCACCTGCAACCTTTGCATGTACAGTATCTATGGCTCTCCACTGTGACTCTGGGCTGTGCATGTCCCTTAGAAACCTCTTCCGGGCTTGCATCCATGTTGATAGGCAGTTCTGAGAGTTTTTGCCTCCAAGTTTCCAAAGGACATAAGATTGGAGAAGGCTGTTGTAAGGAAACCTAGAGCTCACCGGATGAAAGGATAATATAAGCGATCGTGATAGGTGAACAATTATGGAATGGGGAGTCAAGGTAAAAGCTGGACCAACATTTGGATGCGCCAATATAGGGAAGCCCTTATGACTACAAGTGAGGCCAACATTTCTGTTGCTAAGCAAAACATTTGTTAAGTGCATTTTGCCCGATTTCATGACTTTTCTTGCCACAGTTATTAAGTGAATCATTGCAGCTGTTAAATTAGTGACACGGTTGTTAAGTGAATCTGGCTTCCCCATGGACTTTGCTTGTCAGAAGGTTGCAAAAAGGGGATCACATGACCTGTACTACCTCAGACAACAGGCTGTCCAGTCACTTCTTAAAAATCTGCAGTGATGAAGCTCCCACAACGTCTGAAGGCAAATGGTTCTACTGGTTGATTGTTAGGAACTTTCCCCTTAATTCCAGGTTGCTTCTCTCTCTGATCAGTTTCCAACCATTGTTACAGATGTGATTCTGAAAAGACCTGGAATCTAACTCGGCGGGCAGCTCATTTCTCACTACGGGAACAGAGGTGGTGGCATTAATGAGCTCCCAACATCAGCTTTGTTCATGCCCCTAACTACTTGGAAGTAATTTTATTTTGAGAATTACATCTGACACATCGCAAAGCCCTCTAATTCAATTTAGGAATGGATAATTCGCTTATCCTGAAAGTAACACTCCTAGAATTGCATCGGGTGCATGCGGGTTACAAAAGGGCTTTCGTCCAATGGAAAGAGGAGTCCCTGTACGGATTTCAGATTAGTCCCATCAGCGCCCGCAGCTCCGTGCCGTAGCCCCTATCAGCCATTCAGGAAGTGAGCTGTAGGAATACAGATAAGAGCTCGGCCTTCAAGATAAGAAAGTGGTTGAAATGCCTGGTTCGGGTGACAGATAAAGGAAGCCGTACAGCCCAGCAAGATTGAGCCAGGCTTCCATTCTTTCAATTGAGTTAAAAACAGTGGGCCGTCCTTGGTGATCTGCCCAACGAGTGCAAGGGGACAGCAAAAAAAAAAAAAAATAACAAAAAATATGGGAACCCTTTATCAGAGTTCTTCGTTGCATAAGTCCCTTCCCTTGAGCATGGGAGGATCCTGTGCCTCCGATTACATCAAGAAATTTGCGGTAAGGAAACGTATCTCTTTATTTATAAGTTTCAGACGCTACGTCCGTGAAGCTGTTTTCTGCCGGGCTGTCATTTGAATCATCTTTTTATTTTATTTTATTTTATTAAAAGGGCAAAATAGTCTTGAGCGATGGGGGTCAAGATTTCACCTGCCCTGGTTTTCTCTTCCATGCTTTAATAGTTATATTAAGGAACAGAAGGTCTCGCGACCGTTTGTGGCTGAGGGGCTTAACATCACACTAATCCTAAGGAGAGATGCGTGTAATGCGATATGTTTAAAAAGTAAAGGCAACCTTAGTATAGAGATCATTGCATGTGGTCCACATTTCTAAGTAGCTCTCCAAATGAAGCTTGAGGCTGACATCTTTGAAAGAGATTTTTTTTTCCTTTTAACCGTTCAAAAATGATAGAGAATAAAAATCCGAGTTATTTAGCCTGAATATATTAGTTTAAAAGAAGGAAAAAGAGGTGGTGGTGGTGGGAAAAGCAGGAGTTAGGAAAGAAAGGAATCCGATCATAAAAAAATAAATAAATCAGGAATGAAGTCCTTAACACCTCCATGGAAGACTGCATATATCTCTGCCTTTGTATGCAGACACACAAACAGATATACATGGACATATACGGACACACACACATACACACGCACACACACAAGAGAGAGAGAGAGAGAGAGAGAGAGAGAGAGAGAGAGAGAGAGACAGAGAGAGAGAGATTATGGTGGTGATGCCGCTAGTCTTTCTCTAAATATTAACCAATATAGCAATGCTCATGTTTTCTTTTCTTATACAGTGTTTCCTGGCTTAGGTTAAATTTTTGTGTAACTTTGCAAATGGCTGACTAGATCTTGTATCCTAGTTGGCAATCTTTTTGCTTGGATGGGGGCATTCAGGTTACTTTGCTCCCTGGGCATTTCATTCTAAAAATAGCTTTTTGGCAAAGTTCTGGTGTCCTGTCTCCTCTTCCTTTGTGCACATAACCAAACTCTACTTTCTTCTTTAGGAATACAACCAGTTGGACACTTTTCTAGAATTCTCCGTTCATTTCCCTTCTCCGCACTATCTGATTTCTGTCCCTTCGGCTTCTTATAATTGCATATACTCACTGCTTAGGCTTCAGTGGGTTGTTTTTATGGCATTCTCCTTCCTTTCATTTCCCCCCCTCTATTTTTCTCCTCGCCGTGTGTCTCTTAAAAATGGTCTTCACCGTCCTAAGCCCTCTAATTCCTCCTCTTTCCATATAGACGACATCCTTTTAAGTATCTAAGAGTTGGCACTCAGAAAATAAGTAGGCTATTAGTATTACAGCAGAAAATTAAGCACGGTAATGTAAACCCTGCCGGGACACATAAGCAGAAACATGGAATACAGATGTCCTTAGGCCAGCCATTCCTCAACGCATCTTCACCAGACTGTGGCTTCCAACACGTTGTGTAGCACCAAGTCAAGGAAGCTGGTAGAGAATGCTAACAGCGACATTTTCATGTTGCTATCTTTTCCAAATCAGAGGATTTTGAGTATAGGTGTCCACAGTGCTCATACATCCATGTGCCAAAATATCGTGGGTTGAAGGAAGCATGGAACTTAATTAGGGATCTTCACTCAAGATAACCTGTTGATGTGAAATAGTGGCTAGAAAGTGGCATTCTGAATGAAGACGTTCTTGACTAAAACCTGATCTCAGGTTGTTGTTTTTTAAAAACAACAACAACAACAACAACCCATCACTGTTGGTCTCAGCTCCACTCCTGTACTTTGGGGGCTGTTGACTGTGTAGAGTATTGTTAACTACTACAAGCAGCTCTGACTTCATGAGGCCATCGGTTACAAAATGTGAGCTCCACAAAGCTTCAGATTCAAGCAGCCTGGCCTTCTATTGTGTTCCCAACCAACAAGGCTTCCAAGATATCTGAGCAATGAATGAACTAGTCATTTTTTTTTCCCTACTGACCCACTGGAAGGGAAGATATAATAATTCTGATAAATCAGTAGATGTACCTAAGTAATTCAACAGCCTAAAGCAGGGGTCGGCAACCTCGGCTCTTTTATGACTCATGGACTTCAACTCCCAGAATTCCTGAGCCAGCTATGCTGGCTCAGGAATTCTGGGAGTTGAAGTCCACGAGTCATAAAAGAGCCGAGGTTGCCAACCCCTGGCCTAAAGTGTTACCTGGCGAACGGCGGGTAAACTAAGCTTCCATCTGCTTCTCTTACCCGGTTAGCTGTTGTGATCAGATTGCTGATACCCAATTATTCTTGTACATGTGAATGACGTCAAATGCAAATGTCACAGTGAGCTGGCTGACTAATGTGCCAAGCTGAAATTAGAATGTGGGTGTCAAAGGAATCTTACTTTAGAAGCCCACTTGGCCAGCTAGTCCTTGTCTTAGTAAGAAGACTAGTGGTGGTGATGTTGAAGGACAAACGCTTGGATGAGTTAAGGTGAGGAAGATGTTGATTTGTCGCCTGTAGACTAGCTGCGAAGTAAGAGGGACAGAGGGAATGTGGGGCCCTGGATAAACTATGCCAAGATAACAGCTGGGGCAGGACCAGGTGCCACTGCTGATATAGGAGGTTGCTAATCATAGCTATTTTAGCTTGAGCAGGAAGAACATGCTGTGCTGCAAAACTATTGTTGCAAATTCCTCCTGATGTGAGAAGAAGAAGAAGGAGGAGGAGGAGGAGGAGGAGGAGGAGGAGGAGGAGGAGGAGGAGGAGAAGAAGAAGAAGAAGAAGAAGAAGAAGAAGAAGAAGAAGAAGAAGAAGAAATGATTGTTTTTTTCTTTCTCATTGTTGTAAAATGTTGAAGCTTCTTGGATGAAAAGCACAATTTTTTCTTCTTCCTCCTCAAGGAAAAAAACCAAACAGTCCAGTTGCCTTTTGGAAAAGCACCTTTGAGATAGTTCTCCTGAACCTGTTGGATCACAACTCCCAGTATTAGTCATAGGGAGGGCTCCTTCTAAAGTCTTTCCCACACCCTCCCTTTTTCTGTGGGATGAGATATTTTTTCCATACAGGTTGTCCAGTCTATAGTTCTCCCTCTTGTCTCCCAAGGTCATTCTTACACAACACTACGCACAGAGACAACGACATAAGGATGGAGACTTGCTCCACTATCTATATTTATTTAATCCCACTTTGCTTCCTGAAGGTGCACAGAGGGGCAAATAAATCAAAACAACAGTTAGTAAAATGCCAATCTGCCATAAAACTTGATGCTAGAGATCCAGTACAGATTGGACTTGATTGATTCAGAGGTTGCGGTGAGACTTGTGACTTCAGTTATAATCTGGACTGCCTTGCCTGGAGATTGAAATACAGATTCTGGAATGGGAACTCAGCGGAAAACAAAGGGTGAAAGACACAAGAGGCTCTTGTGGATATTCATTGATATATTCATTCAACTGACCAAAGAACAACAAACAATTGTATTTTGACCCTGCTTCTGGAGACCATGTGCCTTAATTTCCACATTGTGAAAATCTGGATATTGTGTGTGCGTGTGTGTGTGTGTGGGGGGGGTAAATACCATTCAAACAACTCCTGCAGTAGCCTTCATTTGTGTGAATATAGAAAAAGTAGGCAAAACTTTGGGTCATCCTAGGGAATGTAATTCATGTTAAATCCCACTAAAAGATCCCTGGTGGGAAAATGCAAATTTGAACAGAAGAAAAAAAAAATTGGGGGGGGGGGAGGGCGGGAGAAGAGTAGCCTGTAAGACTAATGACTTTGCTATTAATTATAAAAAAACAATTTTGATCAGCTGTTTCTTTAAAAAAAAAAGGCCAGAGGACTCTCTTGGCACAACCGAAAGAATTTGACTTGAGTTGTTTCTGCTTTGAAAGGCACGCTGGTGTGAGATGTGTGCTTTGTGTCATTGTCGTTAATGTCCTATTTTTAACGTCCGGACTGCCAGCCAATTTTAAGCCCGGCCGGTATGCGTATTGGCCAACGTGTGTACATTTTGTATTTGACAATAACGCCCTATTATTATTTTTTTTAAAACTTGGAGAATTTTAACTTTGCTTCAGTTCCCCCTTTCAATTTTTCCCTTTTTCTCCCCTTCCTCCTTCAAAAAGAATCACTTTATCAGCTGTTTCCTTGCACCATCTGAAAATCCGCTAGAAAATTCTAACTTTCCTCTCCTCTCCTCTCGGCACGAATCTCAACTATTCAGCTGCTGCCAATTCTTAAGATGCTTGGTTATCAACAGCCTCTCGAGGGAAGAATTTTAAATGGTTTTGTGACGGCAAGAAGGCTGCTGGGGGGGGGATTCTTTAAGCTGACTGCCAAGTTGTCACCCTCCTCATCACTGTACGCATGCAAGAAGAAAACAGGTAATACGAAACAAGAGTGGCTTACATGGCAGCTAATAGATGACATGCTCTTAGCAGGTTCTAGAGTTTTAGTTCCATTCCAAAGGCCGACATAATTTCCAAGCACTGCCCTTTAATTTCAGCAAGCAAAGGGCCAGCCCATTTAATCTCTTCCCATCAGAATGTCTGAAAGGACCCTGAGGTCTTAAGAAGCGTTTATAAATAGACCTCAGGTGACCAAAGGCAGCCGTGTAAACACAATGGACAAAAAACCTCAACCTTCTCAACGCAAAGGTAGACAAGCTGTTGCATTTCCAAGAAGAGTTGACCGAAAAAAATCCGGAAAGTGAACGAAGGGATGGATGATTTGGGAAAAAGGCCTCCATCAGCTAAGCGCATCCAATCTCCTGTGGGCCCAATCGGTGGAATTCATCGCAGCGAAGATAATGTCCAGCAGGTAGAAACTCGAGTACGTACACCGAGGTTTTGAACCTGGTGAAAGCAACGCATCACGATGCTTCCAGGTACCAGGAAAAAAATGGAGAAGGTGGAGACAGCTGTGGATGCGACTGACAAGATGGTGAAGTGTTTGGGGGAAATGTTTAGAAACTCAAAGATGGTGGATTTCATTCTGAAAGGGGGTGTTCCTTGGTGGAAAGGGAACTTGCTTGAAATCCTGGAGGAGGTGAGCACCTTCTTATTCCCTGTGTGGGAATCTTTATTTTTCCCATATTAGGAATATTTAATGAAACTATAACCAGCGCCTGTAGACTCTCTTGGTATAGTTTTGTATTGATGACTGCTGCTCTTCCAACTAATAGGGTTGAATCACGTTTATCCGTGCTCTGCCGCTGTTCTTTTTGTGTTGCTGTATTTTAAAAAGGAAATGGGTAGACATGAAAAAGAGCAACAAAAAACAAAATCTGAACTTCTCATTCTAAAAAAAAATGATATAAACATTAGGATCGAGTTATTCTTTTTACCGTTCAGTGCAACACACACTCATGAAGTCAACTGTTTCTTTAAAAAATCAACAGCTCTTGCTCACTTTTATACCCAGTGATTGAAGAATGCAAGAAAAGAAAATATAGGCATTTTAAATTTTATTTTTTATTTTATTTATTTTTTTATTTTAATTCCGTTTATATCCCGCCCTTCTCCGAAGACTCAGGGCGGCTTACAAGCTTAGCAGTAGCCTTCATTCTATGTATATGCCTGCTTATTAGGGCTTTCACACACACACCAAGCGGCATTATTACAAAGTCAGGTTAATTGACCCCAACAATCTGGGTTCTCATTTTACCTACCTCAGAAGGATGGAAGGCTGAGTCAACCTTAAATAACATTTAAATTGGGAATGTCCGTTGTAACTGGAAGATTCCTGGATTTGGGGGGAAAAAATAAGGAAAGTTATTGTTCTAACCTTCCATAGTTGGGAATATTTTTTTCTGTATCTTTTCTAAATTAAAATTGCAGGGAAGAGATACTCAATTCAACAAAAGTGTTGCTGCAACTTCTCCAAAAGAGACACTAAAAATGAGTGGTGTGAAAATGAAAGCATTTGATTACCAATGCTCTTGTCAGGATCTGAAACAATGGATAAATTTTCCTTCAGAAATAGTGAGATAAGCACATCTATAAGCAGATGAGAAATGTTTAGGAACCTCATTCCATTTTTTTTAAAAAAAAATTCATCTGCTGTCCATCTGGTCAATCTATCTGTACAAAACTCTTAGCTCAGGGTTGAAAAGAGAGGTCCTTGGTCATCTCTGAGCTTGGTTATTTCTTGTTGACGTTTCATTAACCAAACTAGGTAACATCATCAGTGTTAGAGGAGAGGAGGAGTTGGAGGAGGAGGACAACCTTGGGGTCCTTGGTGTTCTCTGAACCTGCTTGTTTTCTTGCAGATGTCTCATTACCCAAATTAGGTAACATCGTCCTTGCTAGACGGAGAAGGAGGACAACCTTGGGGTCCTTGGTGTTCTCTGAGCTTGCTTGTTTTCTTCTACACATTTCATTACCCAAACTAGGTAACATCAACAGTGCTAGCACCATTAAGGAACCACCAAGAATACTTGTACCAACATTGACAAGGCAAGCTACTTATATGTTGTTGTGATTCAGGGTCAGCCTGTGGGTTCGGCAGTTGGGTCGGACGAATCAGAGGAGGAGGGGGGTGTTGAAGACCTTGCTGAGGGGGTTGAAGATCTTGCTGATGATAGCCCTCAGGCAGGCCCCTCCCACTTGGTCAGTCAAGTAGGAGTAAACAGAGGAAGGCTGTGGGGCTTCTCGGAAGGAGGCAGAGAGAGGCCACGCCCTGAACTCTTTATAAAGGGAATGTTTGGGGAGGGCTGGTTTGCTGAAAGCAACCGCTCGGATAGTGTTTCAAAGCTCCTGTATCTTGGTACGTGTCTTGTTTGTTTTTTGTAGTAATAAATTTGGCAGACGTCATTCCAGCCTCTTGCCGTTTCTAAAGGGGTTGCCTTTTCTGCAGGGCCGGTAGCAGGCTGGTACAGAACATATGTAAACAGAGAACAAACCCCACTCTCTTGTAACACTGATGATGATGTTGCCTAATTTGGGTAATGAAATGTCTGCAGGAAAATAACCAAGCTCAGAGACCACCAAGGACCCTTCAGAAATTGAACAAGTAAATAAATAAATAAACAAATACCTGGGAGTCTCATTCAGTATAATTTCCCATAGAAGTGATGGCCCATCCTCACTCCATCATTTCCTAAGGTGCTTTTTTTGAGGGTTCTGCAGAGGATTGTAGATTCCTCAGAAAAAAAATACATTCAGCCAGAGCATTATTTGCATTAGCTCGTTCTCACTTTTTGATAGGGGGAAAAAAATCCAAGTGAAATAAACCCACGCACTTACCAATCTTAGGTTTGCCATTAGTGGCCTTGTTTTGAATGCGTGCTTTTTAATCAGTTGATGGAGAAAAGCTTCAGAAAGGTTCCATGAGATATGTCTCCTTCTGCCACATGGTGTGATAGATCTCTCATCACTCAAAAAAGACGTAGATAAGCTGGAGCCAAAGAAGCCAAGATACAAAATTCAAATGCATAAACATCCAGAGTCTCCTGAGACTGTCCCTTCTTGCTCAAGTTGAGTCCAACGAAGTAAATAAACATCAAGTTCAAAATAGCGCGTGCTGTTTTTTGAGAGTTGGATCATCTTATTTTGAAATAGCCGGTGGAATGGTTGAAGAGTGGGGCTTGGGGAAATGCTAATTAGCAATGTATTTTATGGACTGCAAGCTTCAAAATCCAAATAAAGAGTGGTAAGTAACAGGATCAAGCAAACTAAACTCATGAAGCACGAAGCAGCCACGGTGTCCCATAGAGCAGTAGCTTAACTGTTAGCAAGGTTGATTCCCCAGAAAAAGCTAATGAACATGAGGATGGAATGTCTCCTATTGTGGATCTAGGACCTAAGACTTAGTTTTTTCCCCCAAAATCACATGGTTAAGGACAAGTACGTTGCTAATCTGAGTAAGTCATCAACAAGGGCTTCTGGAATGGAAGTTCTACCAATCGGGTTGGGACAATGTTGTGATTTGTTGAGCTCTGAAATGGGTTTCGGGTCACAGACGTTCAGGAGATCTCACAAGACACAGCCCCAATCGGAACCATTGATTGGTGGGTCTGGGACAGATGATCACAGGTGAGCAAGAGCGAAGAATGGAGGAAACGAGAGATATGGATGTTAGTTCTTTCACTTTCACCTTGTTGAAGGTGTTAAGCATCTCTCGATCCCCATAATTCAGTCTATCTACTAAACCAGCAACCTCTCACCCCTGACTGCAAACAGGCAAGAAGAAACAGTAGCTGGAAAGAGTGGAACGCTGTAGCTTCCATTTTCTTTGATTTCCTGTGGTGTCCATACTGAAAGCAATGAGCAGGCACTGTCTTTTTCATTTTTTTGCAAGAAATGTGCATAAGCTGACCTTGCGGGTTTTCTTTTACTTTTCTAGACTAAAGATAAGCCAGAAGACAAGGGTTCAAAAGGAAAGCATGCAACTCCCAAGCAAGGAACACAGACAGAAAGCCAGGATTCTTTGGAAGGTATTAATATAGATGCTTGTTGTTAAGTCATGCGGAGGCAGAATCTTTAATCTGCGAGAATAAATTAATAGGATGGTTTAACAAGGCCAGAGAAGGCAACCTGATGCCTTTCAAATGCTTCAGATTACTGGTGTCCTCATTTCTTATTGACCCTACTAGTTGGGTATTATGGAAGTTGATGCCCAATCTCCAGTTTGCCTATCTCTGATGTAAGGTAAGGTTCAGCTCTCTACGCTCTTTTCATAAAATTGTAAACTGTATAGTGTTTGGGTTTGCACATCAACCCACATTGTAAACCTATGTTAATGTAATTATTCAGAGAGAAAGCAATACCCAAACACATACAGTCACAGTGTGACTTCATGTAACAGCTCGGTTCTTACAGCTAGATTTTCATAATGTACTGAATTGCAAACTATTTAATGCCTTGGTGACTCCTTGTTGTATGAATTATATCAGGGGGGGTGTCTTCAAACGTGGCACTTTTATGACTTGTGGACTTCAACTCCTAGAATTCCTCAGCCAGGCACACTGGCTGAGGAATTCTGGGAGTTGAAGTCCACAAGTCATAAAAGGGCCATGTTTGAGGACCCCTGAATTATACATTAAGAGATGACATATGCTAAATAAACAAACATATTATGAGAAGTATTTTACTCAATTGGTTCTACGTTCTTGAGGTTGTCTCTGCAGCGCGGGCCTTGTCAATGTTCTCCAGCATTATCTTTTCCCTCTGAAAATAATTTTTGTAGAAAACCAAAAGGGGACCGAGTTGGGTGAGCAGCACAGACTACGTGAAAAGGTAAACTTGGCTGGTGTGGTCCTTTCCAAGGAGGGCTCCAGACCATGTGCTGCAGAGAAGATGGCCCAGCTTGAACCAACAGACCCTTTGGGATGGGCGAATGGCTCCAAGGATTGTCCAAGACAAAAAGAAACGGGGAACGGGAATGTTGTCCAGAAGGATGGCCCTTTCTGCCCAAGCGGTGGCAATCTGACAGAGACCCAAAAGAGGGATAAAGAAAAATCTCCCCCGAAGCAGGTGACTCCAAAATGGAAGCGAGGAGAAAAAAGTGGACTTGACACTCCTGCTGGGGAAGCTGTGTCTTCTACCTCAACGCCTGACTGTGAAGTTATAAGGACAAGGTAATTGGTGGTTCCTAGTGTTCTTCTCTTGGATTCGGAGAAAGAAAACTCTGTTAGAACGAAGGTGGGTCTCACCCGGCTTCATGCTTTCCACAGTCCCCACCATGATATTTCTGGCAAGCTGGCAGGGACAGCTTAAAAGCAGTAGGTTTTATGGGTACTTCAGCATGAACAGCATTTGGTGGGCCACTGTCTATAAATGTGCAACCTCCATTGATTGTCTTCCTTTGAAGGAAAGCTGGTTTAAAGCTAGATAAGCTAGGAAGTAGGATTCCCCCCCTCCCCCGTGGTAGCAATTGTTATGAAATTAACTGGAGGCTGAGTACATATAAATTATTTTATTGAATGTAAGGAAAAATTTCCTGAGGACCAAGCTGTAGCTCCAACTACAAATGTTATAGGTTCTCTGACTCTGGAGATCTTTAAGAAGCAGCAGTTGAATAATCTCTTAAGGATCATTGAATTGGCTTTCCTGCATTTTGCACTAGCGCTTAGGCTTATAGACCACATCACAGTGCTTTACAGCCCTCTCTAAGCTGCTTATAGACTCAGCCTATTGCCCCCAACAATCTAGGTCCTCATTTTACCAACCTCTGAAGGATGGAAGGCTGAGTCAACCTTGAGCTGGTCAGGTTTGAACTTCTGTCAGTGGGCAGAGTTAGCCTGCAATACTGCATTCTAACCACTGTGCCACCACTAGATGATTCTGCTGTTCCTTCTGACTCTACAATTCTATGATTCCATTAGGACTTTTTAAATCAGTTCCATCTTATTATATCATGGGCTTCAGCAGTCCCAAGGAATACAGTAAAATAAAATTCCAAGTATCACTTTGAATCCAGATTTAGCATTAAGCATTTCCTTCACTGGAAGTGTCTGAACAATCTTACTGACAAGGAATACATCAGTACCTGCTTTATCCTGATTCCTGACAAAGAGCATCCCCTATGCTTGTCAAATTAGCATCTTACACTGCTACTTTGCAATAGGTTTTAGTTATAGTTCAATTCAGCAGCATTGTCTTTTGGACCTTAGGACTTACAGGAGGTATGTTGTTAAAACCATAATTCTGCAAAGCTGGCCAAGGAGAAATGTTATAATCTTTAGAAAAAAAAGAATAATTGCAGTTAGGGAGGGAAAACCTTTTTTTTTCTAGTTCACTTTTCCAAAGTTGGGAGTCTCAAGGTAGCTTCAAGAATGGAGTTGAAGACTCTAAAGAGAAGCAGATGAAATCTCAACAAGATCTGAGATATGGTAGGATTTAGAGTGATCCTGAGGTGAGGATTGTCCAGGCTACCATTTGTGAATGTGCAAAGGTGGCAGATGTGTGAAAAAAGTATTGGCTTTGAGGATCGATCCAAATTGGATGGTCTTGACTCAATAAAAGGCTAGCTCAGGGGTAGGCAACCTCGGCTCTTTTATGACTCGTGGACTTCAACTCCCAGAATTCCTGAGTCAGCATATGCTGACTCAGGAATTCTGGGAGTTGAAGTCCACGAGTCATAAAAGAGCCGAGGTTGCCTACCTCTGGGCTAGCTCAATTTGATAGAGAGAAAATGTCCACTAGGGGGCATCAGCAGACAAAAAAACTCCAATGCAGCAGAACTGAAAGTCCTGCAAAAGTCCACCTCTATTTTACAAATACTGCAGCCTTTTTCCTCAAGGGGGAGAGAGTACAGACTTAAGCGGACTTAAGCACCATGAAACACCCCATCCAGTTAAGTCTGCTTAATATTCTCTTCACCAGGAAGAATAGCAAGGTTCAGAGCAGAGAGATGCAATAAATCTGATTTCAATATTTACACGGTACATTAGTGATCATTTCGGATCTTTATTTTTTTTTTTTTGTTCCATTTATATCCCGCCCTTCTCCGAAGACTCAGGGCGGCTTACAAGCTTAGCAGTAGCCTTCATTCTATGTATATGCCTGCTTATTAGGGCTTTCACACACACCTCCCAAGCGGCATTATTACAAAGTCAGCTTAATTGCCCCCAACAATCTGGGTCCTCATTTTACCTACCTTGGAAGGATGGAAGGCTGAGTCAACCTTGAGCCTGGTGGGATGCGAACCTGCACTAATTGCAGGCAGCTGGTGTTACCAGATTTGTTTATGGCTCCACTCACTAGTTGTTCAGCCCCATGGCTGGGGGATTCTGGGAGTTGAAGTCCAAAGTTGTCATGGCTGGACACCCCTGGCTTAAGGGATTGGAGAGCTGCTTCAGTTAGAGTAGTCAGTGTAGGATGAAAAAGATCATGGAGCTATTTGGTCATCAAGTCCATATCCACGAGCACATCTGGGAGACATGCAAGATAGCTACAGTATATGATCTCTGTTGGCCTTCCTCAACCAGGTGTACTCCAGATGTTGGAGCGTAATTCCCAGAATCACTAATTAGCCTTGGCCAGTGTAGAGAATGGGGCTGAAGCGTGATGCTTTTGAAGCCTGCCAACTCAAGAAAAGCTGTTCCTGAGTCCATGCCTTCCTGAAGTGACTGGGTAAAATCTTGATTAAATTAAATTCAGAAGCTACAAGGAAAGATCTAAAGTTGATTGCTTTGCAGGCCTTCAGTCACTGCACGGACTAACGATGCTCCAGACAAGGCTTGGAGAAGCAAAGAAGGAAGTGTTGGAGGTAGACACGATGGAGGGTTGGCTCCACTTTCCCTGTGGCCAGTAGGCGAAGAAAGTAAGCGTTTGCAGGAACCTTCTAAAGCCAAGTTGCCCTCAAAGGACAGCAGGACTGACCCCACACAAGAACTGACAGGAGTCCATTCTGCCAATAAGAGGAGTGAGCAGATTCCTAAACTGTCAGGTCCTACTTCAGCAGCGCCACTTCCAAAGGCTGAAGACAATGGAGAAAGTCAACGTAAGACTCACCCTTGTCCCAGTTCCACTCCCAAAGACTTTGCTGAAGTTCTAGGAGCTTCAGGAACAAGTCCCAAGGAGATGGCCCAGGCAATCAAAGACGTCAAAACAGAAACCGTGGAATCACGGAGAGTTTCTCTAGTGAGGCGAGAAAGCAGATCCCGACAGGGAGCAGAGAAAGTTGCAGAGATTACTCCATTCGTAGCAGCCACCAAAGGGGAAGAGGTGGTCATTGGTAAGTAACCGCTTCTGGATCAGTTGCACATTCTCTCTTGGGTTGCCTCTACTTACAAATCCAAAATTTTGTACCCAGAACAGGGGGTGGACCATGTGGCCTATAGAGCCCTCTCCAACTTCTATGGTTTTACAGTATGTTTTGCTTCAGAAGCTTGGTTGCAGAGCAGATGATCCCAGCTGGTGAATGGGTGAAGTTGTGTTTGGAGAAGACCTCGATAGGTACGACTGAATGGTCCTCCAGAAAATGGAAAAGAAAAAAAGAAAAAGAAAAGCACACTCAGGCAAAAACTAGTTTAGAAAATGTTCTCCTCGATGCGAGGCCTGAATTTATATATCATAAGCCATGGTTTGTTTTATAAGCACCCTTGCTGGGTTTGTACAACATACTAAACCAAAATAAAACCACGTTACTATTTAATGCAACATATATACCTGCAAATGAAAATTGCAAATGTATAATTTATAGCATATTGTTATGAGCGAAACAAGCTGCTAGGATTTATCAAATAACTAGCTTTTTTTTTTTAAAAAAAAATCACAACTTGTGATTAAAAAAATCCAAACCTAGTTATCTAATAAACCCTAGCAGCTTGGTTCACTCATAACAATATGTTACAAATTATACAGTAAATTCACAATTTTCATTTGCAGGTATACAGAATAGAATAGAATTCTGTTCTATATACCTGCAAATGAAAATTGTGAATTTATAATTTATAGAATATTGTTATGAGTGAAACAAGCTGCTAGGGTTTATCAAATAACTAGTTTTTTAAAATAAATAAATAAATAAATCACAACTTGTAATATTTGAAGAGAACTGTCTATGTAGGTGAAGTGCTCAGAGTTTTGCTAAATTTGTAATTGCTCCAGTGCCTGAAATAGTTGGATCAATAATAAGCTATCCACAGTTGCAAAATGGAATATTAAAACACTGTATGGCTATAGATTTGCATGACTTCCCAAAGAGTTATACCAGGGGTCTTCAAACTTGGCCCTTTTATGACCACAAGTCTTCAAACTTGGCCCTTTTATGACCACTTGTGGACTTCAACCCCCAGAATTCCTTAGCCAGGCTCACTGGCTGAGGAATTCTGGGAGTTGAAGTTCACAAGTCATAAAAGGGCCAAGTATGAAGACCCCTGAGTTATACCTATCATTTTCTTCCCTTCTACCTACCTCATTGCAAACATATTCAGCTGTTGATAGTCTGTGATCTACTTACTTTATATCTCTCCATCTGGAGAAAGAAAAAGGCAGATGAAAGATGTCAAGATGATGTTCCACTGTCTGTTGGAAGAACTATCAAAACCATGTTCCTCTGCTTCTTCTTCAGATGACAGCCCTCCTCCTCCAGCTCCTTTTGAGCATCGCATTGTGAGCCTCAAACAAACTGAGTTAACCGCTTTATACACTGTAAACCACGATGAAGTGTTGGGAGGGTAAGTTTCGTTATAACATGATCAGACTACTTTGGAAATAATTTCTTATCCTCCAGTTGTGTAAATATCAGTGTTACATTGAAGGGGTGGTTTATTTTTAAAGTCTGCTGTAAGGCCGTCACAAATTCAGTATTGGCCTTACACTGATATTTTTGCAAGGGCTGTTTTTGTACATGCTTAGCTAGTTCAGTGAAGGCCACAGCACCTACATTCATGGAGTGTAAGAATTATTGCGAAGGAAGTGCTTTTAATAATATACTTAACCAGGCGAGTGAAAGTTCTAGCAATTGCAAGATGCTAAACTTGGTTAAGCTTAACATAAGCTACTTGACATTGCTGTGGTTAGGCTTAACATGGGCTATTGCATAGCAAATCCAGCTTTTTTTTATTATTATTATTATTAGGGTAGGAATCTCAAGGTATTGTGCAAAATCTGAAATTTTTTCCAACAACTAAACTGTACATATTGCACCGATTCAGCCCGTATTGGTTGGGTGAAAGTCTTGCTCGCTTTGAAGACTTGAAACAGAGGTATGAAGTTGTAGAGGTTGGGATGAAGCCACTGCAGTTGTCCATTCCGCACCGGAGCAGACCTTGCTGTGTGTTGAAATCTCTTTGGCAAAATGACCTCACAAATATATACTGGAGGGATGGTAGAAACCTGATGCTGGAGGAAAAGATCAGGAGAAACTTTTGCTTTGATCTCATGACACTTTCTTGGGTAGCTTGGAGAAGAGAGACAGGCCATCTCTGCTGCCATAATTTTCTTCTAATGAATGGAAGACTAAGATCACAAATTTCTATTTGGCAATCTCAGCATGCACTTCCTTGTAAAAGAGGATTACCCGTACTGGCTTTACATTTTTGACCTTGTATACATTTGTGGCCTAAATCCTTTTTTTTGTCAGGGCTATATTCGGGGATATCTGATGAAGTTCACACAAGTAACGTATCGAACAGTAAACTGGTCTTTTTTGTAAGACACCAAAAAACTCTTCCTTATTTTTGCCTGAATCTAAGCTTTTTGCTGATTCTGCCTTGCACAGTTGCATAGGAATGCGTTTCTAGTGATCAGACACTTCCAAATGGATTTATAGAAGATCGCTGTGACACTTCTACAATTTCAATATCCTTATTGTACTGATTTTTCCCATCCCTTAGAAATTGTAACGTGGGATAGAGAACTGCCTAATTCTACTCGTTGGCTTTGGCATCATTTAGAAAGTGATCAGCAAAGTTCAAAGTTGTTCCCTCTTTTTGGTTATTCATTTCTCAAGCACAACCGGCCGAAGCATGTACAATTATAGAACCCACCACAGACCATCTCCAGGTTGTCACATTTTGCTCCACAGTGAAAGAATACAACTGCGGAGTAAGATTTTAACATAAGCACTGAACAACTGGCTGGAAAGATCAAGCTTAATCCTTTCCTAAGCTGGGAGAAAGAAGAGCTTTTAGACTCCTGACCTCTTGATTCCATTCGCTTTGTACCAGGTTATTTTTAATTGACGATAAGAATAGTTGGTCTCTGGAGGCGTCAGCAGCCCCCCCCCGAGGTGTTTTCCTTGTGGGTTTCATCGCTTTGTATTCTCCATCTTTCAACAGGGGGCGTTTTGGTCAAGTCCACAAGTGCACCGAAAAGTCCACAGGACTATGTCTGGCTGCCAAGATCATCAAAGTGAAATTAGCAAAAGAATGGGTAATGATAGCCTCTTGAAAATAATAATAATAACAAGACAAGCAAACGACCAGGATAAAAATTCCTATTTCAGCTAGCGTTTTCTCTGCAAAGCAAGATCTTTCATAACTAGATAGCTAGATATGAGAAGCAGCGTTGAAGCCCATGGGTTAACTTGTTGAATTAGGAGCAGGTTACCTCTATTAATCTGCACTGGGTGGTAGATTAAAGACGATAGCTTTATTTTATTTATCAAATGTGTTGGCCACCAATCTCACTGCAATTGAGAAGCATACATTTTGCGGTGGATTGATTCTCTTGGCTGATAATGATATATAGAGATAGATTGAGATAGATAGACATGTATTTGTTTGGGTGTGGATATGCACCTTCTCTGAATTTCTTTGTTCTTACATTCTTAGTTGCCACTGGGTTCTTGTTTTGCCTTGCTAGCTTTTCTTTAGCAATAGCAATAGCACTTAGACTTATATACCGCTTCATATAGTGCTTTATAGCCCTCTCTAAGTGGTTTACAGAGTCAGCCTATTGCCCCCAACAATCCGGGTCCTCATTTTACTGACTGCGGAAAGATGGAAGATTGAGTCAACCTTGAGCCGGTGAGAATCGAACTGCTGACAGTAGGCAGTATTAGCCTGCAATTCTGCATTCTAACTACTGCGCCACCATGGCTCTTTGTATCTGAATGTTGATCATGCCAACTGGGGGTCCTTCCTGTCAAATTATACCATCTTTTATGTTTCAGCCAGATTTGAATTTGGAAATAATAAAATTAAGATAGGTTTTGACTTTTTACTCTGGCACCCTGGTGTAACCTTGGGCTCTGGATCTGGCAAATAAAATGACTGTGGTAGACAGACTTTTCTGAAGTGTATCTTGATTAATTTAACAGAACAGAACAACAGTATAATACAATTGAAAGGGACCCTGGAGGTCTTCTAGTCTGACTCCCTGCTCAACTTCCAGAATTCCCCAGCCAGCACGTCGAAGTCCACGCATCTCAGGCAGCAAAGGTTGAGGAAACACTGCTGTAAAATATAACGTACAGTAGCAGAAAAATTGTTGGAGGATCGCAAGGATCTCTACATCCTCCTTTTTCCTTCTGTCAGCGTCGCTAATAATACATTTCATTAATGTTTCAGGAAGAAGTGAAGAATGAGATAAACATAATGAACCAGTTAAATCACGTGAACCTAATTCAACTCTATGATGCTTTTGAGAGCAAGCACAACCTCACCTTAATCATGGAATAGTGAGTTGGTACACTCTGATGTAAATTAGCTGCGCTAACAAGCCGGTGACGTTGCAGTTTTCCTACGGTCCTGGGAGATGGATTAAAACAAAAGCTAGAATCAGAATAAAGAAATAAGACTGGATTGGACCACCTTGAATGTAACTTGCTTTGACGGCTCTGGGATGGCGTCCATTGTGATTGGATGAATGTCCTCTTTTCTATTGCAATTAAAAATTACAAGTCTGGCGATGTGTGACATGGGGGGAGGGGTTGCCACTGCCAAGGTTTTTTGGGAGCGCGTGGAGAGAGCGGGCACATATAGTTGTCCACCTCCATAATAGCTGTCCTTGTTCAACACTGCCTTTTGTTGTTCCGCCAGCGTCGATGGTGGCGAGTTATTTGACCGGATCATAGATGAAAACTACAATCTTACCGAGTTGGATGCTATCTTGTTTACCAAACAAATATGTGAAGGAATCTACTACCTTCACCAACAGTACATCCTTCATCTTGATCTGAAGGTAAGTTGGGAACCTACCACCAGTGGACAGGTTAGTCCTCCACTTATAACCCATTTGTTTAATGGCTGTTTGAAATTATGACGGCCCTCAAAACGGGACTTATGACTGGTCCTTGTACTTAACGGCCATTGCAAACACCCCCCCAATGGTTACATGATCAAAATTTGGGTGCTTGGCAACTGATATGCATTTACAATGGTTGCAGTTTCCCCGGGGTCATGGGATCCTCATTTGCAACCTTCCCAGGGGGCTTCTGACAAACCAAGTTAATGGGGGAAGCTGGATTTGCTCAAGATCTGTGTGATTCGCTTAATTATCATGGCACCACTTAGCGATCAAAGTTCTGGTTCCAATTGTGGTTGTAAGTCTAGGACTACTTGTAGCCTTACACCCAGAGCAGGGAACATTTGCAAAGTGATACCCCATGAGGGCAAACTGCACGCAGGTTACACACCATGCAAGAGCAGGAAAATCAACCAAGGTTAAAACTAACTCTAGCAAGCTTTCTCTACCCTGTTTAAACAGGGGGAAAAGTGTGACATTGTCTGCTCACAACAGCCCTGATAAGTAGGCTGGGCTGAGGTGCAGGGGTTGGACCGAGAGTTTTCAAAGGGGGAAATCAAGCTGCATCTCACCACTTGAATCCCCTCGTCGTCCCTCAGGCTCTTGTCCAGTAAAAATGAATTCTGAAAAAGGCTCTAAAGATGGGCTTAAGCGTGTCCTCTGTCTTCTTTGGCAGCCCGAGAATATACTCTGCGTGAATCACAGTGGAAACCAGATTAAAATAATTGATTTTGGACTAGCAAGGAGGTAAGTCTCTCCTCCCCTTTACGCTTCGTTGATGTTTTCTTTATTCCTTCAGCGTCTCCCCTTGTAGACTATAAATATTTTGTGATCTCGTTTGGAGGTTCACTAAAATGCCACCCATTGCCATGGTGACCGAGCTTTCACTCAAAAGGCCTTCTTACTAGAACATGACAACGATCGCAATATCTTTGCACACTGATGCCTCTATTGCTATAAATTCATTACCTTCCCACTGCCTCTCTACACTCACCCCCCACCCCCCACCCCGTCTCCCTTTCTCATCTTTGCTAAAGGTACAAGCCTCGGGAGAAGCTGAAAGTCAATTTTGGCACGCCCGAATTTTTGGCTCCCGAAGTTGTCAACTACGATTTTGTGTCATTCCCAACGGACATGTGGAGCGTAGGCATCATAGCATACATGCTGTGAGTAAATCCTGGATTGTTATTTTTTCAAGGGAAGGGAAAGGGAGGATTGTCAATCAACTGCTCAGCAGGGAAGACCAGGATGCCACAGTTTAGAGAAGGGGTGTCCAACTTGCAACGTCACGTGATGTGTCATATTGCGCCATTTTTGCCATTGCCGGCAATGGGGTGGGCACGGTTTCGCGACGATGCATCTGGCTTGCGGGCCGGCAGTTTCACACCCCTGGTTTAGAGGGCCAGAATTGCAGAAAATGGTTTGGTTTCCTCTGACATGATGGTTGGCAAGAAAAAAGGGTGAAGTAAGCATGAGCTGAATAAAGGGAACATCTCTTGTGTTAAAGGCTGGGAAGAATTTAACCTGTGATCAAAATCGATTCTGCATATATTCTTTCTAAATTCATTTTGATGGTTTCGTCTTGGCCTATAGCTAGATGCAGCCCATACATGAGTTGCTGTTTATTGTAGCTCATGTGGCTAGGTCTTGGGTAGTGTACTGTATTTAAGTTCCACCAGAACATGATGGGCCACGTTTGTAGAAGAGCAGGGAGGGGCTGCATTAAGAGAGTCAACAGCCTAGAGTCATTAGGTTTCCCACAAACCGTGTAAGTCCATCCCCTCCTGAATTCTGTTGACCCTTATCTGGCACCAATTAAGGATGGAACTTCCAATTCTACTAATTTTGGGTGTGCGACTCGTAGATCATGGTTCTGGTTCCAGTCAACATGCATGCTTTTATTTAGGATGTATGCAGCTGGCGCAGATTGTCTCAACAGTGGCAGCACTTGGCTTATCTTGCCTGGCCATGAAAGCTGGCAAACATTCCTATCTTGGACAAGAAAATGACCTGATTGAGACAAGGTAGTCATCAAGAGATGAGCATCACGAAGACGTCTTCACCTTAACAACATTGTCCTCCAAGAGTTGCATTTTGGCCCTTTTCCCTAGCAGTTAGAGCTCTGGCCTTCAAATTGTGTATTATCTGCACACCTCAAGCAACCTCTTTCTTATTTTAGGGTCAGTGGCTTGTCACCTTTCCTTGGAGAAACTGATGCAGAGACCATGAATTACATAGTCAACTGCAACTGGGATTTTGATGCAGAAGCATTTGAACAAGTGTCCGAAGAGGCCAAAGACTTTGTATCCAGGCTTCTAATAAAGGAGAAGAGGTAGGAACTTGCCATGGTGTCTTATCCCAGATCATTCTGTCTCTCCCCAACACACATATCCAGCCTGATTAACGAAGTGAGTTGTCTGCGTCCAAGCCATCATGCTTATTTTGTAAATCGTGGCTTAAGATGCACAGTTCAGACTAATGTGGGTGCAGGAAGTCCTCGGCTTATGATCACAACTGAGCCCAAAATTTCTGTTGCTAAGCAAGACAGATGTTACGTGAGTTTTTCCCCCATTTTACAAACTTTCTTGCCACAGTTATTAAGTGCATTTGCAATTGTTAAGCTAGTATCGTGGTTATTAAGTGAACCCGGCTTCCCCACTGACTTTGCTTGTCAAGAAGGTTGCAAAAGTGGATCACGCGACCTCGGGACGCTGCAACCATCGTGTGAAAAACAGCCAGAAGTCACCTTCCCCCCCCCAACCCAGTGCTGTTATAACTTTGGTCACTAAATGAACTGTTGTAAGTCGAGGACTACCTTTGTGCCTAGTGGCCTAATTCTTTTTCTCCTTTCTCTGGTCTTGTTATCCCAGCGGCAGAATAAGCGCAGCCAATTGCTTGAAACACGAGTGGCTGACCAACTTGTGTGCCAAGGCGAAGCAATCCAAAGTTCGCTTGAAGTCTCAGATGCTTCTGCAGAGATACATGGCCCAGAGGAAATGGAAGGTAAATGCTACACCGCTCCCCTATTTTTTTTTTCTGAGCACAGCTCTGTGTTGCCCATTTACTACAGATGACACTAATTTTTTGCAGGATCCAATCTGTGCTGGTCACCAGAAGCTAAGAATAAAGCTTTGGTCCCGGTGACCGGCTCAGATTGGATCCTGCAACATTACCCTGGGACCAGTGGTGGTATTCATCCAGTTCGCACCAGTTCAAGAGAACTGGTAGCTAATTTTTTTGTTGCCCAGGCCCAGAATGGACTTCCGGAAGCGGCATCCACACAGAGAACCGGTTGTTCACCTATTTGAATCCTACCACTGCCTGGGACTCATATATTTACTTTTATTCGTGACAGGTTTTTTTGTACAGGGGAAGCCAGGTGTGAACACGACAGACGAGGATGCCTCTTTCTCTCTTAATTACGTCAATACTTTGCATATCCAAACAATTTTATCTGCCAGCAAGCTAGTTTTAAGCAACGGATAAGCTTGAACTAGCACAGGGGTAGGCAACCTCGGCTCTTTTATGACTCAAGGACTTCAACTCCCAGAATTCCTGAGTCAGCTATGCTGACTCAGGAATTCTGGGAGTTGAAGTCCATGAGTCATAAAAGAGCCGAGGTTGCCTACCCCTGAACTAGCAGAAGGTACCTACTGAACACGATAAGACAACTGGCCTAAGGTCCCAGGTAGTGTTGAGTATGTAAAAAACAAAAGACAGATGGGCGGGGATCTCAAAACTCCGTATGGATGTTGAGTATTATTGTGAAGGTACAATAATAAGGCTGGAGAAATCTTGCAAGAGTCTCTTGTTTTTCCAACACGTTTCTTTTTTCTCTTTACAGAAGCACTTCCACGTGGTCACAGCTGCCAACAGACTGAGAAGATTTCCTAACCTGCCGGAGTCTCCAGCTGCTGAAGAGAGCTGAGACTTGGCTGATTTTAGGGATCAGTCCACTGGGGATGGGACAACTTGCCTCAGCCAACTCGCTGCGGCCCATTTGCCGTGGGACTATTTATCAATTCTATTTGATTATTTAAATCAAATTAAGAGTTATTTTAATTTTTTGCCATTCACACTTCATGCCGTTCCCTCCTTTCGCATCCTTTCTTTAATGATTCTGTTCCACCATTTCTTTGATATTGGTGAAACTCTTGTCCCGCGGCAAATTGTCATAGACCCCGGTCCATTTCCACCAGTTTCACATTTCCTTTTCTCCTCTTCCTCAATTGTACATCCACCAATCTGTTTAGGTTGCCGCCCTCAAGCCTAAGAAGACACCTAGGGACTTCCCTTACACCAAGGGGAGGCCTGACTGGGTTGTCTTACAACCTATCACAGTGATGGCGAACCTTTTAGAGACCGAGTGCCCAAACTGCAACCCAAAACCCACTTATTTATTGCTGAGTGCCAGGTGGGCGTAGCCTACTGAGTGGGTGTGGCTCTGGTGGTCATGGAAGATTGGGTGGGTGTGGTCACCTCAATGTCGCTCGTGGGGAGGGACACCTGCGGGGGGCAGCTGGTTAAAGAGGGACAGTTGCCACCTCCGAGGCACAGTGCGGGTGCCCACAGGGAGGGCTCTGAGTGCCGCCTCTGGCACCCGTGCCGTAGGTTCGCCACCACTGATCTATCACTTGCAAGAGGAGAGGAGGAAAACCGCTTGAATTATGCCTCTTAGGCTTTCGTTCCCATAATTACATATGAGTGGTTAGGAATGGCTTTTTCTGCTGGGGACTAGTTGGAAGATTGAACTTCAAGCAGAAAATGCAGTTTTCTGCAGGCGTTGCGATAGTTATTTTCCAAATTCAGTATTTTTGTTTTGAAAGTAGAACTTTGGGTAGTTATCAGTAGCTTTAAGAACACTTGCCAAGACATTGTATTAGCGTCCCTCTTTTGAGGGAGATAGGTGGTACAGAAATATAACAAATAAATAAAATTAGTTACCTTTTATACACTCACTCACGGCTTCTCTTTTGCTTAACTTTCCTAAACTGACACCATCAGGATATGTATCAGCTTGGGGATTTTGTGGGAAATAAGGGATAAAAATAAAAATGACTTGATGAGTTGTCATCCCCAGCAGAACAAAGGTTATTGCTGACAATGTAAGTGGGGGGAAAAATTAAAAACAGAATTTAAAATCCTCATCCATAGAAATATGGAGCTGAATTTCTGAACTGATTCAATCAGATCCTTGCAACTAGATTTGGAAACGCTTTGATCCGACTTGGGGATAGTGGCAGAGTTCTTGTCTTGAATTCAGTTTGAGGTCTTGCTGACATGCCCATTTCCCCTCCCCCTCTATCTAAATCCGTGTTTCTCAATCTTGGCCATTTTAAGATGTGGACTTCAGCTCCCAGAATTCCCCAGCCAGTTGTACTTAAATGATTAACCAATTGCCTGCTCTACTCATTTATGATTAGACTATCATTACTGAGACAACAAAACTGTAATTCAGAAGCTGATATCTGGATTTATAGAACGAAACAACAGAAGACTGTAGCACAAATAAAGTTTATTGATGCTTCCAGAGAGGAATCAACAAAAGTCATGTTAAAAAAATTAAATAATCAAACCTGCTTGGGACCAATCTTAAAAAGAGTTAACGGGACATTAAGTATTCTGTACGGTTAATTGATTCCCACTAGTTACACAAGGGAAGATAAAAACAGGCATTCTGAATTAACATATATTCTTAATTTATGCCTCTTATGGAAGAGTTAATGGCCATTTTATTTTACTGCTGGGTTAAGTGCCCAAAATCAGAGCCAAATCATGAAATAATCTGAACTACAGTTTGTATCAATGCAAAAACAGGGCTTACATTTTGCTGCAGCATCAATGAGCTGAACACATTTAAAGGCAGGTCCCATCTAGGCTTCAAAGAGGCCTATTCAAGGAATTCAAGTTTTCAGAGCGTTTCCCCCCCCCCCCAACAGACTAGTTGTTCAGACTGACATAGGCCAAAAGACGGGCCTAATGTTTGCACTCACAGGAGGAACAAGTCCACTCACACACTGTTTCTTTGTGATTTTGCGGCATTTTCTAAGATTCTTCGTTTCCATTCTTCGTAATCTTCTTTAGGCTCAATTTCAATTTTTGGACGCTTACGAGGGACTTTTGTTTCCAGAACTAATGAGGAAAAAAAATAATATATATAATTTGTTGTTGTTAGTTGCGAAGTCGTGTCCGACCCATCGCGACCCTATGGACAACGTTCCTCCAGGCATATAATAATATATATAATATATATAATTATTTGTGTGTTATTGTGTATGTATATGCGCAAACATACATACATACGGTTCTAAGAATCAGCTTTCTTATGAGGTAAGAATTAATGGAGCCCCCTTAAGAATATTTTTTTTGTGGCGCCTTCAGCTGGTATTGAAACACACTTTTTAGAACAGATTCAGATGAACAAACGTGGGCACTAATCAACATGGTTGCTATGAGATGGGGATGACACCTGTGGTCCAGGTGGGAGATGGATTCTTTCTTTCTTTCTTTCTTTCTTTCTTTCTTTCTTTCTTTCTTTCTTTCTTTCTTTCTTTCTTTCTTTCCTTTCGACTTATATGCCGCCCTATCTCCCGAAGGACTCAGGGCGGCTAACAACAATAACATACAATAATACAGAAGTTAAAATAAAATTAAAGGCCCCTGTAGAATAAATTAAAATTAAAATAAATTAAAAATTACAGTTAAAAATTAAAAACATAATTAAAATCCCTGTCAGTCCAGGTCAGCCAGGTGGAAAAGGAGTGTTTTGAGGCCGCGGCGAAAGGACTGGAGATCTGGGGCCATCCGAAGCTCAGGGGGGAGCTGGTTCCACAGGGCTGGCGCTCCCACAGAGAAGGCCCTCCCCCTGGGGGTCGCCAGCCAACATTGTCTAGCCGACGGTACCCTGAGGAGGCCTTCTCTGTGTGAGCGCACTGGGCGATGGGAAGTCGTTCCCGGCAGCAGATGGTCTGCCACTGAAGAAAGCCATGTGAGCCACATTCTCCGATCTGATTGACTTCTGGAATTTGGGAGAATCCAGAGTATCCAGAATTTCAAACCAGGCTGGAATTCCATGTTCTAGTTATGAAAGCCAGGAGCTATTTGAGGGCAGTAGGGTTAGGTTGTTACCTGGAGGAGGACCCAGATTGTTGGGGGCAATTAAGCTGACTTTGTAATAATGCCGCTTGGGGTGTGTGTGAAAGCCCTAATAAGCAGGCATACACATAGAATGAAGGCTACTGCTAAGCTTGTAAGCCGCCCTGAGTCTTCGGAGAAGGGCGGGATATAAATGGAATTAAAATAAATAAAATAAATAAAATAAACCTGCCCATAACTGGGCCCATCTAATAGCATGATTGCCTTTACCTTCTTCCTTTGCCAGATCTTCAAGGAAGGATTTCTGAGGCTCTCCAAGCTTCACCGACAATGAATCATCTTCTCCTTAAAAAGAAGAAAATGACCGTCAGGTTTAGGCAACCTTTGAACGCCCAAGAATGGCTACATTCAATTGAATAAGCCACAAGGGGTAAACTGAACTAAGGAACTGGTTGTACTTTGTAGGAAACAGGACACCGAAGTCCAGAACACTGTCAACTTAAGGTGGTGCTCTCCTTTCTGCCTACAAACTAGCCATAAATAGTCGATTCAAAGTTTGGAAGAACAGCTCGGATGGAACAGCTGAGTTCTCTCGTGTTCAAATAAGGTTTGCCAGTAAGCTACAACTGAATTTGGTCACACTTCAATAAGGCTTACAAATCACAGTAACTTAAGTTTGGTGGCCGCTGTGCAAAGCTCAAAGTACATCCTCGATGTACAGTCACTTGTTTAGGGGCCGTTTGAAGTCACAACAGCACTGAAAAAAGTGACTGATTGTTTTTCACACTTAAGACCCTCGCAGAATCCCTGTGGTCACACGATCAAAATTCTGACGCTTGGCAACTGACTCATATTTATGATGGTTGCAGTAGCCCGAGGTCACGTGATCCCCTTTTGCGACCTTCTGACAGCCAAGACCAATGGGGAAGCCAGAGGTGACTTAACAACTGCCTCACTTAGCAACAACAATTTGGGTCGTAAGGCGAGGTCTACCTGTATTCAGGCCTCTCATGTTCTATATAGTTTTCCAACAAAAGGCTTACAAAAAAAAAGCGGATGTGGTTTTTACAAGTTGCAAGAAGCGAATCAAGACAAAAAAGCATTTAAAAAAAAGTCATACGGTTGATTTGCTGGCTAATCTTCTCTAACTGGGCGTGGAGCCGGTCAAATATGGTTTTCTTCACCCCGGATACGGTCACCATTTTGGTTTTATCCACCTTAAGTTTCAAGTATCTGCAATGAGAAAGATTTGATTCATGAAAAGATCCTTTTGCCCAATGATTTAAACTTACATTGGCCTAAACAGAGGCTGCTACTATCGTTATCTCTCAGTTCTAATTTACATCCCACCAGTTTCTCCTCACTAACAAGCGGCAAGTGTATGAAATCAAGCAGACATTTAAAATAAAAAAAAAAACCGGTTAGTTAGATATGCTTCGAGCGAAAAGCATCTCTTCTATACAATATGGTTTTTTTTTAAGATTATATATATATTTTTTTACCTTTGGGTTCTTTTGCATCGTTCTATGAACGTTCTGCTTTTTTTCCTCAAGAGTCTGCTTTTTTGACAGCTAAAGAGCAGACCGTGAATCAACAATCCTTGCTAGACGAAAAGTATTTTAGAACCAAACCACGTGTCAGAACATAGCTGAGCCCCCTCCACTGCCTCCCTCAATATTCCATGGGATGTGATATTTGGGGAAAGGGCTCCTCCATGTGGAAAGATGGCTTAGAAGCTGGCATCGGACAATGGACCTTAGCAGGACCAAAAAGCTAAGAAGTGCTACAGCAGCACTACAATTCCCATCATTCAAGATAACTGACTCTTTGGCTGGACAAGAGAACTGAAGTCCTATAATTTGGGCTGTTTAAACCTTACCGTCTTCAAGACATTTTCAGTGGACCCTTTGAACCTTAGAGACTACCACTAAACCAATTCTACAGGTCTCGTGTATTTTGCTTCTAAATTAATTACAGGGATTAAAAAATAGGGTAGTTATCTTTCAGCACTACTTTCACCATCAGAATCGGGAGATTCTGGCAGTTCAAATGATTATAAATATTGGAAGCTTAAGCTCTCTACAAGAATCTGCTCAACTAGTGGTCAAGGGAAATGAGCGGGAGATAAGCAAGTCATTCAAAGTGGAACATAGATCTCTTGTGGGATTTGTGAGTTATAACACGTTTAACCCTTCTTTCGGGCTCATTTCCTACAATATGTTTTTAGAAGCAAATTGGTTCATGGCGACAATAGTCTATCATGATCCATAATTTGTCCCTTGATCTTGATCACAATCGGACTCCCATCTCTGTGGAACACACATCATAAATCGGAACATGAGATATAATCAACGTTCTTTCTTCCAACTGCAGATGTCAACTTTCCCCACCCTACCGTCAACCCAAGGGAAACTCTTTGGCAACATTTCTTCCAATCTTACCTGCAAGCGGTAAACAACGCCACAGTGGTGAACAAGGGTTTTGATAAATCGAGAGCCACCTGTTGAATTTCTGGCAGGCTGGATTCGTACCTGAAAGGGCAAACCCGGTTACAGGAGCTCCAACAATTTTAATTCAGTAGGAGTTTCAATTCATCATTAGCTGTGAATTCTTGCTATCGGTGAACCCTTACACTGTTGAAATAGGAAAAATCTGTTTTATTGTCTCTGTTACTTATTCTTTCCTAATTTTAGATATAGCAGATAGAGAAAACTCTCCAAACAGCTTCATGTTTTTAAATTATATTACAGGTTAGAAGATTATTGGCTGAGGATTATCAGTTCCAGAGGCAATCCACTTTGTAGGTCTAGACTAGGGGGTCTTCAACCTTGGCAACTTTTAAGACTTGTGGACTTCAACTCCCAGAGTTTCCCCTCCTTAATTCCCCACTAGTCTTAAAGTTGCCAAGTTTGGAGACCCCTGGCTGAGATCTAATCTTACAAGTACTTGGCTGTGGTGGCTGAATTCCGCCCCCCCGCCCCAATGTAGCACAGAAACATTTGAGACAATCGCATCTTTTAGCTCATCTGCTTGGCTCAGGGATAGTTTTCTCAAGAGCTATTCCTGATCTTGTTTGTGCTGAGGATGATGAAGGATTTAGTCAAATATATTCTGCACACAAGTCCTACAAGTTGCTACGGTTAACAAGCAGCAGACATGGTCCTCCAAAACGTCCTACCTCTGCAGGATTTTTGACGCCAGGTTTGCAGCTTCCAAGCAGGAGAATTGAACGGCCATCTCTCTGATGCCAACGCTGGATTGCAGAGCGAGCAGGCTTTCAAAAGATCTCAGGTAGCACTGGTAAGTGGCTCTCTTCAAGCCGGAGACTTTCACAAAATAACTCTTTGGAGGAAAAAAAAACCAACAACAAAGGAACAATAAAGTCGTTTCCAAACCTGCATCTAGTCACTCAACAAGCCACCATTTGACAAAAGGCAAGTCTATATTGCTTATGGGCACCAAATCATTTCTGCCCTTATCCGCAGCCCCTCTGCTATCTTTATATTCATCAAAAGGACTGTGGATTGTCTGACTTTTATTAAATTATGTTCAAGACTGGTTGCCTCCCAAAGTTGATGACAAATATTGGAATTGACAAAACGATAGCCCTGTCTAGTAAACTCTTGTGTCGGGGGGGGGGGGGGGGAACTTCGTGCATTTTTTGTCAGATAGTGAATGGGATTTAGTATCAAACAAACCCCTTAGTACATAGCTTCCTTTACATGTAAGGTTACATACAGCATCCCCTTTTTTCTTAACCCCCAAAACTTAATTATTTAAGGCCAGTGTGAGACAGATTCACAGCACTAGAAAACTCAAGAACAGTATCCGAGGGGCTGCCACAAAGAAGAGGGGGTCAAACTATTCTCCAAAGCACCAGAGGGTAGGACAAGAAACAATGGTTGGAAAATGATCAAAGAGAGATGCAACCTGGAATTAGGGAGAAACGTCCTGACAGTGAGGACAATTATCAGTGGAACAGCTTGCCTCCAGAAATCGTGGGCGCTCCATCACTGGATGTTTTGAGGCTAGACTGTCACTTGTCTGAGATGGTATAGGTTCTCCTGCTTGAGTAGGGGGCTGGACTCCAAGGTCCCTTCCAACTTCTATTCTATTCTATATTCTACTCTACTCTATTCCATCCCATTCCTATCCTATTTTCTAGCACAGGGCTTTTCAACCTTTTCACCCATTGTACCACTTTTAGGATATGGCAACATCAGAATACCACCAGTCTCCTAGCAAGGTGTCAAAAACTTGACGACCAAAAAAAAAAAAGGAAAAAAAGTGATGAAGTACAGGTAGTCCTCGATTTACAAGTTTGCTTAGTGACTGAAAAAAGTGCCCCCCAAGCCACAGCCGAGCAAGACACCTGCCTTCTGGGCTCAGAAGCGCCAGGATAAGTGCCAAGCTCCAGCTAGAGCTACAGCTGATCCTGGCGCTTCCGCTGAGCCCTGACAGCCCTGCAGCTCCAGCCGTCTCTCGCTCAGGCTTGTGCGGTGCTGCCACCGATTCAGCTCGTTCCCCTCCCCTGCTACCACTTTTCTAGGATGGTCGCCCTGCCAGGTGCCATTGTACCACAGGTGGTACCCGTACCACTGGTCGAAAAGCCCTGTTCTAGCAGTTAAACCTCTATGGAAATGCCACTAATTCTCAAGAATTCCGGGTAAAATATGAGGTATATTTACTTTGTCCACAGGATTCCTCGTGAAGGTGGCAGCCATGTCCAGGCAGATCACAGCGCTACTTGTGGGGCTCATTTGGGCTAGCAGGGAGGCACACTTAATTTGAGAAAGTCGGAGGTATTCCTCGGCTTTTCTGCAGAACCACAAAAAAAAGGCTATTAGTATGAAAGGCAAAAGAAGAAATGAAATCTCATTTCCTAGCTCTTATGTTCACAGTTATATAATTGCAACACCTAATATTTAGTAATTAGATAATCCTCCCTACATAATTATATCAATTGGTGAAGGTCAAGGAAAAGCAATCATATTTACATGTTCAGGAAACAACCTGAAGGAATATGTTGAAGGCCTCTGGGTCATCTTGTCTTTTAATATCTAAAGGAGTTTTTGATGTTGCAGGCTCCAATTCCTGTTATTTCTAGCTGGGCTGGCTAGATGCTCCAACACTGGAAGTTTTTAAGAAGAGACTGGACAGCCATTTGTCTGAAATGGGGTTCCCTGCCTGAGCAGGGGGTTGGACTAGGTGACCTCCAAGGTTCCTTCCAACTTTATTATATTATTATTAAAGGTAAAGGTTCCCCCGCACATGCGTGCTAGTCGTTTCCGACTCTAGGGGCTGGTGCTCATCTCCGTTTCAAAGCCGAAGAGCCAGCGCTTGTCCGAGGACGTCTCCGTGGTCATGTGGCCGGCATGACTAGACGCCAAAGGCGCACGGAACGCTGTTACCTTCCCACCGTAGTGGTCCCTGTTTTTCTACTTGCATTTTTACGTGCTTTCGAACTGCTAGGTTGGCAGAAGCTGGGATGAGTAACAGGCGCTCCCTCTGCTACGCGGCACTCGGGATTCGACCCGCCAAACTGCCGACCTTCAAGCTCAGCGTCCTAACCCACTGAGCCACCGCGTCCCCATATTATTATTATTATTATTATTATTATTATTAAAAGCCTTATTTTAAAAAAAAAAACCAAGAGGAAAAACGGTCTTGGCTAGGCGGTGAATCGCTGCAGAGGTACCCCCAAAGGTAAGCTCCAGCCTCCGGAACGAGCTCAGATGGCTTTTGTAGTTTTTTTTTAAATTTTTATGTCATTTGGGCCATCCGTCAAATTTATTATTCATCCAGCCCAGCTAAAAGGAAACAAACCTCCATAGCCAGAGGTCGTCTATCTTCTCTCTTTTCCTAAACCTTTCCAAAGGAGGCAAAGGGACCAGAGGCGAAGTAGAAATGAATAAGACAAACACCCAACAAACCCCCCCCCCATGCAAAGCCTTCCAGGGGCGATGGACTACAGTGCCCATAATGCCCGGCCAGGAAAAAAAAATGTGGCTACTACTGGGGGGGCGGGGGAAGGGAGATGACGGTCCGGCTACATTCAACTGCATCCCCCGCTTCCCCATCCTCGTTCACCTGATAACTCCGGGCGTGGAGACCCCCAACTTGGCCGCCCAGCGCCGGAGACCTTCCCGCTCCATCCTCCCCGCCGCTTTTTTTCCCGCGCTGGCGCGGGAAGCCCATTCATAGACCTCCCCTTGGCCACGCCCCTTTCGAACGCCCGTGCCTTTCCCCGACGCCGCCTTCTTTTTCTATGACGCGAGAAAAAACAAAAAGGAAAGGGCGGGGAATCGAAATCCGGAGTGGGGAGGGGGGAGCGGGACAAAAAAAAAAAAAAAGGAAGCGGCCTTTCCGGATTCCGATTGGTTCTGCGCCGCGTCCGTCGGCCCAGCTCCGCGTTCGGCCGGCGTCCGACCAATGAGAGAAGGCGAGGGAAAGAGTGGCAGGCGGAGACGCCCCTAGGAGGGGAGAGGGGGAGGGCGCTGGCGGGGGTCACATGACGTGAGGGGAACCGAGGCGCTGAGCAGGCAGGCAGGCAGGCCGGCGAGGGAAGGAGGCGCCACCATGGTGAGTGGAGGGAAGCGGGGGGCGACCGCTGAAGAAAAGCCGCCCCTGCTTTGTCCGGCCGGGCCGGGCCGACATGTCCGGGGGTCTCGGCTCGCGAGCGGGGAGGGCTGCGGGCCTTCCCGCTGCGGCCGCTCTTGCCTCAGCGGCGCCTTTCCTTCTCCTCATGAGGGAAAAAAAAGGGAAATGTCCCCCCTCCCCCCCCGTTAACGATGACGCTGCACGGGAGGGGGGGATTCCGCGCTCTCCCCCCTCCCCGCCTCAGAGGGGGTGGGTGGGACTGGGGCTCCCATCATCCCCAGCCAGCAGGGTGGGAAGGGCAGTCCAGGCTTCCTGCCGGGCGGAGGGAAGGCCGACTCAGTCCCTGGCTGCCTGGGAGGGGGGCGCGGGGGGAGAAAGGGTCGTGCACGTGTGGAGCCCTAGACCCGTGTAAAACCGGGGGATGCCTGGGAGGGTGGTGGGGGCCTGGCTGAGGGGCAAAGTCAGAGAAGGTGGGGGCGAGGAGGAAGTAAGGCTGGGCAGAGGCTGCTTTGGGGGTCTTCAGAGGTTTCTGTGGGGCGGGGTGGTGTGTGTGTGTGTGTGTGTGTGTGTGCATGCGCAGGAGATGTGGTTGGGTGGATCCCCTGGGCTGTTGGGGCAAAAAGGATCTGGTCTTTTGAATAAAAGCCGTTGGGCTGGAATGGGACACCTCGCTGGGGGACAGTTTAACCCTTCTGTTTTGCTATTTGAAATCAATTAAAAATGACTTTTTAACTCTTGACATTCGCGTTTCATTCTGACCCTCCTTTTTGCATCCTTTCTTCAGTGATTCTATTCCACCGTCTCTTTGATGTTGGTGCAACTCTTGTCCTGCAACTCTTGTCCTGCAGCAAGTTGGCCGTCGCGAATTGTCATAGACCAGGGGTCCTCAGACTTGGCCACTTTAAGACTTGTGGACTTCAACTCCCAGAATTCCTCAGCCAGCCAGGGAATTCTGGGAGTTGAAGTCCACAAGTCTTAAAGTGGCCAAGTCTGAGGACCCCTGTCATAGACCCATGTTAGGTTTGCCTTAGACCAGCCCCTGTGAAGACCAAACTATTCACAGCTCACTGACCTCTTCCTCAAGTTTCCGATTGTTCTCCAACCCCCCCCACTCCCCCAACCTTTATTACAATTTAATTTAATAACTTATTTTTAATATATAATTTCATATGCTACTTTAACTAACTGCCCTGAAGGGTTGTGTTGAACACTTTGGGGAATCCTTCTTTAGACAATATAGCCATCACGAGCTGCTAAGAGTTGGGCAGGTATCCAAATTTAATAAATGTTTACATTATTTTTTAGTTTGCACATACTGGTAATCCTCATCTTATATCAAAATGGGGATTGGAATTTCAGTTGTTAAGCAAGGCAGTTGTTAATTGCATCCGAGTTTACGACCTTTTTTTTTTAACCACAGTTATTAAGTGGATCACTGCAGTTGTTAAATGAGACCTGCAATTGTTAAGCAAATCCAACTTCCTCCATTGACTTGGCTTTTTGGGAGTGGGCTGGGAAGATCACAAATGTTGATCCTATGTTCCTGGGATGCTGCAGTTGTAAATATATGCTGATTGCCAAGTGCCCAAATTTCAATCATGGGGATGCTGCGATAGTCATCAGTGGGAAGACCAGTCATAAGTCACTTATTTTCAGGGCACTCTTAACTTCGACTGTCGCTAAGTGAATGGTTGTCAGTTAAGGACTACCTGCCCACTTGTGATTTTAATGCAGCTAGTGAGGAACATGATGTGGTCTACATGATTTCTTCATGTCTTGTAGCAGAGGCTGGCCCTGAAATTCTTATCAGAAAACATTCCTTTCCTTGTTTTCTAGCCAACTACACAGCAGTCTCCGCAAGATGAACAAGAGAAGCTTCTGGATGAAGCCATACAGGCTGTTAAGGTGCAGTCCTTCCAAATGAAACGTTGCTTGGTAAGAACTGATGGACTTGAAATCTTTTTTTCTTTCACCTCGCAACGATTAACTCTGAATTGGTTAAAACAGCAACCTGTTCATAGTTTTATAGTCTTGTGTATATTTTTCTAAGCATAAGCTGCATTGAATGAAGAAGTTTTTTTTCTTCTCAGCAAACATACATTGAGCTGCCCTGTATAATTCATAAATATGCCAATTGTACAATTATTACTTAAAAACGTGCTGCGTCCAAAACTTTTTAAGTGTAAAATGTTCAATAATGCTGCTTATGTTTAAGTAAAAAAAATTGGCTACAGCAAGAATCCAAACTATCCCTCCAAATTTAGAAATTTTATACATTCACAAAATAAAAGCATTTCCAGCATTGTTTTAATGACTTGAATATTTCTAGTGGTTTGCAGCTTTAGTAGCAATGATACTTCAGAATATCCTTTTCAGTTGTTCCTTAAAGGGCTATAATCCTGATCTCTGGTTTGTTTGGAAAATATATTGCTAATTGATCAAGAGAATATGCATATTGCATGACAGAAAATTAAATATTGTTGTTATTGTTTTGCTAGGACAAAAACAAGCTAATGGATGCCCTGAAACATGCCTCGAACATGCTTGGTGAGCTGAGGACTTCAATGTTGTCTCCAAAGAGTTATTATGAATTATGTATCCTCTTGAAGTGGTTATCTGGAGCTCTTTTAGCTGATAAATGATGCTTGTTAATATCTTGTTGATATCACCCTAGTTGTGGGAAACGTGGTGGGAGCTTCATGCATATGTGAAGACCAGTGACTTCTTTTGATCTGTGACTTGCTCATGTTTCTCCATTTGCAGCTTCTGCTTCTGATCCAAAATCCAGTTTTGTCCAGCGTGATTCTCGTGTTCTCCTATTAGGCCGGATGTTAGCTCCATTGTTTCCTTCGCATCTCCTTTAGTTTCTAAGCGGTTGGTTTCTTCTTGGTATTGAATGAAAACGATCAAGGCTGTGTTGCATTAGTCTGTAATCCTTAACTGGAAGGAAAAGATATGGCGATCTCTGATGAGCTCCACTATCTAGAGGTTTACTTGACAGATGAGTTTGCTAAGGGAAGGAAGGTGGCTGATCTCTATGAACTGGTTCAGTATGCTGGAAACATCATCCCGCGGCTGTAAGTCATTTAAGAGGTTGTCTTCTGGTCAGTTATTCAATTCTGGCACCGATGGTTGGCTTTGGGTTTATTTTTGTGCTTTAGTGAATTGAACAAAATGCTTATAAGCACGTGTTCCTGTCCGCTTCTTCCTGTTGACATTAGTCCAACAAGATAACCCAACATTAGCCGGTTGCTTAACAGCTGTACAAAGTTAGGTTGTGTCTTTCCAGGAACACTTACAGCCCAGTTCCAAAGTTAGGATTCCCCCACCCACTTCAGCTTTAGGGCCATTTGCTGTGTCCCACAACTACATGATTATGCTTTTGGTGGTTTTGCAAATCTGGCCCATTGATTTGCTTGATAACCTCCACAAAAAAGGTTGTAAAATTGGGTTGGTCACGGGGGTGGCCCATTTTACAACTTTCACAACTTATGACTGTGATGAGCGGCCTCTAGTACGGTCTTAAGTCAAGGGTTCCCTGCATAGTACCTTGTAATCCTTGAATAAAAGAAGATAATATTGAAATCATCAATCAGTCTTTTAGTCTAAAAGACTACATTAAGCTGGGGTTTTGCTGTAATACATCAGCCCTCTTTATATCAGTGATTACAGTAGGAATGGAAAAAAAGAAAAAATATGAGAAAATAATTGTATATTAATATATTGAACAATACACATGTGCCGCCTTCTTAGCAGATTCTAGATGGCCAATGCTTCAGAAAGGGAAAATTAGAAGCAGGGGAGTTGAATGTGCCAGCGTTGTGAAATGGCCTCCCTTTGTAGATGAGACTGGGCCTCTTTTTGACAAATTTTTCAAAATCTTCTAAAATCTGAGCTGTTCTGTGAAGCTTTTCCTTGATTTGATATTGCCATCTTTTTTTATTTTCTGCTTTTATGATATTCTGCTTTTCCTTAATGTTGCACAATAGTTTTTTAACACAGGACTGTTGGGTTTTTAGATTGCCTTGTGTATATTTTAACCGTATTGTTTATGTAAACTGCTAGGAGCCTTTGAATTGTGGTGAGATGGCAATACTGTTAATAAAATAAATAGGCAAGTAAGAAAACTCTTGATCGAATGTTGGAATGGAAATTAGCAGCCTGCTTATACGCTAGCCTAATTGTGGTAAGCGAGTTGGTAATACTGTCTCCCTTATGTCTCAGCTATTTACTAATAACTGTTGGGGTGGTCTACGTGAAGTCTTTCCCTCAATCTCGGAAGGACATCTTAAAAGACTTGGTGGAAATGTGTCGTGGGGTCCAGCATCCTTTAAGGGGCCTGTTCCTCCGCAACTATCTTCTCCAATGCACCCGGAATATTTTGCCCGATGATGGAGAGCAGACAGAGTAAGAACTTTGAAAGATTGAATGTGTTAAACTTTTCATCTGTGAGAAACACGTCTGTATTGGGTGGTGGACGGATAGGGCAAACTAGCGGCCCGGTTTGAAGGCATGGGACAAAGTCACCTGAAGAGAGAGGGATGTCAGCAAGAGGGGTGGCTTTGGAATTTGGGCATTACAAGATATTTCAAATGCAAACCATCTTTAACTCAAAACATCCTGTTTTGAATTTGAAACGGCCGTCTGGAAATCTGCAAGAAAACAATAGTTCTAAGAACCAAAATGGCTGGACTTATGAATAGATCGTAAATGTGTTGAGTTGTGAGTAGGATTAATATGAGCATTAAAATAAAAAAACAAGCGAACTAGGTGGTCGATGCTTTGCAGGAGTGGAGTAACATGAAGAGACAATGGGAAAGTATATTAACTTTCATAACTGATTGAGATACAGCTTAATTGTAGCTTTGCAGTTGTGAAAAAGTTGTGGCTCAGCTCGGGTTGCAGTTTTGTTTCCATGGAAAGGACAAAGAGCCCTTCAGCCTGAAAAAAATATATTACACACTTTTCTTCCTAATGCAGAATTGGTGTCTGACTAGATCAGGGGTAGGCAACCTTGGCTCTTTTATGACTTGTGGACTTCAACTCCCAGAATTCCTGAGTCAGCATGGCTGGTTCAGAAATTCTGGGTATTGAAGTCCACAAGTCGTAAAAGAGCCAAGGTTGCCTACCCTTGGACTAGATTAATTCCAAGACGATATTAAATCTGAGGTTCAAATCTTACCCCAAAGAGAGTTATTTTCACGATCCTTTTAGATTAGATAACTGTTATTGTCATCTTTTTACTGTGGACACAGTGGCACACATTAAAAATGAAACATTTGTTGCTTGCTCTCAAAAGTGTACACATCTCTCTCTCTCTCTCTCTCTCTCTCTGGTTGAAAATGCATGCTGTCCGTTGGTTCAAAGACATCCAATCTACATCCTTGAAATCCATATTGACATGACTCCCTTTGTTGGCCCACAGTGAAGAAACCACCGGAGACATCAGTGACTCCATGGACTTTGTGCTCTTGAACTTTGCTGAGATGAATAAGCTCTGGGTGCGAATGCAGCACCAAGGGCACAGTCGAGATCGGGAGAAGAGGGAGCGTGAGAGGCAGGAGCTGAGGATCCTGGTGGGAACCAACTTGGTCCGGCTCAGCCAGCTGGAAGGTGTCAATGTAGAGCGATACAAACAGGTAACTTCTCTCTTCTCAATTAGTGCACCTTCCTTTACTGCGACTGTTAGCTTAATTACTACATTTAATTTCTCAATACTTGCATCTCAATTAGTTTTTAGGCACGTTTAAGTGAGTAAGAAGTTCCAGAGTTTGGTATGTTAATGGCTGTAGAAAGCTCAGTTGTGGTGTTAAGTCTCATTTTTTTTCCTGTTTTCTAGATTGTCTTACCTGGCATATTGGAGCAAGTAGTAAACTGCCGGGATGCGCTAGCTCAAGAATACTTAATGGAATGCATCATACAGGTACATACCTTAAAGGAAGGTTACTGACAGATTGGTAAGGAGGATCCGATAGGCTGGAAAAGAAAGACAATCATAACAAGACCACAATGCCATTCTTGAGCTAGCAGAATCTGCACCAAGAATGGACATGTTTGGCTTTTTTAGATCTGAATGAACTTGCAGAAACCTTTCAATGTGGATTGTGTACAATAACATGGTGTATGGAGTATGATTTTTGATGTTCATATAAAAGTTACGATGACTGGGCTACCATATTTTATGTACATTGGTTATTTGGTTTTAGAGACGTGGAATCTGTTGGTTCAGGTTTAATTTTTATTATTTTAACCCTCCTGCAATCTCGACAGCTGGGGAATTATATATAAATAACAAGTTTATACAACTTGGTAAGTTGAAATAGGGCCAATGTCATGGTTTAGCACAATGATCAAATGTGTGTTTAGTAAACAACCTAGAATAATAATTGACCAGTTGTTCCATCCTGTCCTCTCATGTGTTAGGTTTTCCCAGATGAATTTCACCTCCAGACTTTGAATCCTTTCCTTCGAGCATGTGCAGAATTACACCAAAATGTGAATGTGAAAAATATTATAATTGCATTAATTGATAGGTACGTAATGAAGCAAACATTATAAACTCTGTGTTGGGCCTCATCCAGAAGGTTTAGAATAGTTAAGTATGATATTTTTGTGTATGCAGGGAGACATATTTCAATGCAACCATTTGTATATATTCCTGTTTAGTATATGATTAGATAGAAGTTAAGACTGATTTATAAGAAAAAGACAAACGTTTTAATTTGGGTGGGAAAACTGAAAAAAAATAGAGGTTAAACAGAAGAAGTGATATTGTTTATAGTTATACAGTATATAGAAGGAAAAGATGGATTAGTAAATACAAAATGTAAATTTGAAAAGCGTTACATCGTGATGTGTCCCATGCTTGAAATAGAGACCTCAAAACTACTTTGGACCAGTTTCAAATTCAGTATGTTTCATATTACCTTATTGCAAAGAAGCAAACGATGCATTTTTTGGGGGGGGGAATTGAGCATTTGAAATTGGAAGCAGCTAATTGCCCCAAAAAATGAACAGACAAGGATATTCGCAAGGATGCAGGCTGTGATCCATGAGGATTAGTAACATGATTAAGGTAGATATGTAGAGCTTTGGTGTGAAATACAAAGGCTTGATTTGACGCTGATTTGTATTGGATTCCAACTAAGTCCTTTCCTATAGATTTTTAGGCACAGACAGTTCTTTCGCCATATTTTTGGAACTGTATGAGCAAGTGTTCTCTATCTCCATCATTTTCTTTCCTCCCACCTTCCTTGTGATACTGTTTTTCTTTTCAAATAGCAATTTATGCCGGCATATGTTTGGAAAACTACAATATTTGCATATACTTGGTATATGCATGTTTACGAATGTACATTTTAAAGTAAACATTTGCAGAAGCTAGTTGTTTGCTGTCTGTATGAGAGATGTATGCAAATCAGCTTTCTAGAGTGAGCTTAAAGTCCCCCCCCCTTTTTTTTCTTTTTTTTTTTTGCAGGGAGCATTGAATAGAAGATTTATCTGAAATGTAGTTTTGGGTTAGTCTTCAAAGCTTTTTTATATGGAGCAAGCCATATTTTTTTATCCTTTTCCCCGCTGTTAGTTTGACATACTTTCTCAGCATTAAATAATGAAAGATGTGGGTGCTAATAGGGTTTTCCCCTTTGTGCAACTATTTTATACTATGGTCAGACCGATTATTGTGGGCGTGCAAATCGGCTGTGATTCGCTTCATCAGCTTGGACTGTGAAATTACTTCAGAGATGTGTCCAAAGGCTTTTCTGAATTGTCCTTTTGATTCAAAGGGCATTTGATGATTTGATCCAAACTGTCATTTGCAAAGGATTTGATGCGGAGATTCAGTCAAATTGTCTTCAAACAGAATCCTTGAATTATAAATTTATCCAACTCTTTTGATGATTAGGACCAGCCCCCCCCTCCTCTCTCCCGCCCAACTCATGTTTATTTCTTATCTGGTGGTATCCATCTGCTGGTGAAAAGCTGTTCCATCTGTTTGTGATTTCCAGAAAAATAATCCTTACTAGTTTGACTTTCCTAATTGCTTTCCCAGCTTTTGGAAGAGATTTGGGAGCAGATATTTGGGGTAGGGAGTGGTAAGGAGAAGGTGGAATTAGCAGTCATGTTAACGGAAGCCAATTTGGATCAAAGGATCATTTATCAGAGGATGGTAGCCTTCATATGATCACTCTGTCTGGCTCCTTGGGTATACTCTCTGACTGTTGCTAAGGGCTGTGAGGGTGATGGTGTGATCTGATGAAGCGTGTTTAACCAGGGAGGGATTTTAAGCATGCCAACCTGAATTCCATGATGGGAGAAGAGCAGGGTATAGATCTGATGGGTGAGGAGATTGGGGACATGTGCCCTGTTTCTCCAAGAGAAACCAAATGCTATAACACATTGATTTGGACCGGCTTCAGCGTAATTGCCTGTTAGACATGTTTGCAAGCTGCACCTCATAAATCTTGTTCTGTCTTTAGACTCGCCCTCTTTGCCCACCGAGAGGATGGACCAGGGATCCCAGCGGACATTAAACTCTTCGACATTTTCTCCCAGCAGGTGGCCACAGTCATACAGGTAACTGCAAAATGATTGCACTTTCTCTAGCAGTGCTAAAAATAAATGTGGTTGCTGGGTTTGACTTAATATCCTTGAATCTGATCACCAGCCAATTCAAGACAAAAACTATTGTTTAATTATGTGTTAGAGCCCATGGAAAGTAGTACAAAAGGCTGGCATAGAGTGCCAAAAAATAAAAAGAACTTCATGTTGCCTTAATCGCTAGACAAATGGGGAAGTATAGGCTGTAACAGTTTGGTTCATTTTTTTTCAGTGCAGAAATGCAGGGTATTAAAAGGGACATATCTTTGTGGTGAAAGTCTTTAACTCTACTGGTTACTTAATGTATTGAATATTTCTCTTGGTGCTTTTTCTACTTCTGGCGTATAAATTTAAAGGAAGACCAAGGTGATTTGATTGTCTTAAGAATCTGTTAGAGAGGCACATAAATATTCAATTTTTGCTGCAAATTTGTATGCTGACAAAGAGCTGCATTCAGAAACTGCTTATTATTTTCATCACCTCTGCAATCAAGAGGTTCTCAAGAAGTATAAAAATTTCAAGTTGCCTGGGATTTGAATTTTAATTGAGTATATCTTCCTTGGCAAAATTTGTGCACTGCTAAAGCCTTGACCTATTGGAACATAGAAAATTAGCTTATCTCAGTACTGTGAGCGTTGCAGATTGGCAATCTCAGGATTTTAGGCTAGAGTTTTTCCGAATCACGCTTGTAAACGTTAAGGTTTGAACGTGAGATGTTTTGTACGCAAAGAAAACATTTTCCTCCACTGTAAAATAAGAGCAAAGTTAAACCTCCTAGAAACCCAATCTAGCTAAAATTAAGTGCTTCTTTGACTGGTTCAGGTCTGGATGAGTGACTACTTGAGTTTGGTCATGGATATAAAAATCAACTGTGATGTTAACAGAAATATCCTTTCTGTTACCTCTAATGCCCAAATATGCTTCTTTTGACTCCCTTGTGGACCATCCAAACTTCAGTCTAGACAAGATATGCCTTCCGAGGATGTAGTGTCATTACAAGTCTCGCTCATTAACTTGGCGATGAAGTGTTACCCAGATCGTGTTGACTATGTGGACAAAGTATTGGAGACAACGGTGGAGATTTTCAACAAGCTTAACCTGGAGCAGTAAGTTGATGCAAATTTCTTGGCCTTGTGTAAAAAAAAAATCTCTTCTGGATGGAGAAACGAAATAAATTCCTGCCACCATCTGACACTTCAAATGAAGTGCCTTTACCTGGTCTGTGACAGAATTGAGGGGCCCGGCTTTTGGTGTGATGGAGATTGATTTCTGCCAGTTCTGTCTTGTCTGAAAGACACTCCCTGTAAACTAAGAAGCGAAAGCACTGGAGCCCCCCCCCCCATTGACCCCCCCCCGCTCTTGCTTGTCCTTTCAGCATTGCAACCAGCAGCGCTGTTTCGAAGGAACTAATGAGACTCTTGAAGATCCCTGTTGATACCTACAACAACGTCCTCACTGTCCTGAAACTGAAGCATTTCCACCCTTTGTTTGAGTACTTCGACTACGAATCCAGAAAGAGCATGAGTTGCTATGTACTTAGCAACGTGCTGGATTACAACACAGAAATCGTCTCCCAAGACCAGGTAGGGCAATCCCAGGAACGAGTGCTCCTTTGTGTTATTAAGTGGAACGGAAACGGGGGGAAGGTGGTTGTGCTTGGGCAGCTCCTCTTCTTGAAGGAACCCAGAAAGGAAGGCAATAGCACCCTGAAAAACAAGCACCAATAAAACAAATTAGCAACAGCACTTAAGACTTCTATACTGCCTCACAGCGCTTTACAGCCCCTCTCTACACAGTTTATGGAGTCAGCCTATTGCCCCAAAACAATCTGGGCCCTCATTTTGCCAACCTTGGAAGGATGGAAGGCCGAGGATCGAACTCCTGGCAGTGGGCAGAATTGGCCTGCAATGCTGCATTCTAACTACACAACAACCGTTCAAAACAAAGTTCATTGAAATAGTTGTTCTGACCCCTAAAAATTGCCTTTCCAAAGCCTTTTGCCCAGAATTCATTGCAGCTGAAATCTCTGGAGTGGTTGGCATGACTTTGAAATTATTTTCCCTTCCGCAAGGGGCTCCATGTGCAGAGACCTCCCTTCACTGTAGCCTTTGAGTTCCATCTTGTGCTGAAATGGGTAAATGCAGTCCCACTAGCACTTCCAAGCCAAGCTGGCTTTCTTTTTCTTTAGGAGCCCTCCATGACCTGAATGTGGTTTGCCATTTCTAGGTAGATGCCATCATGAACCTGGTATCGACGTTAATTCAGGACCAGCCAGACCAGCCGGCTGAAGATCCAGACCCTGAAGACATGGCTGACGAACAGGGTCTTGTAGGCAGGTTTATCCACCTGCTTCGTTCAGAAGATCCCAATCAGCAGTATCTGGTATGGCAGCCTTCCGAGGCACTTGGATCTTCCTTCCATAACTGAACCAAATCCATTCCCTTTCCTTCATCTCTGGGCATTGGGTTAGTCAAGGAAGTTGGAATCCAGCATGCCAAAAGGAAGCAATTTTGAGGCAGCCAGAACAAAATTCAGTAGATCAGAATTATTTATCGCTTGGTTGTCCCAGCTTTCTATATGGACTCTAGGCAAGTTCTAGGCAGTCTCTCCCTCTCCCCCCCTCCTCCCCCCCACTCTCCCACTCCCTCCCTGATTTATTGGCTGCCCATCTTACCTCAGGGGAACTCTTGGCTAATTTGGTCCACAGTTATTGTGACCATGCTGGTTTATGAGTTAGGCTGTTTCTTTGTGATATGTCTCTCGTGATATTCAGAGCATATTTCAACATGGGAACTCTTGCCTATTTTAGATTTTAAACACAGCACGGAAACACTTTGGTGCTGGTGGGAACCAGCGCATCCGCTTCACGTTGCCGCCGTTGGTGTTTGCTGCGTATCAGCTTGCATTTCGCTATAAGGAGAATGCGAAAGTGGTGAGTGGATCTGTCGTGTGGTGTGTTTTATTTCGATGGCTGCTTAAACGAAAAGGGATCGACTGACAATTGCAGAATACAGATAGTCCTCGATGTACGACCACAATTGATCCCAAAATTTCTGTTGCTAACTCAGACATTTGTTAAGTGAGTCCCCCCCCATTTTATGACCTTTCTTGCCAGAGTTGTTAAGGGAATCATTGCATTTGTGAAGTTAGCAACATGGTTGTAAAGTGAATCTGGCTTCCCCATTGACTCTGCTTGTCAGAAGGTCGCAAAAGGGATCACGTGACACCAGCGCACTGCAGCTGTCATAAGTGTGAGTCAGTTGCCAAGAATCTGAATTTTAATGACATGACCCTGGGGATGCTGCAATGATTGTAAGTGTGAAAAATGGTCCTAAGTCATTTTTTTTCAGTGCCTCTGTAACTTTGGTCACTAAATGAACTGTTGTAAGTTGAGGACTACCTGTAAAAACAAAGAAATGGCAAATTGTATGAGTCTGGGACTGTTAGAAAGTTTTGACCTGTGAAAGGGGATAAATTAAATCCACGTCCTCAAATTTGGTGCAATATGGAATAAATGGGTGAAAGTAAACTCTTAAGCCATTGTTTGCCAATCTTGTCAACTTTAACATATGTGGACTCTAAAGTCCACCCATGTTAAAGTTAGCTGGGAATTCTGGGAGTTGAAGTCCACCTATGTTAAAGTTAGGGTTGGCAAACACTGTTCTAAACTTTTACTTGGATCAGACTGGATAGTCTGAAATCTTAAACTGTACATTGGGGAAAAAGGATTATTTGTTTTGTGTGTACTCGCCCCCATTTCTTTAGGCTTCAGATCTAGGTAGAATTTGATACAGAGTTTTAAATAGAAGCATGTAAATTTTGTTCTTTCCAGTCTGGGGTGATTTCTTCCTGCTTTGCTTCCTTCCCCCCCCTCAAGGATGACAAATGGGAAAAGAAATGCCAGAAGATCTTCACTTTTGCTCACCAGACCATCAGCGCTTTGATTAAAGCGGAGTTGGCGGAGCTTCCCCTCCGCCTCTTCCTCCAAGGAGCTTTAGCCGCCGGAGAAATTGGCTTTGAAAACCACGAGACAGTGGCCTATGAATTCATGTCTCAGGTGAAGTGGAGAAGACCTTTTTCCTTTTTTTGAGGCACCCTCCCCTCCTTCCTTTTTCCTTGATACCTTTCTGAATGTCGTCGAGAAAATGGCAAAAACACAAACATTACAGCCGTTTAAGATAAAGGTATTACTAGAATAACTTAAAATCAGAATTCAAGCTGCTAAAAAAAAACATTTCTGAAAGCAGGGGACATGAGCGAGAGTTATAATTTCATAGTGAGTGTATTTCTAGCTTGGAAACGGGAGCAAAACCTTTCTGCTACGGTAAAGGAGAGGTTGGAACATGTAAGACAAAATCTAGGCCTATGTTTTATTTATTTATTTATTTATTATTGGGACTTATATGCCGCCCTATCTCCCGAAGGACTCAGGGCGGCTAACAACAATAACATACAATAAATACAGAAGTTAAGATAAAATTAAAATTAAAGGCCTCTGTTTTACTGATTGCGCAACCCCTGAATGTCATTGGCTTGATTTTGGTTTGGCCTGTTGTGTGAAACTAGCAAGTATGGTTCGTATCCCATGGTTCACCGTGTGTACAGGCAGTCCTCGCTGAATAACCACCACTGGGACAAGCGACTCCATCACTAAGCAGTCTGGTTGTTAAAACAACACGTGACCACAACTTGTGATTTTACTGCCCCGCTTCTCCATTAACTCTGCTTGTCCGAAGTCAGCTGTGAAGTGAGGAAATGGTGATCATGTGACCGTGGGATGCTGCAGTGGTTGTAAGTGCGAGGACTGGTCATAAAGTTACTTTTGCAGCATTGTCCTAACTTCCAAATGGATGCTAAACAGGGCAGTTCTTAAGCAGTGGGCACCAGTAGAAACCTGTGAATGTGCTTGATAACTGATTTTTTCAGCAACTCCTGGCAAAACAAACCATGACCTAAAGATTTGGTGCCCACATCCCACAAAAACCTGAACATGAGTCTCTACAGGGTTTACACGGAGAACCTTTAATTCAGATGGCGAGGATCAAGCACCACACAGTCTGCATGCAAGGTGTTATCAGCTCGTGATCTCTGTTTCCTGTTTTATTTGGGGAGGAAGAATTCAAATAGCAAGTAGAAAAGTCATCTAGGCCTAGTTGTTTCTCAGCGTACTTCTCCCGAGTAGCCCCAGTTGGTTGGGAATGGTGATCTTTAGTAGTTCTGTACCTTGTGGAAAGTGCTTAAGATGATTTCCACTGGTTGCTGAAATACTTGTTTGTTAACTTTCAAAAGGCGAGCTGAGAAAAGCAAATAAGAATATAGTGCATAATGCTTCTCCTCTCTCTGTCTCTCTTTGTCTCTGTCTCTCTTTGTCTCTGTCTCTCTCTCTTTCCTATTTCCTCTGCCCATGTTTCTTGTCTGAATCAGGCATTTTCTCTCTATGAAGATGAAATCAGTGACTCAAAAGCCCAGCTGGCTGCAATCACGCTGATAATTGGGACGTTTGAACGGATGAAGTGCTTTGGCGAGGAGAACCACGAGCCCTTGAGAACTCAGTGCGCGCTGGCCGCTTCCAAATTGCTGAAGAAGCCGGATCAGTGCCGTGCCGTGAGCACCTGCGCCCATCTCTTCTGGTCTGGCCGGAACACAGACAAGAATGGGGAAGAGGTAAGGCCAGCTTGGGAAAGGGGCCTCTAGAATGAGCTGCGAGGAATAACAGAGACGGCGGGAAGCAGCTGCAGCCTAGACACGAGATAAGAACTCGTCCACGGGAGGAATTGGGGTGGAAAAAGCATCCTAGCAAGGACCCTCCCTAGTTCTTTGGAAAGTAAATTCAGGGGAGGAGGAAGTGCTTTCAGACTTGAAACGTTCTGCTGCCGTATTCTCACAATAAAGCTAGAATTTGTTTCTTGGTTTTGATTTCCTGGCCTGGACTACTTTGGAGGGGATGCTGGCTGGGGAATTCCAGAACTAGAAGTCCACATGTCTTAATGTTGCCAAATTTGGAAAGCCCTGTATAATGGGATTGATGTCTGGGTTAAGGAGAAATTCGGCCTTGCCGTATATTGGCAGGGTTCTGGAAGGAATACAGATTCCGAATCGACCGGAATCGGTGTATAGCGAGGTGCGCATCCGCTGCACTTTCTTTGGATTTTTTTGTGAATTCCTTCATCCTTCCCAAATCAGCTAAATAAATACGTTAGCCATGCAGTTTACGTTTGTGGAGAATCATTGTATGAGTCTGTTGAGGTGGGGAGTACTAATGCCTTCTTTTTCCCGGTCTTGTTGCTTAGCTCCACGGAGGTAAGAGGGTCATGGAATGCTTGAAAAAGGCGCTGAAGATAGCCAACCAATGCATGGATCCCTCCCTGCAAGTTCAGCTCTTCATAGAAATTTTAAACAGATATATCTACTTTTATGAAAAAGAGAACGAGGTGGTAAGGAGCAGCACTTTTTGTGTCTTGTGCAGATATGCAAAATCACACTGAATATTTTTACAAGAATCTCTTCAAAGTTTCCATCAGAATAGAAACTTTAGTGAGACCAAAAAGAAGGACAGTTCTTCTCCCCCCTCCATCCAACAACAAAAGGAGGCAATCTTTTGACTTCCATTAAAATTACAGGCAGTCCTCGGCTTACAACAGTTCATTTAGTGACCATTCAAAATTACAACAGCACTGAAAGAAGTGACTTATGACCGTTTGTCACGCTCACCACCCTTGTAGCATTCCCATGGTCACACGATCAGAATTCAGATGCTTGGCAAGTGACTCGGATTTATGACGGTTGCACTGTCCCGGGGTCATGCGATCTTCTGAGAAGCAGTGGGGGAGCCAGATTCATTTAACAACCAGGTTACTAACTTAACTGCAGTGATTCGCTTAACAAATATGGCCTGAAATGTAAAATGGAGCAAAACTCACTTAACAAATGTCTCAATTAACAAAAAAAAAATTTGGGCTCAATTATGGTTGTAGGTTGAGGACTAGCTGTAGTTAAATCTCTAATCTCTTAACAATGTAAGGGTGCTCGACAGATGATAAATTCAGATTAGGAGTTTCCTTTAGCACTATCCCTTCTTTGTCTGAAGCCCAGTTATCAACGGCGCAGCCTTGTCTGACAGAGGTCAGACTACATGTTACACTTAGTCTGTGGCCCTTTATTTCTCTGCAGAGCACTGGGAAGCACAGGGTGGCCATCTCATTTCCCAACAGCTTTTCCACCATTGGAGTGCTCTGAATATGCAGTGCACATGTGAAGTTGAAAAAGGAGACTTGAGTTAGCGAACTAGAGATTTGAGATTAAGCAAGTTACAAAGTGATGGACCATCATTATGCACCTCAGGTGCATTATTTTATTGAATCTTCAGAACCATCTTGAGGTCTTCTCTGCTTTCCTCAATTAAATGGCTAAAATCTGATATCGGATTGACCGTCGGGTGAGCGGGCACTGAAAAATTCTGCCAACCTCTAGTTTCGAGGGCTGCAGTCCTGTATTTAGCTGTGACCGTATGATTTGCCTCTTTTTTTTCAGTTGTCGCTCAGCAACAACTCCCAGCAGTCCCTGTCAGTCTGGACAAGAAAGGAAGGATGCTGGGAGATGTTGTCCGGCCACGTCAGGGTGGTCTTGCAGCGAACCAGAACATGCAATGTGTAAACCCTGTCTGTTTGACACCCCTCTCTTTTTTAAACATAGGTGACAATTCAGGTGTTGAATCAGCTCATTCAAAAAATCCGGGAAGACCTTCCTAATCTCGAATCGACCGAGGAGACAGAACAGATCAACAAACATTTTCAGAACACGCTGGAGCATTTGCGCTTGAGGAGGGAATCGCCCGAATCCGAGGGGCCAATCTATGAAGGGCTGGTCATTTAAACAAAAGACAACCCCACCTGCTCACCCTGGTCCCATTCTGTAGGCCCTTGTCCTCTGTCTTTCCATGTACAACACACACGGCATTTTGTTGTTCTCGTCATTCTTCTTGTCTTAGAGATCATAGACTTTTGTGCCTTTTGGGAGTGCCAAGATAGGCTTTCGGCTTACACTTCTTCTTTGTGTGTGTGTGTGTGTGTGAGAGAGAGAGAGAGAGAGAGAGAGAGAGGGAGAGGGAGAGAGAGAGGGAGAGAGAGAATGTGTGTGAATGTGCAAATACGTTCCAGGCTGCTTCTTCCAAGCATTTGGGATTTAAATATTCCTGTCAGAATTTCCAAGATAGGGACTAGCAGGCCAATAGATAAATTAGCATGACTGAATCCATTCTTCTAAAAATCCACGTGGCGTGTACCTCTCTTCCCCTCCTCCCTCGTGTTCTGATTTTTCTCTCTTCTGCCCTCACATCTTCGCCCAAAAGCCATATAATCTCTAATCCACCTTTCCATTTGCAAGTGTTACTAAGGCTGTGGACTATTTTTTAAAAAATAACATCGTTTCATTTTCTTGTCGGCCAGATTCCACTTTCTCCTTTTTTTTCATATTTGTCAGAGTTCTGTCAGATTCCCCCCCCCCCATCCCTTCTCCCCAGAATACCTTCATGCATGTATTTGGAGTTATAAAGCACCGTTCTTTTAAAAAAAAGGAAAATTAAACCAAGAAAGTTATATTTTGCATATGGGGACTCAGTGACATACAGTGAGGGTTCAGTATAGTGCACAGGGCATATTTATCAAGATAATAGTGAGAAAATTCAAAACAAATGGTGGTCTATAGAGTATATAACCTTCAGTACTGTCAAATTAGGGGGAAATGCAATCTGTATCCTTAATTTGTGCCAGTATAACAATAAAGTTGCTATTAATGAGTATGGCCTCCACTCTTTCCAGTTGCATTTAATAATAATTCTAGCTCTTTTTAAAAAGACACTGCAATTTCATGACCGTATTAAGAGTGCTGGCATAGCAACTGTGGCTGATTTCCCATGTGTGAAGCTATGCCTTCAGTAAGTTACGGCTTGGTGTGTTGACTTGAAATTGCCTGATGAAATCCTTCTTACTTTTGGACCCAACTTTTGCAGCAGGTTTGCTTATGAGTAGGGCAGTGCGGTAGGTCAGCAGGGAAGACACTGGGCTCGTAGGCTGGAAAGCCAGCAGCCAGGTTCAAGATTCAAGCTCCAGGCAACTGCGCGAGTTCCCATCCTCGCCTCAGCTCCTGTCAACCTAGCACTTTGAAAGCGTGCAAATGTAAGTCGATAAATAGGTACCACTTTAGTGGGAAGGTAACAGGGTTCCAGGGACGTGGTGGCTCAGTGGGTTAGCACGCTGAACTTGTTGATAGAAGGTTGGCAGTTTGGCGGGTCAAATCCCGAGTGCCGCATAACAGAGTGAGCGCCTGTTACTCGTCCCAGCTTCTGCCAACCTAGCAGTTCGAAAGCACGTACAAAATGCAAGTAGAAAAATAGGGACCACTACGGTGGGAAGGTGACAGCGTTCTGTGCGCCTTTGGCATCTCTTCATGCTGGCCACATGATCACGGAGATGTCCTCGGACAAGCGCTGGCTCTTCGGCTTTGAAACGGAGATAAGCACCAGCCCCTAGATTCGGAAACGACTAGCATGCATGTGCAGGGGAACCTTTACCTTTAACAGGGTTCCGTGATGTCATGCTGGCAGAAATGTCTTTGGACTGCTGGCTCAATGGCCTTGAAATGGAGATGAGCTTTAACTTTGCTTGTGGTTGGCATTTTGCCAAGTGGAGTTGGAATAATTCCTTAGAACTGAGTAATCCTTGGGAAAGCACCACTGCACATGAGCAAGGTCCACCCACAAACTAGAACATCTAGTGGGAGATGCTCCGTTGCACTGTGTTTTCTGCAGTATAAAGTGAACCAGTAATTCTTCAAAAAAACAAACAAACCCACATCAGTACAAAAACCCTTACAAGCTTTTTTTTACTGGCTTTTTTAAAAAAAAATTGCAGTTACTTCAAAACAAGCGTACAATGTCCTCTAGTTAAATTGCTTTATCAGAATTACATTATTTCTTAAGAAGGATTCGGTTGGGAATTTTCAAAGCGTGCTGAGCTTAGGTACCAGAGAATAAATTAGTCCTCATTTGCATACATAAGCGCTGCAAAGTACTGTAAATTCTTGCATTTTCTAAAATCTAGATTGAGCTTTCTCCATTCTCTCGGAATAGGAACATTTAAATTTTTCTTTCGTACTTGGAGGATAAGTTCATGCTGAGTGGTTCTATGTCAAAGATATCTAGGCAGAAACATCTCTTCAATGTTCTCTCTCACGTAAAAATATTGGGGTGGATTTTTGCCTTGGCTGGGCAGAGCAATTTATAAAAAGCTTTCCTGAAACTGATGTGGCACAAAGGATATAGTATGGGATTAATAGCTGAATTCAACCACAGGAGCCAAAACGATACTTCATAGAGATCATTGTGGATGCATCTCCCGTGACAACCAGCTCTGATGATCATTAGAAGGGTGTAGGGTGCCCAACATACAGCAAAGATGCAGACAACAATGGCTAAAGATTTGGCTATTTTCTTATCTCTGGAAAGCCTAAACCGGCTAGCTGCGGTATTGGCCACCTCTGCTTTCCGTGTGGTGATGGATATGTTCTCTAGAGCTTTGTAGGCACCACCACCCCATGGTGATTTAGTCTGAATGTCTACCTGCCAAGGTGGAAAGTCTTGATTGATGTTAAGCTCCAGAGTGTGTCTGGAGGTTATGGATGCTGAGCCTCCCAACAGCAGCCTTGCTAGGGGTGAAGCTGCTCAACTTTTCGTTCCTTTTGTCGCCTCCTTTTGTGAAAACTATGGCATGTTCTCGTTTCTTCCTGCAGCAAAAAAGTTCACAGTCCTTTTGGGCTGCTGAGGAGCTCTCACTTCCGACCTGTGTCCGCTTGCGAATGTTGAAATAGATGCTTAAGTTGAAGTAGGTGACACTGATGAATGGTGTGAAGAACTCAATGGTGGAGGCAATCATGAGGAAGTACCAGTTGTAGTGGAACTCGGCGTAACACTTGTTCTCAGGGATGATGCTTTGTTGGGCTATGTACTCCCAGCTGATAATGGCTGGGCCATAAAGGAGAAATGCTGCTACCCACACCGTAACCATCTTCACCACTGTGGTTTTGGTCATCCCTTTCTGAACTCTGTAGCTCACCTAGAAGAAAAAGTAGTTGTCACGGCCAGGAAATCAGGAGTCCAGGCAGTTCAAATGAATATATAGGTTTATTGTATACTAATGCTCTCTAAAAGTATCTAAACTACTAACAGTCAAGGCAAATTGGCAGTAGATAAAAGAGTTAACAGAATTCAGGGTGGACTTAGATTTCTTGTGGGCGCAAAGGGACATGAGACTTATGATATGTTTGACCCCTCCCTCAGGCTCACCCTGATCAGATTCTATAATGGTAGAAATTTGATTATTATGAAAAGCTTGTTTTATCAGATGGAAAACTCAAAGGAACAGCTATTTCTATAGTTGATGGCCATCCACAGGTTTTCACTCTTGGACTTTCACAGTTAAACCTTCTCCTGATCTGGACTATCATGCCAAGTTGTAGATCTGGTTCACATACTATATAGCAAGCTATGCTTTGCTTTGCCACACCTGTTGAATAAAGCACAATTGCCATTTTTTCCACCGCATGCTACACTAAAAATGATTTACATAGCTCTAGTTCCCCACAATTTAGGAAGTCAAGCCACGAAATCCACATGTGTGGATTTCTTTAGTGTGATGTGCGAATACCAACAGAACGTGGTTTGCCTGTTGACATCTTACTGCAGTTTTTGAGACCGTGCTAAGTGTCTTATGCTGACGGTGTTGCATGTATCTGTGGAGTTGGAGTTGATTTAGAAAGCCATCGTTAAATAGATAACGCTATGACTTCATGTGTGGACAAGTTCAATGTTTCCCTTTAGTGTGATGTTGAGGAAAGTTTTGACTAGTGTAGGGGTCCTCAAACCTTGGCAACTTTTAAGACTTGTGGACTTCAACTCCCAGAATTCCCTAGCCAGCATGGATTGGTCTTCTTGAAATTGGTGTTGGGGTTTCAGAATATTGTTTTATGCTTCAAGAAGGAAAAGACCGTGGTTGTCATGTCATGGGTCACTTATAGGAGAAGAACTGTGTGATGATGTCAGAAAGACAATGAGTAAGAAAATGTTGGGAGAAGGAACAAGTCCTTTCAATCTGCTAAGGCTAAAATATAGGTAACTAGTTGTTAGCTCACGGTAATGTTTTCTAAATATCTAGAAGCCATCAGTTAGCTAAAGCAAGGCTCCGGGCAAGCATTACATTTTATCGCAGTTTGATTTATTTAGTTGCAATTGGTTGGTTGCCCAGATGAATGGGTGGCTTTGTGTCACGTGCCTAGAATTGAAGCAGGTGGCACTTGAATTCTGAGAAGATGCCAGGGGCTGGAGATAAATCAGAAGCCCATAGAAAGCAATGTTTCTTACCGCCCTTGTTACGGAGATGAATCGGTCAAAACTGATCAAGGCAATGTTGAATCCAGAGGCTGTGCAGACTAGGTAATCGACCACTAACCAGAGCTTACACAGGCCTTTTCCAAATTTCCATTCATCGGTCAGTATATATGGGATGTAAAGGGGAATACAAAATCCACCTGGGAGCACAGACCAAAGGAAACAAGGTTGGTGAGACAGCCATCAGCTGAGGCCAAATTGTAAGCAACTTTTAACAACAAGCAGTGATTCCCCCACACCCTCAGCCTTTCACACACTGGACATTTGAAATGGTACGGTCACATTTCGGACTGAAATCGGGCATTATTTCATAGAAATGAAGAGTTGGAAAGGAATGTCCCTTCCTTCCTTCCTTCCTTCCTTCCTTCCTTCCTTCCTTCCTTCCTTCCTTCCTTCCTTCCTTCCTTCCTTCCTTCCTTCCTTCCTTCCTTCCTTCCCTCCCTCCCTCCCTCCCTCCCTCCCTCCCTCCTTTTAAATGTTAAAAAGAGTGTGCTGAAATCTCCCAGTCAAAGGCACGCAATCCAGGTTTTCAAGAGATGCAATGGATATGTTTTTTGTCTCCACTCTCTAATGAGCAAATTCTACCTCTTAAATTCCTCCTTTCAAATGTAAATAAGTTCAGTTTGCCTGGTTTGGGGACTCTAGGTTTAAATGGATGCCGGAGAGCAGTTGGGAATTGTAGCTGCCCCCTTCTCCCCTTTAGATTCCACATGAAAAGCCACCTTTCATTCCTTAACTGAGAGGAAGAAAAATTAATGCCATTGTATCTAAGCTAGGAGTTTTGCCACTATGATATTAACTAAATTCTCATTTGTAGCCCACGAGTAACAATGCCTTTTCCTTTCTTTGTGCACATACTATCCCTGTGAAGTAAATTCCTTTTTAGAAAAATGAATACAAACAGCCAAAAAATGATAAAACTCTGCAGTTGCCATGTCAATAGAACTACACATTGTCTTCACTGCAGTTATTCTTTGTATTCCAAAATCTTTGATTTTGCCTTCCCTGCCACATTTATTCATTTTTTACACAGTCTTTATATATATACTGAGACTTTCCTCCGAAGAACACAAGGCAGCTTGCACTGATCTCTCTTCCACAGGGACTTTGTACACAGAACACATTTAACCAAATCACAAACCCAGGGGTTGTGTCCACACAGCCTTGTTAAGTTTGGTTTAGTGGGAAGCCCGGTTAATTATTTTGTGGCTTAATGTGCTGTGTAAACCCAGCTCATGTTGGGTTGGTTCACAGTTCATTGTATTGTGTGAATCCACAAATGGGTTAATTCAGTAATCAGTGTAAACCTATTGGATCATCGCAAAGTATCATCACAACCAACCTGTGCAATGACTGACTCAAGGCCAGCCCGTCAGCGTTTATCATTGCCACTGAGAGTTTGGATCGTGTTCTCTTTCATCCTAGTTCTGTTAATTTCAAAAACTCATCACAACTTGGAATTTGGTTTGGAGTCCTATGTAAACCCAACCCAACCAAACCACTGCACATCAGTGGCACAGTGATTAAAATGCAGTACTGCAAGCAAATTCTGCCCACAGCCTGGAGTTCAATCCTGACAGGGCTCAAGGTTGACTCAACTTTCCATCCTTCCAAGGTTGGTGAAATGAAGACCCAGACTGCTAGGGGCAATATGCAAATAATGTTTTGACACTGTAAACTACCCAGAGAGTACTGTAAAGTGCTATGGGTCGGTATGTTAAGCCTAAATGCTACTGCTAAATGCTGTTGTATTAGTCAACACCATCTGGTTAAGTAAACACCAAGAAGTGTGAACTCTGTCTATTACTCAGTTCAATTTACCTCATACAATCCTTTCTCTTAGGGTATTTATTTATTTATTTTATTGGATTTGTATAGTGCCCTATTCCCGTAGGAATCAGGGCAGTTTACAGGGCAGTTAAAACCATGAATACAAAAAATTAAAAACAAATAAATCAAATAAATAAAACAAATAAAACAAATAAATAAATAAAAACGAATAAAAAACAAATAAATAAAACAAATAAAAATTAAATTAAATTCAAGCCCCAAGAGTAAATCTAAAACCCAGTTAAATTAACAACCCCACAGTCTGGACCAAATAGATCGAAGAGCCAAGTTTTCAGGTCCCGGCGAAATGAGCGAAGGTCAGGGGCAGTCCTAAGTTCTGTGGGTAGTTGGTTCCATAGGGCAGGCGCACCCACAGAGAACGCCCTTCCCCTGGGAATAACCCGCCGGCATTCATTAACCGGAGGTACCCTGAGAAGGCCCTCCCTGTGGGGGCGCACAGGACGATGGGAAGATGATGCCGGCAGCAGGTGTTCCCTTAGATAGTCCGGACCCAAGCCATTTAGGGCTTTATAGGTCATAGGGCAGGCATGTCCAAAGTCCGGCCCGCGGGCCATTTGCGGCCCGCGGGGCAGTTTAATACGGCCCGCAACAGCCCTCCCTGCTGTATGTAAATACGGCCCTCCCACGGCCCTCCCTTCTGATTGAGGGCCGCCCCTTCGGGAGCTGCTCTCGCCTCCCCCGCCGAGGGGCCGCCCCAGGAAGCGCAGGCCAGCCCAGCTGCCGCCCCCACCCCGCCAGCCAGGCTCCGGGGCTCCACGCGGCTTCCTCCGCCTCCTCCTCCTCCTCCACCAGGCCTGCTCGGGGCCCGGGGCGGCTCCAGTGCGCAGGGGAAGCGCGCGGAGAGCGGATCGCGCCCTCATCCTGGCCGGAGCGCAGCCCAGAGGAGGAGCCGCTGGGACGGGCATGCCCTGAGCGGCCGGGGGTCTCCGGTCGGGCCATGCGGCACTGTGGGCGAGGCGGGGGTGGCCGGCGGGGGTCTCGGCCTGCCCGCCCATCCCACTGAGCACCTTCCCTGCACGCCGCGGCTGCCCATGGTGGCGGCTCCGGCTCCGGCGGCGCTGGGGCTCCCGGGCGCGGGGGCTCCGGCGGTGCCGGGCTGACCGCTCTGGTACCCCAAGAACCTGAGCCGGGCGGCGGCCGAGGAGCTGCTGGCGTGGGCCGGGCGGGCCGGCAGCTTCCTGGTGCGCGACAGCGAGAGCGTGGCCGGCGCCTTCGCCCTCTGCATGCTGTGAGTCCGGGGACCCGCGGGCGCCGCATTGGGGACGGGCCGCGGGAGGGAGGGAGGGGAGGGGGCCAGGGCGCACCTGCAGAAGATTCCCCCCCGAGGCTGGGCATTCCGTGGTGGCGGCCCCAGAGCCTGGAGCGGGGTCTGTCCAAGCCTCCGATTTCTTTCTTTCTTTCTTTCTTTCTTTCTTTCTTTCTTTCTTTCTTTCTTTCTTTCTTTCTTTCTTTCTTTCTTTCTTTCTTTCTTTCTTTCTTTCTTTCTTTCTTTCTCTCTCTCTCTCTCTCTCTCTCTCTTTTCTCTTTCTTCTTCCTCTCTCCTGCCTCCATTCTCTCTTCTTCCTTCCTTCCTTCCTTCTCTCTTTCTCCTTCCCTCCCTCCCCCCATTCGTCCTTTCTCCTCCCTGTCTCCTTCCCTCCCTTTCTCCCACCCTCCCCCTCTCAGCCCTGCCTGGCGCTGGAGTCCCGGAGGTGACCTTCCGCCATGGAATCCGAGACGACTTTTTCAGCTGCAGAAATGTCAGCCTCCCGGGACGGGCTGGGTGACCCCCCGGCGGGGAGAGGTGACTCCCCTCCCCCTTCTAGTGGCTTTCCCGACTCCGGCTGCGCCGATCTGCCGCTCCTCCGGTGGGTTGAAGGGCCGGCTGCCTGGCCGAACCGCCGTGCTCCTTCCCCTCGCCCCGGGCTTGGCGCGGCGTCTGTGCCGGTGCAGCGAGGCTGACGGTGCGCGCCTGGCCTGGCTGAGCGCGTGGCGGTTCGGCCAGGCAGGAAAAGGTGCAGGAAGCGGCCGCCGCCTGGTAACGGCGCCCGGGCTCACAACGTGGAGGCGGCGAGCAAGTGTGCGCTCAGGGCGAGGCGGCCGCGGTCCAGTGAGGGAAGAGCGCCGAGGGAGTGGCCGGCCGGGCTGCGCTGCTGCCGAGCAAAGCTCGGCCGGGGCGCCCGCTCTGCTCTGCCTGGCGCCAGCTCAGAGACTCCGCCCGCCAGGCCCTTCTCCCGCTCAGCCAGGCCAGGCGCGCACCGTCAGCCTCGCTACACCGCCTCCACGTTGTGAGCCCGGGCACCATTACCAGGCGGCGGTCGCTTCCCGCACCTTTTCCTGCCTGGCCGAACCGCCGCGCTCCTCCCCCCCGCCCCAGGCTTGGCGCAGCGTCTGTGCTGGTGCAGCGAGGCTGACGGTGCGCGCCTGGCCTGGCTGAGCGGGAGAAGGGCCTGGCAGGCGGAGTCTCTGAGCTGGCGCCAGGCAGAGCAGAGCGGGCACCCCGGCCGAGCTTCGCTCGGCAGCAGCGCAGCCCGGCCAGCCACTCCCTCGGCGGTCTTCCCTCACCGGACCGCGGCCGCCTCACCCTGAGCGCGTGCTTGCTCGCCGCCTCCACGTTGTGAGCCCGGGCGCCGTTACCAGGCGGCGGCTGCTTCCCGCACCTTTTCCTGTCTGGCCGAACCGCCACGCTCCTCCCCCCGCCGCGGGCTTGGCGCGGCGTCTGTGCCGGTGCAGCGAGGGCGCGCCTTCTTTGCCGCCGGAGCTGCCCCGGCTTCGAAGCCCTCTGGCTTCCCTGGGCGAAGGCGACATCCAGGGAAGGGCGTGTGTGTGTGTGTGTGTGTGTGTGTGTGTGTGTGTGTGTGTGTGTGTGCACGTGCGCGCATTCTGTGTTTCACAGCCATTTTATGGGCTGGGATGTGGGGAGCTGGACAGGGGTAGGTAGGGCCCTGGCCTAGCAGAATTTGTGAAGTGGTGGAAGTGTGTGAGCTGTTACCAGAGAGTCTGACCTTGTCAAAGTAAGTTTGACAAGGTCAGACTCTCTGGTAACAGCTCACACAGTAAGTTTTTTTTAAATTTATTTAAAATACATTGTGAAAACTCAGCTGTCAGTTGATCTTATGTTATAAAATGAAAAGTATGCCATTTGCAATTAACTTGGCATAAAATAATTCATTTGCATTTAATTGTAATTGTTCAAAGAATGTTCGGAAAAATGTTCGGCCCTCCAGCATGTTCACTTCATCCAATCTGGCCCTCTTTGAAAAAAGTTTGGACACCCCTGTCATAGGGTATATATGGTATAATGAAGGAAGACTTTTTTCCTTGCCCTCAGTGGTGCTTTGAGCTCTTAGAGAGAAACCAACTATCCAACTTACCCTGGACACACACACACACACACACACACACACACACACACACACACACCATCTTTTACCTTCCCCTGGCTTGGCTCATTTCCCAGAAGCTTCACTCACCCACTAAAAAATCTGCCAGGGCCAAGTTCAGGAAGAAGAAGTTCCCCTGGGTCCGTAGGCTTTTATCCACCACAAATGCCAAGATGACCAACGCGTTGCCCAAGACAATGACCAACACTAGGAGTCCCATGAGGATCGCCAGCAGGATAGTGGTGTGGGCTGAGAACTGTCCATGGTTCTGAAAGTGATGTTCTGCAGCAGTCACACATCCATTGCCCACATAGGTAGACAAATTCAGTCCCAGTTGAGTTCCCTCAGACACAGCTGCAGGATGAAGAGAAAAAACACATTAGCATTATTGTTGTATTACTGTGACTGTAAATAACAGGCTGGAAAGTCAGAACAACTGGTAGTTGTTATTACTGCGGTTATTCATGCATAGATTCATTCCTTAGCATGGGATATCAATTGTTGGAGAAAAGGTGAAGATACAGGCTGCCTGAGCATATAAATTGGATGGTGTTCCTAGAAGCAGAGGACAGAAAATTAGCAGAAGGGACAAAAGACAGAATAAAAGAGAGCATCAGAAAGAAAGAAAAACACACAAAGGCAAGGCGGATAATAACCATTGTTTCTCTCAGGAAAGCTTTCTGGGGAGGGAGGGAGAAAAAGGGAGACCAAATTACCAATTTGGTGTTCCATTCTTTGGGTGGTCACGTCCTTTATCAGAGTTTGCTGTCCTTTTCTGCTGGCCCCATAGCTGTACCACTGCCTTTTGGACACAGACGTTGCAAAGCGTGAGAATCAACTCTCTGGATTCTGTTAAAGCACTGCCAGTTGTATTCCTTTTCTGTTTCAAACAAGTTTGGGTGTGTGTGTGTGTGTGTGTGTGTGTGTGCTTATGTGTGCGCGGGCATGTGTTGGAGAGGGGAGGGGGGAAGGAGGGGAGAAAACACTGGCAATGTGAACTGCATAAAAACCACATGCATTTCAAAATAGTTCCTTTTGGACTAACCCATCTGGTTAAATTACCAATAGATTTGGAGGCTCCTGGGTTCAGATGCCTTTTTAATCAGGGACACAGTTTTGTTCCCTGATTAGGTTCAAGTGCACATCTTTCATTAAAAAATGTTGAAATATATCTTGAGGTAATATTATTTAGTAGGCTGTCCTATCATTTTAAACTCATTGTGATGATGGTATTGTGTATCCAATCACACTTGGCCAATAAAGAATTCTATTCTATTCTATTCTATTCTATTCTATTCTATTCTATTCTATTCTATTCTATTCTATTCTATTCTATTCTATTCTATTCTATTCTATTCTATTCTATTCTATTCTATTCTATTCTATTCCATTCCATTCCACTCCACTCCACTCCACTCCACTCCACTCCACTCCACTCCACTCCACTCCACTCCATATTCTATTCTATTCTATTCTATTCTATTCTATTCTATTCTATTCTATTCTATTCTATTCTATTCTATTCTATTCTATTCTATTCTATTCTATTCTATTCTATTCTATTCTATTCCACTCCACTCCACTCCACTCCACTCCACTCCATATTCTATTCTATTCTATTCTATTCTATTCTATTCCATTCCATTCCATTCCATTCCATTCCATTCCACTCCACTCCACTCCACTCCACTCCACTCCACTCCACTCCACTTCATATTCTATTCTATTCTATTCTATTCTATTCTATTCTATTCTATTCTATTCTATTCTATTCTATTCTATTCTATTCTATTCCATTCCACTCCACTCCACTCCACTCCACTCCACTTCATATTCTATTCTATTCTATTCTATTCTATTCTATTCTATTCTATTCTATTCTATTCTATTCTATTCTATTCTATTCTATTCTATTCTATTCTATTCTATTCTATTATTCTATTCTATTCTATTCTATTCTATTCTATTCTATTCTATTCTATTCTATTCTATTCTATTCTATTCTATTCTATTCTATTCTATTCTATTCTATTCTATTCTATTCCACTCCACTTCATATTCTATTCTATTCTATTCTATTCTATTCTATTCTATTCTATTCTATTCTATTCTATTCTATTCTATTCTATTCTATTCTATTCTATTCTATTCTATTCTATTCTATTCCACTCCACCTTCTGGAAGATTCCACCCTACTAGCCATTTAAATATTCCTGAGTTTGTTCTTTGCCGAGAACAAAGACGGCCCGCAGAGGACTTGCTTTGTAAAGGGGTTTGTTTCAGCTTCTTGGAAGGATTCTATCCAAAGCTTTACCAGCCTGAGAAGTAACACACTTTTATTAGTAACGTCTAAATTTAATTAAATGGCTGGAGAAAATCTATCACACTCATTTCCTATTGGCCTTCCTCGGACTGCGTATGATAAATTAATCTTTTGCTCCCAAGTGGGTTTATTTATTATAGCGCTGGCATCTCGGCTGCTCCTGTCATTTCTAGAAAACTGGTTGATTGGAAGGGAGTAAATTTCTTGTGCTTCCCCCCACCCCACCCCACCAGTAAAGTGTAAAGCTGAGTGGCAGATGACTGAATTGCATGCTTTTTTTAAAAAAAGACTGAAAACTGATGCCTTGGGAATGAGAAATGTTGGCAAGTGGAATTAATTACAGCCTGGATATTTTACTCAATCAAGTCACCGAGCCCTCCCTTTCTGGGGAAAAAAAATCCTGAAAGTTACCACCAGATAAGCAGAGATTAACACGAAGATTAATACTAGACCGACAATCAAGTAGTAAACAACATTCCAATCAGAGAACTGTCAGCGCAGACAAACAACCAGCAAACAACAGCCCAATCAAAGCACCACCAAGGACACACCAAGAAACACTAACAGAGCAAGCCACGTGTATATAAAAAGAGAACAAACCTCACCGCCTACTAGCCCTGATGATGCTACCTAGTTGGGTAAAGAAATGTCTGCAAGAAAATAACCCAGCTCAGAGAGCACCAAGGACCCCCCACCTATTACCTTATAAATATTCTCTTTTGATAGTCACCATATTGTTCGTCCTGCTGGAGGGCCCATTTAATGCAGCCTTTGACAGTAATATCATTAGATGGTTTGAGATAAACCTTTCCCAGCCCTGTCCTGTGTGTTAAGAATTCTCCTTCGCTTCACAAGATTATTATTGGTTCAAACCATCTGCAGAACAAGTGATGGCATTGAAGGCCACTAATCTCAGTGTCTATAACAGGGGTCTTCAAACTTGGCCCTTTTATGACTTGTGGACTTCAACCCCCAGAATTCCTCAGCCAGCGTGATGGAGATGGGATGGTACATTTGTTGATTGCCTTCTCCGATTCGTAGAGGCATTAAATTCTCTGTTGCCCCAGACGGCAGAGCCAGTACCAGTGGATGGAAATGGAAGGGAGACAGATTTGGGAGCACCTAGTAGAAGAAGCATGTCCCCCATGAGATGAAAGCAAAAGTTCATCAAACAGAAGTTAAGCAGAGTGTGCCAGCCATCTTTCAGAAGATGAAAGCAACAGTCCTCATTAGCAGAGAGTTGGCTACGCGAGTTGACCTCCCTTGTGCTTCTGATGTACATGAAACCTGTGGATTGTTCTAACAGGAACTAAAAAAAGCATGGTATGAAGTCCATGGATATCATGCAGCTTCTGGAAATTTTAAACGTGACCTCTGGAGCCCACCTCAAAGATGTCAACACTTCTCATTGTTTAATGGGACAGAAGCAGAGAAGGATCCCATGGGGAGTTAGTTTTCACATCATCCGTTGTCTTTAATTAATCGGACACTCATTAAAACATACATAAATGAATAAATTTTAGTTCCATTGAAATGCTAAGTGAGATTGTGTGCCGTTTCCAGCTTTGCTGATCTACAGAAATGCCAGTATTGGCTTCTTGGGGGGGGGGGAATGTCTTGCATTCGCAATTGGAGTTACAGAAACCTACCGATTCGGAGCAGACCTAGAGAATATTCTCTTTACAATAGCCTATTCAAAGTCAAAGAAAAGCAGGAACAAAGACAAGTCAAAGCTGCGGAAACCCACATCCTTCTGCTTGTTCTTCGGGCAGGTTGACTCCCATATAAATCCATTCTAGCTAACCTGGAGCCAAAATAAAACTGTGTCCCCAATTAATGGTGGGCTCAGAGGGGTGAACAATGCAAGCCCTGAACTTTTAAGCAAAGTTCTAAAGAACTTCAACATTATCTGGACTAGCTTGTCAATGGATACTTTCATTCTGTTTTCTTGGAGGCTACATGGGAAAAAAGGTGACATGCAAAACAATTCCTACTTTTGAGTGGAAAATCCATTACTTGGTTTGGTTTTTATCCGGCCTTTAACTCTGTACTGCATTTGTGACTAGGCAAAGGTTTTGCACACAGGCTATGTGGATTCTTCGCTAGAAAATAAAATAAACTTCTTCAACTTCTAAAAAAAACAACAACTTAGTTTTTCCAGTTTCTCTATTTCTATCAGAGAGGCACCCAGTGATCATTGCAATTTTTTTTAAAAAAAGATGCTGTAAAGGAGTGTAGTCAGGGTGACTGAATGGAGCTTGAGCGTTGACTGGCTGGACGCCCTTCCTGATGCCTATGTGGAGTTCACAGCAGATATTTTCTCTTAGCACCCAGAGAGAGAAATATCTGCCGCTACCTAGGACCGAACTCACAGCCTTCTGATTGTGAGGCGAGAGCTCCACCTCTATATTACCATGTCAATCGCAGTGATCATTGCAATAAATGTGATTCCCCCCCCCCCCCCGCCGTATTGTGCTCCTTACTTTGGCAACATTCCCCAGATGTTTTTCTTCCCTCAGTTGATTTTTCCTTCAAAGAGGGAAAGGGTTAAAAGTATCATTGCTGCTATATATTAGAGATCCTTACAAAATCTGGTGTGTCGCTAAAAGAGATTTTGGCTGATGTGAGGACTTCTTGCAACGAATCTCATCAACTTCACATGAATCATAATTCACCCTAGAGAAACTTTACCTCTCTATTCTTAAATCTTTCATTTTCTTAAAACATCTAATTGGTTGGAATCAACAGCCTGCAAATATATATATTCCTTTCAAGCACAAATGATGTGCTTTCTAATTTTTCTTGAGCACTTGGGATTAATTACCACTTGCTAGCAGAACAAAATGTATTGACATGGATGAGTTCCTATTTGTCAAATTATTAAAGGAATTTGAAATGTAAGGAGCACTTTTCAAAGGCGTGTTTAAGTGCTCGCTAGAACAAGACAGCTTCGGCTTTATTCTTTTTTATATATAAATATTTCAAGCATTTCACATCAGAGTCTCAGTTTAAGAATTTTGCTGCAGCATGTGTGTGATCTGTATTGTGGTTTGAACTGGTAGCTTTTGGCAAATCCGTGGCTGATCTTGGTTGATCTTCAAAAAGCTAAGCAGGGTAACAATCTGGTTGATGCTTGGATATATGAGAGTCCAGGTAGTCTCAACGTATGACCACAGTTGAGCCCAAATTTTCTGTTGCTATGCCAGATGGTTGTTAAGTGAATTTTGCCCCATTTTATGATCTTTCTTGCCACAATTGTTAAATGAATCCTATGGCTGAGAGAACAAGCCTGCTCCATGATCACCCAGCTGACTTCCAACAAGGGGGGAATTTGCTTAATAACAGCACAATTCACTTAAATTGCAGCGATTTGCTTAACAACCGTGGCATAAGGGTCGTAAAATTGGACACAGTTCATTTAACCCCCTTGCTTAGCAACTGAAATTCTGGTCCAAGTTATGGTTTTTAGTCAGTGGTGGGATTCAAATAGGTGAACAACCGGTTCTCTGTGTGGATGTCACTTCCGGAAGTCCATTCTGAGCCTGGGCAATGAAAAATTAGCTACCGGTTCAGCCGAACTGTTGGGAACCGGCTGAATCCCACTACTGTTTCTAGTCAAGACTTATTGTACCTGCATCAAATTGGGGCAACGTTTGTGATCAAATTAAAATGAGTAATTAAGGCTCACCTTGAGAAATGACTCACCTCTCTGTTGAGCAGAACGCACTGAGCAAAAAGGAGGCTGTAATCTTTCATCTCCCCGCCATATACTGTATCTGTCCATATTTTTACAAAAAGCAAGGAAAAGAGAAGCATAGGCATATATTCAAAGTGCGGGTGAGCAGAGAGGATGAATAAAGCATGAAAAGAAATGACTGAATAAAAGATTCAGAGAAACCATTTTGCTGAATAAAATATAACCTAGCATATATATTTGATGCGACCTCGGTAGAACTAAAATTCAATCCTAACTAGTAATTGGGAGAATAGAAGGAAGCAGGGGAAAAAAAAGATATGTGGGAAATTGTCTCCCAAGCACAACCAAAATAGATTCAGGGTATAGATTCAGTTTTTATTCCCCAAACATGTGGTTATTGTTCCCTAAGCCCGTTAGAAAATTCACACAAACGCAGCACACATTGTGGTAAGATCAGCTTTGTCTGACTCTGGTTTATTAAACAATCACAATTGGCTAGGTTTTCATAATGCACAGAACTATCAGTGGTAGTTTACAAAATAAAAGGGGCCGGATTCGCAACATCCAGAAACAAGCAGATCGTTTTGTGGTCTGGCAAAATGTGTGAACGATGTTCAATGAACCTTTTTATGTACTGCATCCAGTTTTGGTCACCACGATGTAAAAAAGATGTCGAGACTCTAGAAAGGGTACAGAGAAGAGCAACAAAGATGATTGGGGGACTGGAGGCTAAAACATATAGGGAACGGTTGCTGGAATTGGGTATGTGTAGTTTAACAAAGAGAAGAGTGAGGGGTGACATGATAGCCGTGTTCCAATATCTCAGGGGCTGCCACAAAGAAGAGGGAGCCAAGCTATTCTCCAAAGCGCCCGAAGGCAGGACAAGAAGCAACAGATGGAAACTAGTCAAGGAGAGAAGCAACCTAGAACTAAGGAGAAACTTCCTGACAGTTAGAACAATTAACCGTGGAACAACCTGCCTCCAGAGGTGGTGAATGCTCCAACACTGGAGGTTTTTAAGAAGAGACTGGACAGCCATTTGCCTGAAATGGTATAGGGTTTCCTGCCTGAGCAGGGGGTTGGACTAGATGACCTCCAAGGTCCCTTCCAACTTTATATTATTATTATTATTATGTATTTGAAAAACAGCGAAAGAGTGCAATGACGATAACGCAATAGCTTCATCTGGGTAGCTTTTCAATTTTCTGTTTTCTACTTGAGGTCCTTTATTGTATTGATTGCTTCTTTTAAAGAGCAAATTATTATTATTATTATTATTATTATTATTATTATTATTATTATTATTATTATTATTATTATTCGTATCCTTTGTCTCAAAACTTGCAATAAGAATCAAAGCGAGGTCTCAGTTCCGACAGACCTAGATACAAGCTACTGCATCACAAGAACCCACAATAGAAAGATGTCACCTATTATTCTTTGTGGTTGTGGGATGGAAAATTGAGAGAGCTTTTTGGAACATGGCAATCAACTGGTGGGAGCTATTGAACTGTAATGAGAGAGGAGGGCAAGTTAATTATTAACTGAAACAATAGAGTGCCCAATGCAACAATATCTAATGTCCAATTTTATTGTTAGGTAATGCCTCTCTCTTCATCTCTAGAATTACATGGATGCAAATATACTGAGGGTTGTTTTTTTTGGCAGCATATTAGATCTAAACAATGTTCATCTTTCCTTTGGAACTTAAAATGGCCCTCTGTCAATCTAGGTTACCTATATCAGAGGTCCTCAAACCCTGGTCTGTGGCCCGGTGTCGGGTTGCAGCCTCTTCAGAACAGGGTGGCGGAAGTGGTGGGTGCGTGCATGCGTGCAAAGCTGTGTTTGTGAAAGTGGCACACGCACATCCATGCAAAACCATACCCTCTCCCACCTCGCCATCACCGCCTCTGCCGCTCTGCCAAGCCAAAGAGGTTGGGGACTGCTGACCTATACTATCAAATTTGGGAAGTCTGGGAAAAAAAATCTGGCTTTCTGCTCCCATTTCTCCGGTTCAGCTGCTTCCCCCCCTTTTCTAGATGTGAACAGATTGAGCTATCTGGCAAAGTAGTTTGCCTAAAAATGCTTAGGAGATTCCATCTGGGACTATTGGGTTGATACACTCAGGCCTGATTAATCAGATTATATATATGTAATTGGGGGGAGTGGGTCAGGTGGAGGGGGAAATGAGCATATGACTAAATTTATCCCCTTTTGTCAGTCTTCAAAAACCAAGAAAGATACGTAGAGATCCTTCTAAGCAGATTTCTTTATTGTGCCTCACTTATAGACAGAAACTTGCCGAACTAAAGTCGGCTATTTGCATAATAAAACTAACTCGGGGGAAATATTAGGGAGAAACCTACTATATAGTGAACCATCTGTGAGCTGGCTTCACACAACTATGTAGGCCAAGAGTTAAACCAAGGTTAAGTTAACCAAGTTGAGCCTTTTTTTGAATGCAGATGTTTAACTATTCCGCTAAATACCTTTTATGATTGAAATGTGTAAGTTATACATGTAAGATGCATTTGGCTTTCTTTGCAGGAGATTTAGACTTTGCACATGTGGTATGAATGTCCGAAAAACTTTCTAAATGCTTTCAAATTGAGCAGAACATGGATGATAATCCCCATCATGCATATTCAGGGACTCCATCATTTGTCTATGGAGATTCACAGTCATCCAGGTCATGGTTGTACCAAAGGTGCTTTTTCAAGAGGCAACTGTACTTTCTTGAGAAAGTCCAGTTGCCTCTTGAACAAAGCACCTTTGGGCTTCACGTCATTTGTTTCGCTGTTGGTGACTGCTCAGAATATTTATGTACTGATGGTGGAATCTACATCATTTCCCACTGGCCTTATGCTTTAGACCTTGAATGCTTCCATCATTCATAATTTCTTGGTAGTTAAATGCTTTACCAGAGGGACACAGTGGCTCAGTGGGTTAGGACGCTGATCTTGTCGATCAGAAGGTAGGCAGTTTGGCGGGTCAAATCCCGAGTGCCGCATAGCAGAGTGAGCACCTGTTACTCGTCCCAGCTTCTGCCAACCTAGCAGTTCGAAAGCACGTAAAAATGCAAGTAGAAAAATAGGGACCACTACAGTGGGAAGGTAACAGCGTTCCGTGCGCCTTTGGCTTCTAGTCCTGCCGGCCACATGACCATGGAGACGTCCTCGGACAAGCACTGGCTCTTCGGCTTTGAAACGGAGATGAGCACCGGCCCCTAGAGTTGGAAACGACTAGCATGCATGTGCAGAGGAACCTTTACCTTTACCTTAAATGCTGTACCGAATGTGTGTGTGTGAGTGTTGTTTTACATACATTTATTCTGAACTGTTGCAATGCCATTTGATGAAAGTGCTCTGTTTGTCTCCTCGGGGTCCACAACATTTGAGTCTCCATGGAAATGTGACCCTTCATTTCTTGGGCTATGAGCAATTGACACAAATTGCAGTGTTGAGTCACATGTCCTGTTTGTCTCCTTTCATCTAGCTCTGCCAATCAGACAAAAGTATTGTTTAGTTTTCCCTACTATTCCATAGCTCAATGCACTTTTAGACTCTAAACTGGATCTGTGTCTGTATGGAATCAGGCATGCTCAAACCCTGCTGAAGGCCTGGGATGTTAGGTTATAAAGGGCTAAATTGCCCTATTCATCTGGGACACACCTATCAATCATCCTATATGTGTCTAGTTAGAAATGGGTCCTGTTATTGCTATGATGGCTTACTCTCAGTGAAGGACTCACAAAGGAAGCTCACATCTTTGGTTGCCACGATACAAAAAGGATGTCGAGATGTTACAAAGTCTGCAGAGAAGAGCAATGAAGATGATTAAGCAGCTGGAGGCTAAACCATATGATGAACAATTGAGGGGAGTGGGAACGCTTAGTCTAACGAAGAGAAGGACTAAGGGTGACATGATAGCAGTCTTCCAATGTTTGAGGGGCTGTGACAGAGAAGAAGAGGTCAACACATTTACCAATGCAGCTAAAAGCAGCACAAGGAATAATGGATGGAAGATCATCAAAGAGAGACCCAACCTAGAATGATAGAGAAATTTCCTGACAGTGAGAATTAAATCAGTGGGATGGCTTGCCTTCAGAAGTTGTGGGTGCTTCAAAACTGAAAGTTTTTAAGAAGAGATAGGAAGGCCATTTGTCCAAAATTGTCACCAATTTTCAGCTACCCTTCTCCCATAAAGTTAGTGTTTTTCTAACCAAAGTATCTAAGCACCAACTTCATGAGCCATGGTGGTGGTGCAGTGGTTAGAATGCAGTATTGCAGGTTGACTCTGCTCACTGCCAAGAGTTCGATCTTCACCGGTTCAAGGTTGATTCAACCTTCCATTCTGCCAAGGTTGGTAAAATGAGGACCCAGACTGTTGAGGGGAATAGGCTGACTCTGCAAACCGCTTAGAGGGGATTGTAAATCACTACGAACCGGTATAGAAGTCGAAGTGCTCTTGTTATTGCTATTCGTGTTACATGTTTCTTGAATTGTAGAGCTTCCATATCTGTACCGCAAAGCTCCAGAGAACCTTTTGGATGGCAGAGCAGAATTAGCATTTAACCTTTGAGGTTGTTCTTCCTCTCAGGCTCTTTGTAACTTGCACCTTTGCAACAAAATCTCATCCTGAGATAGGATCAACCTGGGCCTGAAAATCTTTCACCCTAGTCTTAGTTCAGCCTAAGTTCCCTCTTATATTGTTGGGGCCTGCCTTGTTGTCGTTGAGTCTGGGGCTTTTTCCACAAGGCTTTCCTGAGCTGCCAGGTGGAAATTTACTCACCCGATCCCATTGTGTGGGAAGGATAACATTTACATAACGCCATTACCCCGAGGAAAGCTAGCTTCATCACAGCAGGACCATGGTGGGAAAGAGCGAGGCTGAGTCACAGGGCTCTTTTGCCAAATGAGTCTTGGAGTGGGAAGAAAAAGAGAAACAGGAGATGTCTTTGGTGTGGTTTAGATGCCAGAAGTTCTCTCCATTGCCTCGGTGGCTCTTTGAGAAGTGCTTCTTACCTGCATATATTCAGAGCTGCGGAGTGAACTGTTCTCCTGCTTTGGGAATTCGTAGGTACGTTCAGGAGGGATTCATTATCCCCTGCAGAATATTCACAGGCAAGGATACAACTAACTAATGTTAGAGATGAGAAAATGGGACTACATACTGCATCCCATTTTGGTCACCACAATATAAAAAAAAAAGATGTTGAGACTCTGGAAAGAGTGCAGAGAAGAGTGACAAAGATGATTGTTGAAGGCTAAAATGTATGAAGAATGTTTGGAGGCCAATGTCTAGTCTAGTGAAAAGAAGAACTAGGGGTGACATGATAGCCTTGTTCCACTATTTGAGGGCTGCCACAAAGAAGAGGGGGTCAACCTATTCCCCATGGCTTGCAGGGGAATTCTGGGCACTGAAGTCCACGAGTCTTAAAAGTGGCCGAGTTTGAGGACCGCTGGTCTGAGTCATGATTCATGAACACAGGGAGCTCAATTAATAAACCTCTTCCCTTCCATGAATCGCTGCACTGCCCCCTTTAATGTATCTACACTGGCAGGCATCTCAAACACTTGCGTCATGCACATAGTCCTTAGAGGTGTCTCAAGTTGCGTTCAACAGGATTGTTTCTTTCTAGAACCCATCTGTTCAGTTTGGCTACCAGCACTTTGGAGACGCCTTAATTATTCAGCGCATTCAATGATGTGCCAGAATCACGAGAAGAAACAAAACTGACACACCAAGAGAGCTGGTAACGGATGCTCCTAAGATGCTTCTAAATTCTCAGACATTGATTTAACATCCAGCTTTAACTTAAAAAACAAAAAACCAGTATAATGTCGCTGATTTGTAAGACAAGACTTTGCAACCAAAGATACAGTGTTGTACCCTAGATGTTTTTTCCCCAGGGATGCCTAGGCTTTGACCACTGGCAGTTCAGAGGACCATTAGTGTGAAATATTGTTCCTTTGAAATCTACTGCCTTCTTCTTCTTCTTCTTCTCTCCTATAATAATAATTAAGTTGAAAGGAGGTCATCTAGTCCAGCCCACTGCTCAGACAGAAAACCCTATATCATTTCAGACAAATGGCTGTCCAGTCTCTTCTTAAAAACTTCCAGTATTGGAGGATTCATAGCTTCTGGAGGCAGGTTGTTCCACTGGTTAATTGTTTTAAGTGTCAGGAAATTTCTCCTTAGTTCTAGGTTGCTTCTGTCTTTGGTTAGTTTTCATCCATTGCTTCTCGTCCTGCCTTCAGGTGCTTTGGAGAATAGCTTGACTCCTTCTTCTTTGTGGCCGCCCCTGAGAAATTGGAAGGCTGCTATCATGTCCCACCTCGTCCTTCTCTTCATTAAACTAGACATACCCAATTCCAGCAACCGTTCCTTATATGTTTTAGCCTCCAGGCCTCTGATCATCTTTGTTGCTCTTCTCTATACTCTTTCTAGAGTCTCTATGGTCACGCCAAAGATCATTGACTGTTAGCAAGATGGTGGCATCAAAATGGAAGCCATTGGGTGCCTGATTTGTGGGTAGGTGTTTCATCTTTGAAAAGTAATTCCAGACATATTGAGAAGAGGCTGCTTCCCCTGAGTGTTAAATCTTCAAGCTGCCAAGAGAGTGGGGGCAGCTTACTCATGTAAACAAACATTTCTAAGAACAAACACTCATCACAAACAAAGGTAAAGGACCAGATGCAAAGAACACAGCTCTGAGTGGTCTCCACATATGTTTAGCAAGTCGCTGGGAGTCGGAGATCAAATACATTTAAATAATAATTTTAGCAAGTAAGTTTTTGGGAACTGTCTCCCTGAATTTAATGGGGGTATTTGTAGTCAAGATGGTGGCCCTAACCACCATCTTGGTTGGCTTAACAGTTAAAGCCCTGCTCTTCATGTACGTTGAGTCTCCCTTGAACCTGATGCTCTATAGATGTGTTGGACTTCACCTCCCAGAATTCCTTGCAAGCACGGCCAATGGTATGTTGCCTGGCCATTCTGGAGATGAAGTCCAACATCAAGTTAGGGAACTTTACTTTGCATAAATGATTACCAAAGAAAAAAGAGAAAACAAAATCTCTATAGAGGAAATCAAGATAGATTGGAAACCAAGAAAATTATCTCATTATTCCATCTCAGGAAGGACTGTATGCTTTAATAGTTTAAAGACAATGACTTTTTGCATTTGTTTAATGAGGCAGGTCATTCTGTTCTGACAACTAAAGAGCGTTGTGATTTGCTGGTGATCAGCCTTGCTCAATGAAAACCATGTTAGCTGGCCAAAATTGAACTCTCTAAGCAAGTCAGCTGTTTCCAAGGACTGTGATGTGCAGCTGTGTTTTCTTCAGGATGTTTTTTGCCTTGTGTCCCTTCACTGTTGATGACAGGCACAGGCTGCTGGGGATGAGTCTGTGTTGTCTGCATCTCCAGATGAAGAGCAAATGGTTCCTGTAGTCTTTAATTTGAAATGTTATATGGCCCCCTTGTGGCTAGACTAATTTGGTTGCACAATAACATTTTTTTCATTTCTTCAGCCCTGGAAAGTCAAGGAGTATTTATTTATTTATTTATTTTATTTTATTGGATTTGTATACCGCCCTATTCCCGTAGGACTCAGGGCGGTTTACAGGGCAGTTAAAGCCATGAATACAAAAAATTAAAAACAAATAAAACAATTAAATTAAATTCAAGCCCCAAGAGTAAATCTAAAACCCAGTTAAATTAACAACCCCACAGTCTGGACCAAACAGATCGAAGAGCCAAGTTTTCAGGTCCCGGCGAAATGAGCGAAGGTCGGGGGCAGTCCTAAGTTCCGTGGGTAGTTGGTTCCATAGGGCAGGCGCACCCACAGAGAACGCCCTTCCCCTGGGAATAACCCGCCGGCATTCATTAACCGGTGGTACCCTGAGAAGGCCCTCCCTGTGGGGGCGCACAGGACGATGGGCTTGGTGCACACAGTACAGTACAACACGCTAAGTGGAATTTTCCTCCAATGGGATTTTCCCATGTATTTTACCAGGAAACATAGATAGGGCAGCCTAGAAAAGTCAGTGCCCTCCTAACCATACCCAAGCACTCCGAGTTTGTTGGCGATGTCCATTTTGCTCTCCGAATTCATGGTGACCTAACCCTAACCCTAAGTGGAATTTTCCTCCAATGGGATTTTCCCATGTATTTTACCAAGAAACATAGATAGGGCAGCCTAGAAAAGTCAATGCCTTTCTAACCATACCCAAGCACTCCAAATTTGTTGGCAATGTCCATTTTGCTCGCTGAGTTCATGGTGACATAACCCTAACTGTAGGCTAACATGCTGTGTGTTGTCTGATTTCATTGGTTGTGGAAACCTGGACAGTTCAGTGGTCCACACTTCAGTTAACCATGGATTAGCTAACGTGCAAACATGGTGGTTTTGTTCTTAACCAGGACATAAAACAGTTCAGTCTATCTTCGGAAGAGTAATTCAATAATTTTCAAAACTATTTTATTATCAGCTTTTTTTAAAAAAAACCTCCACAAAGTGCTAAAAGAAACCAGCTACAAAAAGATTAACAAAAGATATAATTAATGATAAAAAAGAAAATACAAAATTAATTTCAGCATATCACCTCTGCTTTAAATGCATTTTGAATATTAGATCTTCCATTATTTGCAAACAATATTTTTATATTAAACTTTTAGGACATTTCCCCAGCTTGTTAAGGGGAAAATTCAGGCTACTTAGACGCAGATCAAGAATCATAGCCAGTTGAATCAATGGGCTGCATTCACACAATACTCCACCCCCAGATAGATAAAGCACTGTGGGGCGAGGGTCCTAGGTGAACCCTCCCCTTTTGGATACACAACATTTCTTAGTCCATTGAGTAAACCCAGCCAAAATCGCAATCTGCAGCTTAGAAAAATGGGACTTCTGCAACCAGGCGCCCTCCACTATTGCTGGACCATAATTCCCATCATCCCTCAGCTCGTTGGAAGAATCAGAATCAGAATAGAGCTGGAAGGGACCCCTGGAGGTCTTCAAGTCCACCCCCAAGCTCAACCAGAAGACACTACACCATTTCAGATGTAAGAGGCTGTCCAGTCTCTTCTTAAAACGTCTCCAGTGATGAAGCACCCACAACTTCTGGTGGCAAGGCGTTCCACTGGTTAATTGTCCTCACTGTTGGGAAGTTTCTCCTTAATCCCAGGTTGCTTCTCTCCTGGATTAGTTCCCATCCATTGTTTCTGGTCCTGCCTTCAGGTGCTTTGGAAAACAAACGAAATAATAAATAATCAAAATCAAAATTTATGTATTTATTTATATAACTTTAATAAATAAATAAATAAATAAATAAATAAATAAATAAATAATGAATAAATGAATGAATAAATAAATAAAATCAAAATGAAGAACAAGGAAGCCTCTTCCACGGCCCCAGCGGGCAGCATTTCCCCTCCATCACATCACCACTGCTACCCTTCCTTCCTCAGTTTCCCTCCGGCATCCAAGTTCAAAGTTCCCAAGTATCAATTAATTCAGGGGTAGGCAACCTCGGCTCTTTTATGACTCGTGGACTTCAACTCCCAGAATTCCTGAGCCAGCTATGCTGGCTCAGGAATTCTGGGAGTTGAAGTCCACGAGTCATAAAAGAGCCGAGGTTGCCTACCCTTGAATTAATCCATCCATCTCCTTTCATCTCCCCTCAAGCTCCGCCCCAACGGAACGGGGCAACCCCGCTCGATCCGCCGAACGTTCTAACCGCGCCTCCTTGCTGCCTCCCGATAGGCTCCGCCGTTTCGGGGCTTCCCTGGTTCCAGCCAATCGCGGCTGCCTTGAGAGTGACGTCAGGTGCTTAGCCGCGAAGGTTTGAAATTTACAACGGAGGGCGCTGGGCGGCGGCGGGATGGAGGAGCCGAGCGGAGCGGAGCAAGCCGGGCCTGCCCGCCCGGAGGCTGAATCGCGGATGGCCGTGGAAGAAGCGGCAGCGGTGGCGGCAGAAGCGGCCGGGGAAGAAGAGAGGGAAGCTCGGCTAGAGTTGGAGCCGGAGCCGGAGCCGGAGCCGGAGCGAGAGGACAACCAGTTAACAGAAGCCGCCTTGCAGCCCGCACCGGCCGCCTGCAGCACCCAGGAATCCTCGGAAGCTCTGAATTCAGGTGAGCCTTGCTCGTCCTCCCTCTTGGCCGCCAGCCTCCCTTGCGAGCCTCCGTCTTCGCACGACCCTCTCTAACCTCGCCGCTAAATTCCGCTGTATATTCCATTTTTCCCCTGGTTCTTTTGCTTTGGCTCCGGAACGTTCCGCCGCTTAGTTTAAAAAGTCCGGAAATGGTTTAAGGGCAGAAGCGCACTTAAAGTTGGAGAAGAGCAATAGCGCTTAAGATTTACACACCGCCCCGAAGTGCTTTTCTAAGCGCCCTCGCGGAGCATAATATATATAATAATAATAATAATAATAATAATAATAATAATAATAATAATAATAATAATAATAATAATAATAAACCTTTATTGTCAAAGGACAACATGTGTACATTGAGATTAGCTGAGCCTCCTCCCCCCCTGTGCTCTCTCCCCCCAACACACAGTGACCACAAACCCTCCATCCCACCACACTATGTGAACCAACTACACCACATTTTATTTATTTATTTATTTATTTATTTATTTATTTATTTATTTATTTATTTATTTATTTATTTATTTATTTATTGATGGGATTTATATCCCACCCTATCTCCCGAAGGACTCAGGGCGGCTAACAACAAAACATATAATAAGTACATAAATCAAGATAAAATGAAATTGAGAACATCAGTGCAATAAAAATTAGAGAATTTAAAAAATGAATTAAAAATACTAAATATAAATTAATTAAAATGCCTGTCAGTCTAGGTCAGCCTGGTGGAACAGGAGTGTTTTGAGGCCGCTGCGAAAGGATTGGAGGTTTTGGGCCATCCGAAGCTCAGGGGGGAGCTGATTCCATAGGGTTGGCGCTCCCACAGAGAAGGCCCTCCCCCTGGGGGTCGCCAGCCGACATTGCCTAGCTGACTGTACCCTGAGGAGGCCTTCTCTGTGTGAGCGTACTGGACATGTAGAAGCCTCGGTTGCCTCTGCCCACCCCCCACCCCCTCCAACAATCTGGGTCCTCTTTTTACCGACGTCGGAAGGAAGTGGAGGGCTGAGTCAGCCTGGAGCCCTGTCGAGTATTAAACGCTAAATGCGGGCTAAACGTCTGACTGACGGTGCCACCGACTATAATAATAGTAGTAAGTTGGGAAGACCTGGATGCGTATCAAGGCCCACACACCGGTTAAAAGAAGTGGCAGCTGTAACTTCACTTTGTTGTGAAATAATAATAATAGAAAGATTATGGCATGCATTTTATTTATTTATTTATTTATTTATTTATTTATTTATTTATTTATTTATTTATTTATTATAATGAGACTTGTATGCCGCCCTATCTCCCGAAGGACTCAGGGCGGCTAACAACAATAAAATACCAATGAATACAAATATTAAAAAAAGAATTAAATTGTTAATTAAATTTAAATTTAAATTAAATTAAATTGGGTGTGCCCCAGTGGTTATTGGCACACTGGGTGCTATACCCAAAAGTCTTGGAGGGCAACTAGAAAATTGAGTATTGACAGCATTTCTATCTCTTACAAAACCCCACACTGCTTTGATACACACACACACACACACACGACTACGTGGATACATGACAACATGCTAGGTTCTTGGGAAGACTTTGATACATATTGCCAACAGTAGCTAAAGAGCTGGCATTTCATGCTGTGTATCTAATCATATATTTATATTATAACATTATAAAGCAGGTAATACTTTTTGAACTGATTTCAAATCAGTGTTGATTCCTGATAACTGCCTAGACAGGGTTACTGCAGGTTTCTTGGCAAGGTTTTTAGAGGTGGCTTGTTATTGCCTCCTTCCCAGGGCTGAGAAAGCATGACTGGCCCAAGGTTACCCAAGTGGCTTCGTGCCTAAGATGGGACTGGAACTCTCCTGATATCTAGCCTTATATCTTAACCACTGTACCAGACTGACAACAGTAATTCAAATAGTCCACCTTTAGTGGCCATAATTGGGATTGACAGCCTGGTTGTTAATCAATTCAGTTATTTTCCTTTTGCTTTATGGACCTGCGAAGGTTCCAGTAATGAGGATTGGTTGCAAAGTTGTTTTTTCGTCACTGTGGTAACGGTGAATGGTGCCTAAATGAGGCAGTCGTCACTAAATGATAATACCAGCCATGATAGAATGTGAGGATTCTGCATGCACATGGGAACCCTACTAAGGGGGTGGTGGTGAATGTCTTCCCTTTGCAACTAGACGAAGATAATGAGAGTGAGTGCAGCGAGGACAGCAGCTGCAGCGACTATGGGAGCCACGACAGGCCCGGAACAACTTTGCAGAGGGTTGCGTCTGATGGAAAAGCTCTCCTTCCAGACACCTTCCAGACGAACAACCTCCTGTTCTATGAGAGGTTCAAGACCTACCAGGATTACATGTTGGGTGAGTTTCCAGTGGTCTGGGCGCACCCGTCTCTTATCTGGCTTGTGACCGACAGTGGACCCCAAAATTTCTATTGCTGAGTCGAGACAGTTGTTAAATGCCTTTTGCCCCACTCTACGACCTTCCTTTCCACAACTGTTAAGGAAACCACTGCAGTTGTTAAGTGAGCATCACCGTCGTTACATGAATCTGACTTCCCCATTGACTTTGCTTGTCAGAAGGTCACAAAAGGGGGAAATCACGTGATCCCGGGACATTGCGGCCATCACAAATATGAGCCAGTTGCCAAGCGTCCGAATTTTGATCATGTGACCGTGGGGATGCAAGTGTGAAAAACAGTCCTAGGATACTTTTTTGAGTGCCGTTGCAACTTTGAATAGTCACTAAAAGAATGGTGGTTAAGTCCAGAATTACCTGCATGGCAACTTTATTGACCTGTGGACTTCAGCTCCCAGAATTTTGGGAGTTGAAGTCCATAGGTCGTAAAGTTGCCATCATTGCTCACCTGAGACTTCTATCATTGCAGAATTGGACCCCTTTGTATTTTTTTATTCTATTCATTTGCATGCCACCCCCTTGCAGAAGTGTCAGCTGTCCAGGTAATCCGGACAGGCTAATTCTATTTTATTTTATAAGGCTCAAACAATTGAATCTTGCAGGTGTCTTAACTACAAATCTCCTGCTGTCTCTTTTTTTTACAGAAAAAGCTCTTATGGTTCCCACAATCCCATCACTTTTTAAACCAATCATTTTCAATACCCTTTTCCGCAGTGAGGTTTACAGCACATTTGGGAAACTTTGAAATTAAAACTTCTGCCTGGGGGCTTGACGGATTATAGCCGTGACAGTGTCATGACATTATTTGCACTCTGATGATGATGGTGAGGAAGATCACCATAACAGCAGCGCAGGCAAAAAAAAACACAACCTAACAAACATGTTGCTCCTGGTTTAATTTTTTAGCTGACTGCAAAGCCTCGGAGGTGAAAGAATTTACAGCGGAGTATTTGGAAAAGGTCCTTGAACCCTGCGGATGGCAAGCAATCTGGCGCACTAATGCGTTTGAAGTCTTAGTTGAGGTAAGCATAACACAGTTATGCTATTTATTTGCCTGCTTTCAAGCCATGGAGCAGCTAATGGGTGATTTAAAAAAAGAAAAAAGAAAATGCTTTAATGGGTAGATGAGATCCTATCGGAAAATCAAGCTGGTGCTGAAAGAGGACCAAAGGTATCGTGCCGTGTGCCGCTGGAGGCAAAACGCTGTGTGCATGCGGACGTTTAAATCTTCATGTACACATATTTGGCCCCTTTTTCAACCCACGTTGGAGGGATGAATTTCGATCCTAGGGAAAGACTAGGCGCGGACCCCTTGAGCTTTCGAAAACAGTGAATGTATGAATTGCCGTCTTACTAGGACGGTCAGCCTTCCTAGTTATAGGCCAGGAACGAAAGACAACGAGATGAGCTACTTCTACTTCCTTGCAAGGCTACGTTAACAGAATCTCGCAAGTCGGAAGTAGATTTCTCCCCACCGTCTTGTTTATACAGCCTGAGAAATTAGGATTTGTGTGTCCCTCCTGATCCTTTCTCCACTCATGATGCAGCTTGGAGCTGTTTTTATTTATTTGTATCCTGCCTTTATTATGTTTGCTAATAAGGCAGTGGACATATTGGACACACCTGCCTCCTCCTGTTTTCCCCAGAACCACAGCCCTGTGAGATTGGGCTGAAACCCAGCTTTCACGCCTAAGGTGGGATTAGAACTCACTGTCTCCTGGTGATTGGCCAAAGTCACCCAGCTGGCTTTCATGCCTAAGGGGGAAACTAGAACTCAACATCTCCTGGTGATCAGCCCAAAGTCACCCAGATGGCAGAACTAGAACTTGACATCCCCTGGTGATTGGCCCAAAGCCAACCAGCCGGCTTTCATGCCTAAGGGGGAAACTAGAACTCACCATCCCCCAGTGATTGGCCCAAAGTCACCCAGCTGGCTTTCCATTTGCCCTCTCTTATCTGATTGTCGCTGAACTGCAATGCCCATCACCCTTAAGTTTGCTGGGGACTGTAGCTTAACCACATCTGGGGTGCCTCGGTTTCTCCCCAAAGGCTTCCTTCTCTTCTGCTCAAATCTAGTCCTGCCCACTGACAGATAAGCTGTTACAAATGAGATTTTGCATCCTTTTAGGGCGAGTTTCTTTCCTGGGGGGTTGGGGGGAGGAAGAAAATAATTCTCTGCTGCTTTCTTGTTTTCCTAACTTGCCAGGTTGTCGACGTAGACTATGCTTTCCTGAAAGCTGCGGTGCGGCTTTCCCAGCCTTTCCGGTGCAGGGTGCAAGAGGGGGGCTTCACCGCGGAGCAGGTGTGCGCTCTGCTGGAACTGAAGGACTACCAGCTGCCTCTCCAGGAGCTGTCCGTCGTGTTTGATGAATCCGGCGAATTTGACCAGACGGCCCTTGCAATAGAGCACGTCAGGTAGACTGCACTGGCTTAGGGGGGGGGAGAAGCGCAGCTTTACGTTTCTGACTACAGGCGGCCCTTGACTTACAGCCATTGGTCTAGTGAATGTCCGAAGTGACAATGGCACTGAAAAAAGTGACTTGCGACGGTCACTGCCGCAGCATCCCTCCTGTCGCTTGTTCGCGCTCTGAGCGCTTGGCAACCGGCGTGGATTTACGACGGTTGCAGCTGCCCGGAATGCTGCGATTGTCATTTTCGACCTTCCTAGCCAGCCTCTGACAGAGGCCGTGGGGAAAAGCTGGATTTGCTTCAGGACCTTGTGATTCACTCAGCAATGGCAGCGATTTGCTTAACAACAGTGGCAAAAAAATAAATAAATTGTGAAATTGGGCATAAACAACTGCTTTGCTTAGCAATGGAAATTCTGACCTCATTTGTGGTCATAAATTGGGGACTGCCTGCAATTGTGTCTGGCTATGTAAACTATGGGAGACTGTGAGCTTCTCCTTCCTCTCCTCTCCTTGTCTCGCCTCTCCTCTCCTCTCCTCCCCTGCCCCCTCTCTTGGAGGTCATCTAGTCCAACCCCCTGCTCAGGCAGGAAACTATACCATTTCAGACAAATGGCTGTCCAGTCTCTTCTTAAAAACTTCCAGTGTTGGAGCATTCACAGCTTCTGGAGGCAGGCTGTTCCACTGGTTAATTGTTGTAACTGTCAGGAAGTTTCTCCTTAGTTCTAGGTTGCTTCTCTCCTTGACTAGTTTCCATCCGTTGCTTCTTGTCCTGCTTTCAGGGGCTTTGGAGAATAGCTTGACTCCCTCTTCTTTGTGGCAGCCCCTGAGATACTGGAACACTGCTATCATGTCACTTTATAAGAAACTCAGGGTGTAAACCTCCTATTTTCCCCACCAAAACAACCCTGTGAGGTTGGTTGGGCTGAAAGTGACTGGCCCAAAGTCACCCAATTGGCTTTCATGTCTGTGGTGGGACTAGAACTCACCATCTCCTGGTGACTGGCTCAAGGTCACCCAGCCGGCTTTCATGCTTAAGGCAGGACTAGAATTCACAGTCTCCTGATTTGTAGCCACTGGATCAAGCTTCTTATCCACATAGGATGATGCAAAGAATTTAAAAATTTAATATTCAGATGAAACCAGAATTGTTCTGATTAGGATTAATTAGGATCTTATGGATACTCAATTAGGAAAGGTTTACACATTGTAGGATGTGGTTTAGAGCTGGGCTTAGGGCATTCTGTGAACTTACTGAGTAAGGTTGCAACTTACTCAGTAACCAACAATTCAGGCAAGCCCGGGCGTCACGTAACATGTAACAGAGCCATGGTGGCGCCGTGGTTAGAATGCAGTATTGCAGGCTGATTCTGCCAACTGCCAGCAGTTCGATTCTCACCAGCTCAAAGTTTTACTCTGCCTTCCATCCTTCCGAGGTCCCAGATTGCTGACTCTATAAACCGCTTGGTGCTAAATACTGTGTAAACCAAATGCATATTTTGCATCTGTCCTGCCTTGTGAATTGCGAGGTCTCTTAGCTCATTGTTTTTGGCTTGGCAGGTTTTTCTATAAGCACATTTGGCGGAGCTGGGATGAAGAAGATGATGATGACTTTGACTACTTTGTCAGATGCGTGGAGCCTCGTCTGCGTTTGTAAGTACTGCAGAAGGAATTATTATTTTTTTTAAAGCCTGGAACACGGCCCTGTGTGACGTGGAATTATGCTTATGGCATGGGCTGCTAAGCCCCCCACCCCACCCCCACCCCCAGCCTGCTTGCAATTACTGAATGTATTTGGCACCCAGAGGTTTGGCTAGATTGCAAATCGCGCGAGAGGGAAGCTGAGAAAAGAAACACAGCTAGTCCTCACTTAGTGACCATTCGTTCAGCGATCGTTCAGAGTTATGATGGTGCTAATAGTAAGGGAAAAAAAAAACCTCACAAGAAAATGACTTACTCGCAGCATCCCCCTGGTGATTGCGTCACACGATCGCAATCGGGGTGCTGGACAACCCGGTTGCACGTCTGTCATTCATAGCCTCCCACTGTGGTGCGATTGCCGTTTGTGACATCAAAAAAAAAAGAGAAAAGAAAAGATAAGAAAGAAAAACAGTTTCCACTGTGTCTGATTCCTGGAAACTGCCTGGACGAGCCTTCCTGTAATGCCTTGCTGACTGATTGCACCACTTAATGATGGCTTTGCCGGTTCCTGTTGCGTCCTAAGTCAAGAACTACCTATAGGACAAAGCTCAAGAAAAGACTGGACAAGGTTACTCCATCGTTGGCAGAAGATTAGTGTAGTGGGTGGAGCCGACAGGGAAAATTGAGGAATTCTTCTCCCTTTTCTGCATTCTGTATTTCAAGAATTAAACAGTTTTACTGATATTTTTGGGCTGAAAACCCAGCAATTGACAAGATTCCGGAAGAGAATGTGTGTGTGTGTGGGGGGGTATTTTGGGCTCCGTCTGAGGCATTGCACCCATCTACCACTAGATGGCAGCACAAAACTGATTGTAAATAGTTTGATGAAACAGGTTGATTTAATTCATGGAAATTCAGCTTGGTTAGAATATATTCAAACCGTTACAGCCCCATCCGCTACCTTGATTCCTCTGGAAAATCCTTATGTGTTTGCTTCTTCCCCTTTGGGGCATGTTCTTCTTTTTTTGGGTCAGGTTGGGTAGACTTTGCCTTGGTTTTATTTTATTTTATTTTCTTTTTGCACTCTGGGATGTATGGCAGTGGAGAGATTGTACCCCAGGGGCGCAAACCGCAGGCTGATTTATTCAAAGAAGCTGAAAAAGGAATGCTATCCCCAAACGGACAGGAGCCTCTCTCTCTCTCTCTCTCTCTCTCTCCCCTGATTCCTAAAATGTGGAGATACATCTTGGCAGGACAGAGCCAACGTCTTGCCGGCTTGTTGCTTGGCAACAGCAGAGCAGAGGAAGCCTTTTTGTGGGTGGGTGTAGTGGGGAACCTTTCTCCTCTTCAGTGCCTCTTTTCCCAAATGGCTCGTGGTCCGGGATCCCTACTCTTCTCCTTTAGCCCGGGAATGTTTTGACATGGTCTGAAGCCAAATGGATTCTGTCTGCTTCCCGGGATGCTCTGCCCGTCTCCAGAAGGACCTGGCTGGTTGAACACAAAAGGCCTTCTCGTTCCAGCTCTCCAACCTTGTCTCCATCCCCTGCAGAAAAAAATTGAGATGCATTAGATCTGCCGGCAAAGCAGAGCTGAAGGCAATCGTGTTTCCCTGCAATTGACACAAAAGATATTTATTGTGGGTAAACGGTGGCAGATAGGAAATGTGTCCTCTTCCACTTCCTCCCTCCCTCTCCCTCCCTCCCTCCCTCCCCCTCCCTCCCTCCCTCCCTCCCCCTCCCTCCCTCCCTCCCTCCCTCCCTCCCTCCCTCCCTCCCTCCCTCTCCTCTGAACGTTGCACAGCAGCAGTGTACGCTCAGTCCTTCTGCTTTTCTGGAATATGTTTCTTTCCGCTACCTTTAGGCAGTGCACCGCTGCAAAAAAAAAAGGCACGTTGCTTTTGGCAAAAGTGCGGCGCTAATTGATTGCAACGAGCGTTTGAAATCCAGCCAGAGGCTACAGGTTGTCCACTTCTGATCTACAATCCTAGGCTGCTGCAAGGCACGGGTGTGCAAAGGTGCCCTGGCTTGGAGCACGGAGGTTGCATTAGCTCGCACGCTTAATGGAGAACCCTTGCTCTTTTTTCCCCCCTCCCCCCGTGAATTGGTCTAATCACTCGTTAAAGCAGAGGCTCTTGTGTTGTGACGCCAATGCACGAAATACCGGTAGTCCCTTGTTTAGCAGCTGCCTCGGAGAGTGACCGTTTGCTAAAGGCGCTGATAATTAATGGTAACAAAAATGCACGTTTTCCAAGCAAGGCCTGCATTTGCAGCAACAGCAGCAAGCCTTCGGTGTGAAACTGATTAAAAACCGGTCAGTTTCGAGCAGCATCTGCTGGGTGGCTTCTACTGTGTTTCCCCCGAAATAAAACCGGGTCTCATATTAATGTTTGCTCCAAAAGACGCATTAAGGCTTATTTTCCATTTGGAGCTTATATTCGGGGAAATACAGTACTAAATGCATCCGTCTGGCTGACGATCTTAACTGGGGCTTATTTTTGGGGTGGGGCTTATGAGCATCCTGAAAAATCAAGCTAGGGCTTATTTGCCAGTTGGGTTTTATTTTCAGGGAAACACGGTAATCGACTTTTTAAGTAATCTGTCAAACAATTAGCCACAAGAAGCCTGGGTGAGAACTTTGTCTGAATGAGATGCAGAGACTAGCAATGGGCCCCCTCCCTCCCTCTTTCCCTCCCTCTTCAGTCACTTAGCAAATGACTGAATCATTGGACCCAATCACCAGGAGACATTGAGTTCTAGTTCTGCCCTAGGCATGAAAGCTGGCTGGGTGACTTTGGGTCAATCACCAGGATACAGTGAGTTCTAGTTCTGCCCTCGGCTTGAAAGCTGGCTGGGTGACTTTAGGTCAGTCACCAGGAGACAGTGAGTTGTAGTTCTTCCTTAGGTATGAAAGTTGTCTGGGCGACTTTGGGTCAATTACCAGGAGGCAGTGAGTTCTAGTTCTGCCCTAGGCATGAAAGCTGTTGGGCGACTTTGGGTCAATTACCAGGAGACAGTGAGTTCTAGTTATGCCCTAGGCATGAAAGCTGGCTGGGTGACTTCGGGTCAATCACCAGGAGACAGTGAGTTCTAGTCCCACTTTAGGCATAAAAGCTGGCTAGGTGACTCTGGCCCAATAAGTCCTCATAGTCCAACCCACCTCACAGGGTTGCTGTTTGAAAAATAGGAGGAGAAACGTGTGTTGGATTTGTTCTCCTCGTTGGGTTATTCGTAAAAGTAACAAAGGGGAGATATAAATAAATAAAGTTGCAGGCTTTTTAAATTCAAGTTTTGCAGGAATTTTTGCAGCGTAAGTGTTGTTCCATCTTCCAATCACTCCCCAAATTTGGAATTTTAGGTATTATGACATCATTGAAGACCGTGTCTCGCCAGCTCTGGTGTCAGACTACCACAGCCGCCTTGCTCAGTGCGAGGAGCTCTATTGCAAGTTCCAAGTCCTCAGGAACAGCCTCCTGGCCTGCGTTTCTGACTCTGAAAAAGACAACGTCTCTGTGGTGGAAGGGATGAAACTCTATGACCAGATCGAGCACTTGAAACAGAAGCTGAAATTGATTGAAAACCTTCTGTTCAGGTAAAGCAAATATTTAGTGGTTTAAAGCTCTGGAACAAAGAATTTATGTTGCCTGTAGAATCTAATGCGAAGAGGTCTATTTCCCCTGCCCTGCCCCGGGTGCCTGGTTTAAATTTTTTTGTGGAATAATTTTGTTTGCTTACCTTGGTCTCAGGGCCAAAGCAGATTATAGGTTAAATATTTGATGGCAATTAATGGGTTTACTTTTTTTTTTCTCTTAAAAATAGCTGCCTCGGGACAATAGAGGGAGATCAGAAGTGTGCCACCTCTGATTTTAAAAGCCATGATTGCAAATGTTGGAGTTACTGTAACAGAATAACAGAGTTGGGAGGGACCCTGGAGGTCTTCTAGTCCAACCCCCCCACTTCAGCAGGAGACCCTAAGTGGAATTTTCCGCCAATGGGATTTTCCCATGTATTTTACCAGGAAACATAGATAGGGCAGCCTAGAAAAGTCAGTGCCCTCCTAACCATACCCAAGCACTCTGAGTTTGTTGGCGATGTCCATTTTGCTCCATGAATTCATGGTGACCTAACCCTAACCCTAAGTGGAATTTTCCTCCAATGGGATTTTCCAGTGTGTTTTCCTCCAATGGGATTTTCCCATGTATTTTATCAGGAAACATAGATAGGGCAGCCTAGAAAGGAAGTGCCCTCCTAATCATACCCAAGCACTCTGAGTTTGTTGGCGATGTCCATTTTGCTCTATAAGTTCATGGTGACCTAACCCTAACCCTAAGTGGAATTTTCCGCCAATGGGATATTCCCATGTATTTTACCAGGAAACACAGATAGGACATCCTAGAAAAGTCAGTGCCCTCCTAACCATACCCAAGCACTCCGACTTTCTAGCCTAGTACCTTAACCTCTAGACCAAACTGGCTCTCCTTAGCTACCTCCTTGTTTGTTTGTTTTTTTGTTCTAGATACGTCTTTGGTTATAAGAAGCACGCTAGCCTCAAAGCAAAAGGAGTCCGTTCCTCTAATGCCACCCTCACCCACGTCGTCTGTTCTACAATCCAGTCGAGCTTCTTGCAATGCCTGTTCAGGGACAAACTTTCTCCGGAACATTTCAATGAAGAAATTGAAATCCAGGTTGGCTTTGTTCAATTATTTCTGGGTGGATCAGTGTCTTCCCTTCTCTTTAGAGGCTCAAGGTTGGCTAGATAGCACTTCCTGGGGTTTCTTTTTAGAGTGGCCGTCAAGCTCACTTATGGTTCTTAACCAGCCAGTGATAGCGAATGCAAAGATATAAACATTTTCAAGAAATAATTACTTTTTAGTGTGGCAACAATTGGATGAACTGAACTGAACGGGGAGGGATAGTCTTATCTGAAGTGTATTAACTTCCATCTCGTCCTGAATTTCTTGGTTGGTTTTCATTTCTTGGTTGGTTTTCCTGTCTGCTTGTTCTGCTTTATGACAGGCATTGCCCCAGTTCTCCAGCTTTCATTACTCCGTATGTTCTTTCTTAGTTCCACAACGATCCACAGTCTGCTTTGAATGCTTGCTATGAAGGAGACAGAGTAATAATTTGTCCTGGCCATTACATTATTGAAGGAGCGTTGTCTGTCGCTGATTCTGTTACACTAGAAGGTGAGTATTTTGGTGGAGCATGGTCCATTTTTTAAATTTCCTCCTTAAAGAGAGAGAAATCTCTTCTTTCTGGATGGGAGAATTGCCACAGCTCAGATATTCAGAATAACAGAGTTGGAAGGGACCATGGAGGTCTTCTAGTCCAACCCCCTTCTCAAGCAGGGAACCCTGTGCAATTTCAGACAAGTGGGTGTCTTATCTCTCTTTAAAAAGCTCCGGTGACGGAGCACCTACAACTTCTGGAGGAAAATCTTTCCACTGGTTGATTGGTCTCACTGTCAGGCAATTTCTCCTTAGTTCCAGGTTGCTTCTCTCCTTGATTAGTTTCCGTCTGTTGCTTCTTGTCCTGCCTTCAGATGCTTTGGAGAACATATTGACCCCTCTTCTTTGTAGCAGCTCCTCAAGTATAGGAACACTGCTTTTACGTCACCCCTAGTCCTTCTTTTCTAGATTAAAAAGGTAAAGGTAAAGGTTCCCCCGCACATGCGTGCTAGTCGTTTCCGACTCTAGGGGCCGGTGCTCATCTCCGTTTCAAAGCCGAAGAGCCAGCGCTTGTCTGAGGACGTCTCCGTGGTCATGTGGCCGGCATGACTAGACGCCAAAGGCGCACGGAACGCTGTTACCTTCCCACCGGAGTGGTCCCTATTTTTCTACTTGCATTTTTACGTGCTTTCGAACTGCTAGGTTGGCAGAAGCTGGGACGAGTAACAGGCGCTCACTCTGCTACGCGGCACTCGGGATTCGACCCGCCAAACTGCCGACCTTCTGATCGACAAGCTCAGCGTCCTAACCCACTTGAGCCACCGCGGCCCTTTTCTAGATTAGACATACCCAATTCTTGCAACTGTTTTTCTTATGTTTTAGCCTCCTGTCCCTTAATCGTCTTTGTTGCTCTTCTCTGCACTCTTTCCAGAGTCTTAACAACATCTGTGGTGACCAAAACTGGATGCAGTATTCCAAGTGTGGTCTTACCAAGGCATTATAAGGTGGTCCTATGATTTTTATTCCAAATGTGCAGTCACTACACCAGGTGTTAAATTTTCACCTCTCTCATTCATCTCTCTTGGCGAATGACCCGTTTGAATTCAAATGCATACACTCGAATCTACGTTCCTGTATATTTTCAAACGAAAGGTAAAATTGAACAAGAACTATAATGTAGGAATAAAAAAAAAAGAAGTGATAGGAAAAAAATTAGAGAAGAAAAGTGCAGGAAGCAAAGAAAAGAAAGGTAGGAAATGTAAATAAACAACTTCAGATATTCTTTTACGGCAATTCTAAGTATAAATGTCAATTAACCTCTTATTTTATGCTTGGTGGTCTGTTTGAATTCCTAAATTTAATTTAATTTAATTTATTAATATTTCTATACCGCCCTTCTCCCGAAGGACTCAGGGCGGTGTACAGGGCAAGAATAAAACAAGAGTTACAAAAATTAAAAGATAATTAAATACATGCCCATAAAAACAGTTGATACATTAATAAAAACCCCAATAAAATGATAATAAAAAACCCCACCATAGTGCCGCTATCTGGGAATGAGAGATTTTGGAGATTCGGAGTGCAAACTGGGATAAAACTCTTAACTCCGAGGCCCATTCTGTGCAGATCAAACTTTTTAATATTATTAAACTCCTTTTTTCCCTAGCCTTCCATATTCTGTTATTTAATTGGCAGCACCAATTGTATATAATTAATTGTCTAGCATTTCTGAAGCTGTATTTCCTTGATGAGCACCTGAAAGGTTGCTGCTTAATTGCTGGTTTGTTTTTTTTTTTAAAAAAAATCCCTGTTTTCTTTCTTAACAATAAATCCAAATCAGGGAACAATTTAAAGAAAATGAGAATAAATTAAAAAGCGAGGGTTTAAAATTCATTGTAAGCTAAGGAACACATTCAGTAAAAACATTTGGGCCAGGAAGTTACGTCAGTTCTGCTGGGTGATTGGATTGATTGTTGATTATTTCTCTTGTAAGATGGGAATGTGCTTTTTTTTTTCTTTTTCTCAGCCTTGGATGTTTGTTATCTGAACCGTTGGTTTAATTTTCATTTTTGGTTTGACTTTTCATATGTTGCTGGGAGATGGATGGCCGCATAAATGGCGTAGCCAAACAAATAAAAACACATAAAGAGGATGTGCTGATTATCACCAACAGCTCAAAGTCTATAATACAGAGAGAATTCCAAATCCGATAAAAAAGCAGCTGAACCAGCGTTTGGGTGATTAGATGATCTTAAGTCAATACCAAAAAAGGGGCCAAGCTTGAGGCAAAATTAATGAACAGGGAGAGAATTCTACATTTGCGTTTCTTGTATCAAGAATGCTTATTTTCAGAGTCTCACACCGCAAAATATTGCGTAGATTCTAGACCACAGAGGGCTTTCCAGTAACACTGTGCAGTGTTTCCAAACTGAAGGCAAAATAAGCTCCAGATCCTGGATGTGCGGGTAGATTTTATCTGTCCTTAACCCAGATGTGGCCTTTCAGTGCAGCTGCAGACTTCCTGGAAAGGATCTAGCTGCTTTAAAGAGCTGCAGACAGAGGCTGGATCTGTAGAGCATCTTCAACGAATCACAAAAGGAGATGTTTGTGGTGATACCATTGCACTAACACCATAAGCACATGTCATTTACTTATGCTTTGGGTGTCCGCATGCATGTGTGCCCCGAAGCACATTGCAGCCCGTGGTAATTCTCGACTTAAGACTGTTTGTTTAACAGCTTTTGAAGTTCCTACTTATGACCGTTGCGGTGTCTCCGCAGTCACAGGATCCAAATCCCGGACACTTACTGTGTCCTGGGGTCTCCATTTGTGACTTTCCTAGCCGTCTTCCAACAAGCAGTGTCAATGGAAAAAAATGGATTGAGTTAATGACAGCATGATGCATTAAGGGGCCGTTGTGATTCGCTAATCATTGTGACAAAAGGCTGTAAAATCAGTCCCAACTCACTTACTGACCACCTTGTTTAGCAACGGGGGTTCCAGTCCCATTTGTGGTCATATGTCGAGGCTACCTGTATGCTGTTGACTCCAAAAGGTGAGGAGGGGCATGGCACTCTCTGAGCTTGGTTGTTTTCTTGCAGACGTTTCGTTGCCCAACTAGGTACCATCATCAGTGCTAGGAGGGAGTGCGGTTAGATTCTCTGTTTATATACCAACCCCCTTCCCTTCTAGCACTGAGGATGTTTCCTAGTTGGATAATGAAACACCTGCAAGAAAGCAGCCCACCAAGCTCAGAGAGTACATTGGAAACACCCCCCACCACCCAATTTCAAGTCCGAGCTTCAAGCATTCTCCTTTATTGAATCCAAAAGGTGTCACAGCTCTCCTTTCCAGGGATCTTGAGATTCTCGTTGCTCACGCCGCAGAAGTGAATCCTGGACCATATTTTCAAATTTCAATTTCAATGCCCCCTTCAGCCACACGGCGAGGATTTTGCATTAGCTGCAGCTGTCTTGGGAGATTACACTCCCCCACCCCACCCCGCTTTTCTTTTTAACACCCCACGTAGGTCTTTTTTTTTCTTTTTCTTTTTCTTTTTCATGAAACCGTGGGGTAGGCCGAGCTCCCTATTCTGTCTGCAGGAAGAACGTGAGGCCTGTCATTCATTGTTAACATAACAGGCATGTCTATTGCTCTTCTGGATTCTCCCGGCTTTGTTGAAGGCTCATTCTTTATCTTGTCAAAACTTTGTAATAGAAAAAAGAGCCGAGGTGGTTTTTTTTTTTAAATTTCCTGCTTTTTTGGGGGGGGGGTTTCTAATTCCCCCCCTTCTCTGTGCCAGTTATCTTTTCTTTCTTTCTTCTTCTAATTTTTTTTTCCTACTTCTTTTACGTTGTTGGTTTTTATGACGATTTTCTTGCTTCCCCCCACCCTCCCGTTCCTCCTCTCAAGATTTATGCAGATATCCATGCCAGCCTGCCTGCTGAACCCCTGCAGGAAGATGAAGTTGCAATACATTTCATTTCTCGGCAGGGGTGAGGATAAGCTGGTTTGGGCACACGAGGTGATCTTTGTGACAAATCACTTCCCGTCGGAGAGGTCAGGCAAACGGGAGCAAGCCTATTCAAAGTGCGCTAGAGCAGCCTCCAGCCTGAAGCGCTTCAGCAGGGGGTCTTCCAACCTGGCCCTTTTATGACTGGTGGACTTCAGCTCCCAGAATTCCCCAGCCAGGATGCTTTAAGACAGGGGTCTTCCAACTTGGTCCTTTTATGACTGGTGGACTTCAGCTCCCAGAATTCCTCAGCCAGGATGCTTTAAGACAGGGGTCTTCCAACTTGGCCCTTTTATGACTTATGGACTTCAGCTCCCAGAATTCCCCAGCCAGGATGCTTGAAGACAGGGGTCTTCCAACTTGGCCCTTTTATGACTGGTGGACTTCAGCTCCCAGAATTCCTCAGCCAGGGTGCTTTAAGACAGGGGTCTTCCAACTTGGCCCTTTTATGACTGGTGGACTTCAGCTCCCAGAATTCCTCAGCCAGGATGCTTGAGGACAGGGGTCTTCCAACTTGGCCCTTTTATGACTGGTGGACTTCAGCTCCCAGAATTCCCCAGCCAGGATGCTTTAAGACAGAGGTCTTCCAACTTGGCCCTTTTATGACTGGTGAACTTCAGCTCCCAGAATTCCCCAGCCAGGATGCTTGAAGACAGGGGTCTTCCAACCTGGCCCTTTTATGACTTGTGGACTTCAACTCCCAGAATTCCTCAGCCAGGCACGCATATTTTAAACCTGAAATATTTTGCACACTCTCTAGCATGGATCTGTATGCATGTCTATGCAAACTTAATTAAATCCTAGCTTCTTACAAGGCACCTCAAACCCATTTCCCCCCCCCCCCATGTTGACAGCTTTATCATGCATCTCTTCATTCGATCCATCTCTTGAGTTTGGAGATGCTTAAAAAAAAAGCAGAAAAAATAAATGCCATGACGCTGATGGTATCTATATTCCTGGTTGCCATGTCGTTATGCTAGTGACAGGCCATAAAAGCTTTACATGCTCATAAATTTCTTTAAGTGGTTTGGAGTAAACAATAGCGGATAACTGATTTAACTTAGCCTTGGTCTGAAAAAAAGGCAGTTGTTTTAAAGACTTACGTAAGTGTGAGTAAACTGCAGACCTTTCCTTTTAAATGATGAAGAGGTTTATAAATAGGAGATCTGAATCCTGATATGGGATGACAAGGGGATCAAATAGATGCTCTGTCATGGCAAAACATTCCTTTCTGTCCCTTTTAACTTAAAGAAAAGACAAATCAGTCCTAAACTGGAAGGAATAGTGTGGCCTCCCATTGCATAACATTCACATATTTATTTATTAAACTTATATGCTGCCCAACTCACGTAGAGGCTTACCACCGATTAAAAACAAGATAAAACAGTCAAACCATAAACATTAACACTAAAATTACCTTAAAATTAAGAAAGGTGGGGAGGAAAGGAGCAAAACACACACAGGGAGAAGATGGGGGGGGTCATACATCAATCTATTGGGCACCTCCAGGATGACATGACCCCCGGACAATTAGCAGAGTCAGATGTTCAGGCCATTTTTGAAGGCCAAGATGGCAGCTGAGGATTCCCCCCTTGGGGGCCAGGTTGTTCCAGAGGATAGGAGCCACAGCACAGAAAAGGATCTTCTCCTGGACCCCCTGCCGGCCCAAATTCCTTGACCAATGGTTTGTAACTTGCCCCTTTTGCCAGCATGGGTGGGATGGGCCAATCCCGTTGAGGTGAGGCAGTTCCTCAGATAACATTGAAATTAACACCAGCAGACTGGCTACCCGCCAGCAGTCTTAATTTCTTGCTTATCACTGCTTTCTAAATGGGGAGTATTACAAGTCCAGCATTTTGGACCTGGAGCCAAGAAGGTGCTCTAGAGTGGACAAGCTAGGCATGTCATTCTCTGGTGCTTCCTTAAAGAAGGGATGTGTCTTCTCCTGACCCTGCCAGATGGGTCATGCAATCCTAGGACAAAAACACATGCTTGAAGTAAGGAGATTCCAGCAAACATACCCACGATGTCTCAGAAGGGCCTTATCGTAGCCTGTTGGCACCACTTATCTATGTTTTCCTGGGATTGCACAGCCATTGAATGAGCCCAGAAAAAGATGCTGCTTCTTTAAAAGATATCTTTCCACAGCTCATCCTACCTCATTTGTTTGGAGGGATTACCAAGGAATTTATCTTTAAGCTGGTGTGTACCTTCCAGGTGTACTGCGTTATAGCTGAAGATGGCGTGAGCCGTACCTGGGCACATCTGGAGAATATCAATTTGAGGAAAGCTAATTCAAGGGACATGAAGCCATTTTAACATTTCTGTGGTACATAACAGTACTTCTCTTAAAACAATGCTTTAAGTAGAGAAGTGTTGCTGCACAGATTAGGAAGAGTTACTTGTTTAATCAAGAATACAGCTTCTAATAAATTTTGAATACTGCTCCCTGAAAAAAAATGAATAGACGTCAACTTCTTTAAAATTGAGTCATTTTGTGTAATGCACTACCACGAGTTTGGACATATGAGACCGCTGAATATAGCAGACTAACGTTTATCATTATAAATGATGCGTAGAATTATGATTCAAATCCCAGTCAGTATGTTTTTTCTAGAACAGTGCAAAGGTCAACGATCAGTGTTTAGAATAATTCCTGGCTGTTCAACATGATGGGATTGTAGAACTGGGAGAATATGTTATTTCTATCCTACATTAACATGGGAGAGAGTATTTCTCCATGGAAGGATCTACTGTCTTTGGAGATCTAATAACCTACCAAATGATAACCGCTCTTTTTTGTTTTTTGTTTTTTATTTTTGCAAAGGCTACGGACTGCCGGATGACATTGTGATAGAAAAGCAAGGGAAGGCCCACGCTTTCGTGGAATGTGCCGGAAAGGATGTGAAAATTTCTAACCTGAAGCTTATCCAACATGATGCGGTGAAAGGCATTTTGAGTGAGTTTCTTGACTGGTGATCCTCGATTGATAGCAATAGCCCTTTTAACTAATATACCGCTTCATCATGTCTTCATAATCCCAAAGCATCTAAGCACAGCATATAACAATGACGTGCCCAGCCCCCCCCCCCCCAGATGTCCACGTAGCTCATGTAAACAAATCCTCTTTGTTATGAGAATTGTCTGGTATCTTCTCCACACCTGCCAGAATGTCCTTGAAAGGTTTCCAAGCAGATTTCTCTCAGCAAACCTCCGAAGACCTGGAAAGGTTTCGTTTCTCTAACTAACCCAGTCGAAACCATGATCCCCCCCCCCGTTTACTCTAATGGCAAGATGAAAACAAAGAGGCATGTAGCTGCAAAACTTCCACTCTTGACAAAGTCTTTATAGCCTCTCTAAGGGGTTTGCAGAGTCAGCCTATTGCCCCCAGCAATCTGGGCCCTCCTTTTACCAACCTTGTATGGATGGAAGATTGAGTCAACCTTGAGGCTGTCAGGATCGAACTCTTGGCAATGAGCAGTCAGTCTGCAATACTGCATTCTAACCCCTGCGCCACCACGGGTCTATTACAAGGTGTTGCCTTCTGCTGGCTACCCTATGACAGAAGCCATCAGGAGAGAATAGAGCACAAGCAGTATTCTCTGGCCCCCTTAAACTGGTTGTTGACCTCTCTAATAAACTTATCACACTGCACCATGACTCCATCGTTGTGTTTGCTCAGTGTGGTTTACCTAACTACTGATTTTCAAAAAAATTTTTTTTTACAAAGTCAAAAGATAAACCAACGGGAACAGATCTGAAAGAAGAAAAAGCTCAGAAACAAGTGGAAATGCAAGGAAGAAACAGGAAGGAAAAACAGAAAAAGAATGGCTTCCAATTTTCTTTGGCAGAGATAGAAGTAATTGAATACATAAAACTCTGCCTCTACGATTGACACACAATATAATGTAGAAAATGTAATCAAGGGGAAAACCAGCCAAGTCTAGCATGTTGTAGAAATGCATTTGACTGTCTGAACGCAGTCTTTGTTTTTTATATCCTGAGAAATATTCCAATGGTGGACAATATATTAAACTCAGGGTTGAACTGTGGAGTCCTTGATGTTCTTTGAGCTTGGCTGTTTGTTTGCAACCAAGTATTCATGATGTTACCTGCTCAGGTACCGAAGCACCTGAAAGCAAACAACCAAGTTCAGAGAAGACCACAGAGAAATATATGTTTGTTTGCAACCAAGTATTCATGATGTTACCTGCTCAGGTACCGAAGCACCTGAAAGCAAACAACCAAGTTCAGAGAAGACCAAGAACTCCACAGAGAAATATATGTGAGGATCCCGTCCTTTGGGTAACACCTGCTTCTTGATTATAACATTCAGGATTAACAGCTTTAGGGTATTCATTGTTCTAATTTTATTGTATTCCTTTTTCCCACTCATTTCTTTCCATGTTAATAACCCATATTGATTTTATGTGTCTTGCTAAAACAGGCAGACGGGATGACTTTCCTTAACATTTGATGTTCAAAGTTTCTTTAAAGACTTTGCTTCCTAATGGGGACCTGCCATCTCTCCTGTCCTCATTTCTCCCTCCCTCCCTCCCTCCCTCCGAATTTGATGAATTTTCGTTAGCTGTGTCCCTCTGCCTTTTGAAGAAGGTGATAATTAACACTTCATCATCTGAGATGTGGATTTGAATAACAAATGCTCCATGGGCTAGCAAGATTATTTCAGCACCTTTTATGTGAAAATATATTCACTCACCAAAAAAAAAATTGGGGAGAGGGTGCTTGAGCCACTCTTGAAGAAAGCTATTAATTGCTTGTCCCTAATATATTCTTTAAAAGAGTAAATTTATACATTGTGTCCTTTTTTTTTTAAAAAAAGTGTTTAATATAAGCTTCTGCATTTTGATGCAAGAAAATCAGAACTGGTCTAAAACTTCTAGAAATGGTTCTTAATTCTCAAGAGTTCCTTTCTTCATCTTGGTTTCATCCAAAGTGTTGGGCAACAAGCCTCGCACAGGTTAAGGATCTGAGGAGTACTAACCCAATAGTTTCAAAGATTTATTATTTTTATAACTGACTTGTTTAGAATAACTGTCCTATTTCTTCAGCCGAGACTTCGGAGAGCCCGTGTGTTGATTGCTACTTTTATCATCAAGAAATGATTGCGCTCATTGATTTTTAATCAAAGCGTGTGTCATCCACAAAAGAACCTGCCTACCAGCTTGTGCAACTCAAAATGCACCTGGGGCTTTGTGTTTTGAGATCAATGGAGGGCTGTGTTTGTGCAAATCTGCCTCTGCTGACTTAAGAATGAGCCTGACAAAGTTGTTGAGCTCAAAAGCATCTTGGAATTCCTTGTTTATGCTCACCGGGAAGTTTTGTCTCTTTAAGTCTTGATTGTGAGCCCACAAATTCAAGAGCACAATATTTTCGCAGGTGTTCATCAAGGAAGGACCAGTCTGGAAAACTGTGTGTTGCAGTGTGAAACAACTGGGGTTTCCATCCGGACATCTGCTGAGTTCTCAATGAAGAACTCTGACTTGTATGGGTCTAAGGTAGGAACAGATGTTTGCATTTGTTGGTTGTCCTCTTTCCCAGAGCATCAAAGAGCTCCCATGGAACCATCGCTGTAGATGACATCTCTGTCAAAAGAAGCTGGATTGATCACAAATAAAGTATTCCAATAAAGCTACGTGGGTTGTCAATACCAGCAATGGCACGTTGCAAGAGCTGGTAGAAGTCCAAGAATGGACCCCATGATAGCTCTGTGCATGTTTGTTGAGAAATAGCTCTTGCTATGTTCAGAAGGTCTTAGCTGCTTGTGAGGTAGCCATAGATTTGTACAAACTAGAGCGGATAGCTGACTCTTCCGCTACAGTCATCCTGGACTTACGACCAGTTGTTTAGCAGCTGTTTGAAATTATGACAAAGTCCTCAAACATTACTTCATCACGATGTAAAAAAGATGTTGAGACTCTAGAAAGAGTGCAGAGAAGAGTAGCAAAGATGATCAGGGGACTGGAGGCTAAAACATATAAGGAACGGTTGCTGGAATTGGGTATGTCTAGTTTAATGAGAAGAACGAGGGGGGACATGATGGCAGTCCTCCAATATCTCAGGGGCTGCCCTAAAGAAGAGGGGATCAACTTGTTCTCCAAAGCACCTGAAGGCAGGACAAGAAGCAATGGATGGAAACTAATCAAGGAGAGAAGCAACCTAGAACTAAGGAGAAATTTCCTGACAGTCAGAACAATTAATCAGTGGAACTCCTTGCCTCCAGAAGCTGTGAATGCATTTGCTTAATGACTGCTGCAAAACTTGTAAAATCGGATCTGGTCACAAATATCACGATTTGAGGTCATAATGGGGAGGTTCCCTTGAGGTCCTAAGTCAGAGGGCTTCCTCTGCTTGAGCTTTTTTGTAGTTTTCCACGCTGTTTGCTACATTTCCCGCCCCTTACCATCCATTTGAGTGATTTCTGCTGAAGGCAGCTTTCACTAGAGAAGTTTCCAGCAATCACCCCTGCAACCACTGCCCAGTTCAGACCAAGTTAGCATCTTCATTGCTGTTGTCTCTTGTGTCTATGGGGATTCTCAGTCATCCAGATCGTGGGTGTCCCAAAGGTGATTCTTTCAAGGGGCAACTAGACTTTCTTGGTTTTTCCTTGAAGACGTTTCGCTTCTCGTCCACGAAGCTTCTTCAGTACTGAAGAACGGAAGAAGCTTCTTGGATGAGAAGCGAAACGTCTTCAAGGAAAAACCAAGGAGGTCCAGTTGCCTCTTGAAAAAGTCCCTTTGGGACACTGTCTCTCCTGTGTTTGACCTGCTTCTTAACCGTTTCTTCTCCTCGAAATTTCAGAGTGCTGGGATTGAAATCTACCCAGGCAGCACCTGTACTCTGATTGGGAATGGGCTACACCATTGTAAAGAAGGGATCCTTATCAAGGTGGGTTCTAGCTTGAAAGTTAAATACCAACGTTTGAGTCCGTAGTTGAAAAGGATTGTTTAGCTATTCCACTTTTTCTTGTTTAACAGTCTTTTACCACCCCAACCCCCCGGGGATTTTTTTTTAAAAAAAAAAAGCCACCAAGGACTGCAAATGGAAGCGTAGCAAAGTGGTTCCTTCGCAAACGACCAGTGTCGTTGCGTTTTGCTCGTTTTGTGGAGTAGAATCTTTCTCACAAAAGTTTGTGCTTTTTTTTCATCAGATAGTAACCCTTTACAGTGCCCCCAGTTTTATTACTTCTGCACCAGAGGGACTCTACTGGGAAGTGTTGCAAACTGAGGTCCTTTTTCAAGAGGCAATTGAAACTTCTTGTTTGTGCTTGAAGCCATTTCGCTTCTCATCCAAGAGTCGTTGCAAAATTCGATGAATGAGAATTGAAAAAGCACTCTATGTTTCTTTACCTACAGTAAAAGCAGGGGGAAAAACCCCCACTGGTAGGAAGATATATTTTTTTACTGGGTTATTTCCCTGCGAGGTCAAGACAATGCATTTGGTGAATCTCTCCTCCATTTATCCTCACTATAGTTAAGTTGGGCTGAGAGAAAGAGAGAAATTGTCCCATGGTCACCCAATAATCTCCGTGATCAAGCTAGGACTTAGATCATGGATCTCTTCTGTCCAGGTTTGGTAAAACCACGATTGCACAGTACCGCAAAGCTGATTAGGAAATTAGGAAGCTGATTCCAGATGCTGATTTCTGTAGCTCTGCTTAACATCTGGATGGCAGATGTTGGCAGGATGGTGAGTGGCCTAGCTTTTGTTATTGCTTCTTTCCACTCCATTACAAGTCCTTATATGTGGGCCTTTGGTTTTCCATCTGGAAATAAGTTGAAAAGGCGTCTTCTTAGAACTGTTGAGCTGGGTAGATCTCATGCAACTCTCTCTTGGCTTTTAGAACTTTTTGGATGAGCATTGTGATGTTCCCAAGATAACCATGAAGAACAATGTGATACACAATAACGAAGGCTATGGTGTGGTGCTGGTGAAACCTAAAGAGGCTACTGAGATCGTGCCAGAAAGCACGTCAGGTATGATTTTATAGATGTTACAGTACTGGCTAATGAGTGGCCTAGTGGCCTAGAAGTAGAACTCTTGCCATACAATCAGGAGGCAGGCTGTGAATTCGATCCTAGGTAGCAGCAGATACTTCTCTGTCTGGGTGCAAAGGGAAAATATCTGCTGTGAGCTCCATATAGGTGTCAGGAAGGGCATCTGGCCAGCAAATGCTCAGCTCCAATCAGTCGCTTTGACTCCACCCTGATTCAGGGGATTGTTAAAAGAAAAAAAAATACAGTACAGGCAAATCCATCAGCATTACCATTAAGCTTGCAGAAAGGACACGGTGCATGCTACAGGTTGCAATGTAGCCTAAGCCAGTGTTTTCATACTGCCACAGTTGGATTCCCCCAATGCACTAAATAGGAACCAACCAAACCCTCTTATGGCCTCGTCCGATGCATGAATCCATTGTAGATTAAGTCAAATGCTGTGAATCCTGTACTGACTTACTCCAATAAGCTGTAAAATCAATTTGGTGTCACTCTTTCTGATTCAGAGCAAACGAAAGAGGGCACGACGACTGACGGTGCCGCCACTGAGAACTATGCAGGTCTTCATGAATCCGGTAGCGGTGAAGTGGGCCTTTACGGAAGAGACAATGATGACGATCACGGAGAAGGCAATTTTCAGATATCAGAGGAGGTTTGGGCCACCTTGCTGAAGAAGAACCAGCTGTGCCAAAAGAGACGGAGCCAGCTGGGTATCCCAGAGGCAGACAGCCAGATGTCTCAGGAGGTGTTTGTGTCCATCGTGGGCAACCAGTTCAAGCGTAATGGCAAGGGGTGTTTTGGAACTTTTCATTATTGACTTTCTGAATTGCGTTATAAGGCCAATAAGATCACCAGCAGTTAAGCGCTGATGCTTTCCAGAATAGTTAAAACTCAAGATCTTGACTCCTACTTTTTCTCCCCGTATTTAAATCTGGTTATATTCCCTGCTTGACTGTGTTCCTTGTGTATCCTTTTCAGCAGTGTGTGTGTGCTTCACAGGAGTGGAAGTCATATGTTGCTTGGAGTGAGTCTTGAAGCCATAACTTGAGAGTTGAAAGCTCTCCGATGACTCTCCTGAAGAGAGAAGCTTCATCCTTATTGGGTTTGTGTATCAATTTATTGTTACACTATTTATATCTAAAATCAATCACCTCGTTTTAAAAATAAAATAAAGCTCTGTACATTTAAAGGGAGACCGTTGGCACTACCGTTCTACCTCACGATGCAGGTAACACGAACGTTTGTTTTTTGAGCAACGGCCGTGCGTCATTTTCAGCTATATTGAATAAACCTTCCTATTGAGCAAAATTGTCCTCTTGTATCTTTTTTGGCAACAGAAACAAGCTTTTGAATTTTAATCTCTGTGTTGCCTATGTTTGGGGAATACAGGGGTTTTTTTTTTGGAGAAAATAATGGGATATTGTCTTTGGCTCTGAAATCCATTTCTAGTTATGACCAGAACGGTTTGAAATTTTATCCACCTCTATTGCTAAATTGAGAAGTTCAGGAAGGCATGTGCGAAAGGCGTGGTTTGGTTTGAACATGTGCTTTAAAAGATCTGCAGAATCTTTTTTGGGCCAAAGATCTGCAGAACCTTTGCGGTTCAGAAGAATCAAATCATGGAATATTTTGATGGTTTTTTGGTTCAGCCAAATCAGCATCCAAATGGGTCTTTATGGCTGACTGTGAGAAATACAATGTGCCTTGCATCTCTTCCCTATGCTTCATAAAAAAAGGTAAACATTTTCCCTGTCCAGTTTTGTACAGCTCTTAAGGGGTGGTCCTCATCTCCATTTCCAGCTGAGGGAGCCAGCATTGTCTGAAGATGCTTCTCTGGTGGCGTGGCTGGCATGACTATACTCCAAGGTGCACAGAACGCTGCTATCGTCCCACCGAAGTGGTACCTATTTATCTACTTGCACTTTTCATGTTTTCAGATTGCTAGGTTGGCAGGAGCTGAGGCAAGAATCGGAGCTCACCCTATCACACGGTACGTGGGTCTCGAGCTGTCAACCTTCTGATTAATAGTCCAGCATCTTAACTGCTGGGTCATTGCACTCCCTTTTGTTCTTCATAGGGATGCCAGTCTCTGTTGGGTTTTGGTTTTTTTTTGGCATTCTCTGGATGTTTTCCTTTAGACTTTTCGTTACCAGGCTAAGTAACAATACCAGTGTATGGCAGGAGTGAAGTTTGTTGGTTTACTGTATATATAATAGCTTGCCTTGCCAGTCTTGGTTGTTGAGGCTTGTTGATAAATGCAGTTTCTTTCCTGATTGTTTATCCGGTGCTATTTCTTACTCATTGCTAAGAAGGATGTACTCTGGGCTGAATAATAATAATAATAATAATAATAATAATAATAATAATAATAATAATAATAATAATAATAATAATAATAATAATAATAATAATAATAATAATAATCCCTCCTTTTTTCTATGATTTCTGCTGCATTTCTTATCAGAAAGGACAATTAAGAAAGAAAATCATGGTGATATTACGTGTCCGGTTGATTGGAGGTTCTGGAAGCTGTTATTTAAAAGTATTCTTTGCTCTCAAGAGATCCCTAGTTGAATATGTTTGACCAAGCCTAGAAGGAACGTGCTTGATTTTAAGTGGTATATGTGAAGGTGTATTGATTAGTTAGGTTTTGTACTGTTCACAGCTCACAACTTCCACTGTTTGCAGGGATAAGCTAGTTTACCATTATTATATACGCAAATCCTCAAGCCAGCTCATCTTTCTAACAGCAGAAGTTTTGTTATTACTTTCCCCACTTCCCAGAAGATTTTTATTTGCTCACATAGTCATGGATAAAACTATGTATTGATATTTGCAGCTCTTTATTTCACAGTGAAGCAGCACATAAAATATTTTATGCGATGATGGGCTTCTCAATGCTCCTTCATAGCAAATCAATAGCCCCGGAAAGTTGGTCTTCAAAACTTTGATAAATAAGAGAAGTTAAGAGGGATCAATGCTTGGATACATGATTGACATGCCATTTGCTCCTGTGTATAGAGTTATTTGGAGAAAGGTGAATTGTTGAGAGAAATGGACCATTGGCCTCTCTTTCAGAAAGATCTGAATTCCTCCTCTTAACAATGTTAATATGGACCAGAGGGATTCCCCCCACCCTTAAAAAAGGCCAATATTTGCTCAGGATAATTCTCTAAACTCGAACCACTACTTGCTCTGTTTAAATAAGAGGCATTATTTGAAGGTGCTATGGATTGTATCACAAATGTTATGCCTTAGACTGGTTGGGTTGATAGGTCTTCCAAACTGCAGCATGCTAGGGTGCTACAATGATGTTTAGTGTTTTGCTTCTTAATAGTGAAGAATGGAGATGAGATTTCTAGGCCCTCCTTATAATGATCAACTGGTAATTACCCCAGCCTAAGTTTCAATGTCATTGGAGATCTTGTAAAGTTTAGAAAGGTGGAAGTGAAGTTGGAATGCAATGGGGATATTGTGTACAGGACCAGAATTTGTGGTTATCTGAGATGAATTCAATCCCCCTTGCTAGATTATTCCTCCAAAATAATAATAATAAAAAAACTGACCAGAACTAGTAAAAACAAACTCTTAACAATTGAGACTGAATTTTCCAAGGACTCAGTGCTGTGCTAACTGATCCTGCAAAAATTAACTGAAATACACTTCCAATCATTCATGCTATTGATATTGAATTGAATTGAACTGGGTATGGCTAGTCCGGTGGAAAGAAGGACTACGGGTGACATAATTGCATCATTCCAATATTTGAGGGGGCCGCCACAAAGAAGGCTCAACCTATCCTCCAAAGCACCAGAAGGCAGGACAAGAAGCAATGGATGGAAACTAATCAAAGAGAGAAGCAACCTAGAACTAAGGAGGAATTTCCTAACGGTGAGAACAAATTCACCCGTGGAACAGCTTGCTTCCAGAAGTTGTGGGTGCTCCAACACTGGAGGCTTTTAAGAAGAGACGGGACAGCCACTTGCCTGAAATGGTAAAAGTGGGGTTAGAGTAGAAGACCACCAAGGTCCCTTCCAACTCTGTTATTCGGATTCATCAGTAGAAATGATAAATTTCCATCAGTGGAAATTCTTATCTCCTTTGCTTCTTCCTTGTTGGCTGAATCTCGTTTTATTCAGTGGAGAATATAGAACGGTGTGTGCTGTGCATCGTATTGACTGTACTTTTAAAGATTGAAATTCCTGATCGGTTGATTGAACTGAATAAAGTCTGCATCTAATTCCACCTCCCAAGCTGGATACTGTAGAGATGCATGGGCTTCAATTCCCAGAATTCCTCAGCCAACACGATCATTAATTACATTCTGGGAACCAAAATGCACATGACTGGAGAATGCCAAGATTGGGGAACTGGCAGTTTTACTTCATTTTATTTTAAGAAACGCTATTTCTGGCTCTTCTCTTGTTTTATTTTTAATTTATCGGCTGACATGAAAACTGAAGTTGGTCTAGTTTTTTTTTCTTCTTCTTGAATCTTGGGATGTGATTTTTTTTTAACTCGTACACTGTGACCTGGTTCTTAAGGAGACAAAAGGTAAGTTCTAGAACAAAGTTACACCTCTGTGTAAACCTGATTTGCCATTGCAGTGGCCCTTGGGTCTTAGGAAAACAATAAGGCACGGCGGACATTTGATTCTGTGAAAGGAAGTAACTTTTTCTCTTGTTTTATTTTGGAACTGATTCTCTGGTCCCAAATGGATATTTTAATGAGGTGAAGAAAGAACTGATGACAATATACCTGTCAGTTACATGCTGATAGATTCAGTTTCTATGCCGCTTCCCACTAGTAAGTTCTTTATTTTTAGACTCCCCTAATAAAACAAATGTCTTAATGTGCATAGTGATTAGGTCATCTTATTTGCCAGCTATTTGCCAACGAGAGCTGGACTCTTAACACTTGCTCACAGCACGAGATGCATATTAATAGACAATTTGCTTGTGCGCTTCTCTCTTATATGCTAATTTGCTCCATGCAAATAATCGGCTCAGTGCGGGTTTTCACTCCAGAGTTCTACAAAATAGATAGACGGTTGTGGCAAGGTTGAACTCGGAGGGCAAGGGGACAGGAAGATCTTAATAAAAGATAGCAATAGCACTTAGACTTGTATACCGCTTCACAGTGCTTTACAGCAGTTTACAGAATCTGTATATTTGCCCCCAACAATCTGGGTCCTCATTTTACCAACCTCAGAAAGATGGAAGGCTGAGTTAAGCTTGAGCCAGTCAGGATCGAACTCCTGGCAGTGGGCAGAGTCAGCCTGCAATACTGCATTCTAACCACTGCGCCACCAGGGCTCTTGATGATGAAATAAGACAAGGAGATCAAAGCCTTCTCTTCGCCTTCTGCATTGGCAGAGCTACCTTTCTGAGTCACTTGCTTTGCAGAGAGAACAAGAAAGAGTAATTTGCAAGGGTCAGTCATGCCACTGGTGAAGCCGAAGGCAGCCAAGCAAGAAGGAACGTAAAAGTATAAGATACGCAAACAAAAAGTAAAGAGACCGGGGCCAAGGCAAAAATAAGGCATCAATTTACTTCCTACCCAAATTTACCCTCCCTTTAATGGTCCTTGAGATGAATGATGGATTTGAGACTGTGTATTTAATTTAGAGAAAGGTTCATTCAGGGGAATCAATGACAACCTCAGGAGTAATTGGACTAAATGAGGACCCAGATTGAGGACCCAGATTGTTGGGGGCAATTAAGCTGACTTTGTAATAATGCCGCTTGGGGTGTGTGTGAAAGCCCTAATAAGCAGGCATATACATAGAATGAAGGCTACTGCTAAGCTTGTAAGCCGCCCTGAGTCTTCGGAGAAGGGCGGGATATAAATGGAATTAAAATAAATAAAAATAAAAATAATTCAATGGGAAACAAGAAAAATCAGGTTTTTGAATCTCGCCGTTCCTTTGGATTCTTTCCTGCATTGTGTCCGAATGGGCCTTTGAATTGAGGCAGATTTCCAGTTTGACTATTTTAAATTTATTTATTAAATTTACATGCCACCACACCCCCCCACGCTCCCATCCCATTCTGCAAAGCGAGTCTGGGCAGCTTACAATTAAAACCAGGAATCTAAAAATACGATGAATGAAGGTAAGTATATACGTCCCGGCATAAGGTTCCAGGGTCCAATCTGAGTCAGTCACCGGGACCAAAGCTATTCTTCCATCTTAAGCATCACTGGGGAATTCTATTCTCTCTCCAGAATTGCTCTCTCTCTCCAGAATATTTAAAAATATCAGAAACAAAAATATGAAACCAAAGACAAGATTGGTACAGTGGTGGCATCTTCCCTGTTAATCCAAGCAGTCATCTCCAATATGGAGTGCCCCATCAGGAGCCCAAGCTGTCCAGCATAGCCAGGCTTTGATGCCTTCTGAAAGGCCAAAAGGATGGAGGCAGACCTCACCCCAGCTGGCAAGTTATCTCAAAAGAGTGGGGGGGCGATGACAGAAAAGGCTCTCCTCCTAGACCTAGCCAGCTGAACTTCTGATCCACAGGGCCCACAGAATGCCCCTTCGGTTGGATCAAGTGGGCCCTGGACCCCACTCACTCGTTGGGGTGAGACGGTTCCTCAGATAACCTGGATCCCCTTTTAATGGGATGTTTGTCCGTTCTCCACCGAGCCCCTCCTTCGTAAATGCGTTCTCTGCTTCTGAGAAAGGAAGAGAGAAAAAAAGCTGTCATGATTCAGATTTTTCTTCTCTAGATTCTGTTGACAAATCTCCACAGAGCCTGGCACAGCTCAGCAAAGGAGAAGGATGCATTCCTCACGCTTGTTTGCAGCAACCCATCAGGTATAAACACTTCCTGCAACGTTTGCACAGTTGTCTTAAAATGTCATTGTCAATGGCGTGAATGTTTTTGGAACAACCCCCACCCCCTCCCTCAAAATCCCCTCCTTTCTCCATTTCAAAAGAAGTCCAAGGGCTGCTTGTCGGAAGCCACGCACCACCCATGTTGCGTATGAATCTGAGAAAACACATTTTTTGCTGCAAAGGGCTCCATTCGGCTCTGGTAAACAAGCTGTTAGAAGACAACTCCGCTGAAATCTCCCTGACATCTGTTTCTGTTCTGTTTAAAAAAACAACAACAACAACCCCCCAAACATAGCCTTTGCACCCTAGCTTATTACATGCCAAGACGACTTGTTCTTCAAAGGGGCAATTCCTCTTTTTTAAAAAAATAATAATAAAAAAGGAAAGACCCAAACAATACTTTAAACCAGGGGTGTCAAACTCAATTTCATTGAGGGCCGCATCAGCATTGCGGTTGCCCTCAAGGGGCCGGATGGGTAGGGCCAGGGTGGGTGTGGCCTACTGGGTAGGCATGGCTAGAGTGCATACGGCCTACTGGGTGGGCGTGGCCAGTTCTCCATGGTTCACATCAAGGGTGCCTATGGGGGCCTGGGCAGGAGTGGGACAGATCTGAGGGTCTCTGGCAGAAGGAGGGTCTCTGGGCCAGGGCCAAGGCAGTGGGGGCTGTTCCCTCACTGTTTCCAGGATGGCTTCGCGGACCACATGAAACCACTTCGCGGGCCGGATCCGGCCCCCGGGCCTTGTGTTTGACATGTCTGCTTTAAACAGATACTTCTAATACAGAACGCGACCAACGAACGTGATAAAATATTCAGAAAGCAAAAGAGAAAAAGATCGAAGGGCTTGTTTTTGAAAGATCGTCTCTGCAGCTCTTGCAAAAGTGAGACAGGGGACGGAAACTTTTTTGAGAAAAGGTTTCCTATCCTCAACATGATGAGAAGGCCTGTTTCACAATTATTAACCTACAGTAATCTCACAGTTGGAAGGAGAACCTCATCTTTTTCTGGAAGATCTCAGCTGGCGAGTTGACACAAGAAATGAACGGGAGTTAGCTGTTTTATAGGGCCTTAAAAATTGTAACAAGCATTATGAAACAAATGAAGGAAGTGGAAATGAATCTTTTCGGTCCTGGCCTTAAGGATTTGAAATAGCCTCATGGAACAAACCACCAGGATGCCTGAGGAATATATAATGATCCTATTACTTGTTCCTCTAGCCCAGTCTTTATTTCCACTGAGAATGGCTTTCCGACTAAATAGTTCATCATAGGCTACCTGACATCGCTAGCTAGAAGTGGCCAGGAGCAGAGCTGGGAGCCTTCTAAATAGAAAATGCAGGTGCTCTACTAACACCAGCTGCCTGCAATTAGTGCAGGTTCGCGTCCCACCAGGCTCAAGGTTGACTCAGCCTTCCATCCTTACGAGGTAGGTAAAATGAGGACCCAGATTGTTGGGGGCAATAAGCTGACTTTGTAATAATGCCGCTTGGGGGGGGGCGAAAGCCCTAATAAGCAGGCATATACATAGAATGAAGGCTACTGCTAAGCTTGTAAGCCGCCCTGAGTCTTCGGAGAAGGGCGGGATATAAATGGAATTAAAATAAAATAAAATAAATAAAATCACCGTCCCTTCTTGTTGCATAGAGGAATAAATTTGTGTTAGCATTGACTTTCAGTTGGGAAGGGCCCCTGGTGCTTTCTGAGCTTGGTTGTTTTCTTGGAGACGTTTCATTACCCAAACTAGGTAAAATCATCAATACTAGTGATCATCATTAGCACTGATGATGTTAGCAAGTTTGGGTCATGAAACGTCTGCAAGAAAAAAACAACCTTGGAGAACATCAAGGACCCCTCATTTCAACCCTGAGCTACAAAATATTCTAGAGATCATCAATAGCTTACCAAATTTCATTTTTAATGTGTGCCGTTGTACCCACAGTAAAAAAAATATTACAGTAAAGGTTATCTAATCTAGTTTGGGTAATGAAACTTCTGCAAGAAAACAACGAATCTTAGACAAGCTCAAGGACCCCTCATTTCAACCCTGAGCTACAAATATTCTTCTTTATTGGTGATTTTCAATTGTCCTAAAAGCAATTTCGGGCAAAGCCCAGAAAAATAAAATTTAGTAAGAAAAAAATGTTAAAGGGATGGCATAAAAGGAAGGAAATGTAATTACATCCAGTTGAACTCCAACACCCTTCACAATACTTCTTGGAACTATGTCTTTGTTCATCCAAAGTAGGGTTACTGTATCTGCATTGCAAAAACCTAGATAAGCAACAGATAGGCAGCAATTTTGCAGTCCAGATTTTGTAGCTCCCATCAAAAACACGTTCAGTAAGTTACTATTAAATTAGGGAATGGGGTCTAGCTTGGAAAGTTTCTGCCAAAGAATCTAATTAGGTGGCTCGGGATGCTGCAAGGCTCCATTTCATGTGCCCGACGACCATTCCTAATTTAGCTCAATGGTGCCCATGCTCAAAAGAAGTCTAATTTGCGAAAGAGTTCTGTTCTACGTCTTCAAACCACGCCGATCAACAAACACACACAAGTTTGCAGCTCAATTAATGGCTTTCATCCAGGCCTATGGGAAATAATTAAATACTGCATGTAAAGAGATTTCCATCCTCCTTTACCCCATTATCAGAATCCTTGTAACAATTTGTAAGACAAGCTGGAGTCATATGTCACCTTAATCCAGAATGTGATTGGTTTGATTTTGGTTTAACATGCTTTGTGAATCTAGGGACTTTGGTTTGTAAGCCATAGTTAATGGATTAACATGTTGTATGAATCCAATTGGCCGCTCCAGACATGATTCAAGCAGTTTAGCCTAAAAAATGCCAATGTTGTTATAGCTTAGATTCAGGACCTGGTCTCACTGTTAAGTGTTGTTGTACAGTGGTCTCCTTGTGCTACCAAGGAGTTGCACAGACAAGGAAGGGTACTGAGAGCAGTAAGAGTCACACAGTAACCACAAGAGTACACTGAGTTGTGAAAGCAAAAAGTACTTTACTTTTGAGGTGGTGTAAAAACAAAAAAATGCACGGTCAAAAATAAACAGTCCAGGTCATACACAATAGCAACAGTCCAAGGAGTATTCCAAATACAAAGTCTTCTTACCGGTCCAGAGGTCAATACACAGTTGTACTGGTTTATCACAGTAGTAAACCAACAGTACAGCAAAACAGAGCAAAAACAGTAATAGTAGAGAGCAGTGAATTCAGAGAGAGAAAGAAGCTACGTTCCTAGCTCCCTCTTATGGCCATGAGAACACTTACACACCCATTGGCCAATTAACATCTTAAAGTCACAACATCATGGTTAATATATTTTCAACCCAACATTGTAGGCTATCACCATATGCCTAACACTCACAAGATGTCGTCAGATCAGGAAGAAGACCAGAAAGGAACTTTCAGAATCCAGCAAGTAAGCCACAGCAGATTCTGACTTCTTTCATTCTCCACCCACCTCGCAAACATGTTGCCATTAGCAAAGGGTACAACGAAAGGCAGAATAATGGAAGACTGCTCAGCTCAGACACATCAAGAGCCTCTTGGATCCATCAAGATCAATCTATGAGAAGACCAGTAAATTAGGGCCAGCTATGCTTGACTAGAGATAGAGGCTGGGTAGAGTAGTTTTCAAGGAGTAGTTAGGGCTCTCAGGATTGCTAGCATAGTGCTCTTTTGAAGGGCTTTTGTTAATTTCTGTTGTGAAGATGTCCTTGCTGCTGACTGTGTGTCATCAAGTCAATGTTGACTCTTAGCAGCCACAAAGATGGACCTTCTCCAGGAACTGGTTCCTAAGATTTTGATCCAGTCTACATCTGGATTATATTCTCTTGCTGTCTAGGAATGCCTATGAACTAGAATTGGAGTTATAACCCAGAAGATAAGTCTTACATTTTAATTGCAATTAAAAGACAAACAAGCATGTTTATTTGGGAGGCCTGGATAACTATGTCCATGCATTATGTGGTTTGAGTTTGGTTAGTATGTTGTGTGAACTAAGTCCCTGTAAAATTCTGCAGCCATGCTATATTAAGCCGAGAGCAAGCAAGGAGTTGAATCTCAGTATATTTGTGGTATGTAGAGAAGGTGAGGGGAGATAAAACCAGAACTAATTATAACCAAGTGGATCATTTCACTAAAGAGACAAACACAGATACTGGAGCAGAATGGCAAGTAGCTGTGAAACATTTTAATCAGCTGAAAGCAGCCAGCTTCAGCTTCTTCAAGAGAAGAATTTTAATCAATGCATAATGCTCTTTTATTTTAACCAGTAGAAGGCAAAGAGATTTCAGCTAACGATGCAGACTAATATATTCTAAACAGCTCAGGGCTCTGCAAAATGTGGAACTTTAAGGTGACTTGAAAGGAAGAAACAAAACTGCATATTGTCCAAGGATTGGACATCAGCAAGCAGAGCCTCAAAGCCTGAGGATCATTTCAAGACAGGCCAATAGGGATGTATGGATGTATGGATTGATTGATTGGATTGAATTTAATTTATATGCCCCCATTTTCTGAATGCTCCCAAGGCATTCAGAAAAACAGAACAACAGTTGGAAGGGTCCTTGGAGGTCTTCTAGTCCAACCCCCTGTTCAAGCAGGAAACCCTGTACCATTTCAGACAAATGGATGTCCAATCTCTTCTTAAAAACTTCTAGTGTTGGAGCACTCATAACCTCTGGAGGCAAGTCGTTCCATTGGTTTGTCATTTTCACTGTCAGGAAACTTCTTAGACTGATGAGAGGACCAACCTAGAAGCAAGGAGAAATTTCCTGACAGTGAGGACAATAAACCAATGGAAAAAATTGCCTCCAGAAATTGTGGGTGCTCCAACACTGGAGGCTTTTAAAGAGAGATTGGACAACCATTTGTCTGAAATGGCTTTCCCACTGGAACGGGGTTGGACTAGAAGACCTCCAGGGTCCCTTCTAATTCTGTTATTCTGATTGCCTTTGGATAGTGTGATGGGGGCAGATAAATCCAATCCAATCAATCAGTTCAGTCAATCAATCCCTATTGGCCAGTCTTGAAGTGAACCTCAATCCAATCAATCAGTTCAGTCAATCAATCCCTATTGGCCAGTCTTGAAGTGAACCTCAATCCAATCAATCAGTTCAGTCAATCAATCCCTATTGGCCAGTCTTGAAGTGAACCTCAAGCTTTGAGGCTCTGCTTGCTGACTGAATTAGAAGACCGGTTACATAGTTAAGATATCAAAAGTAGCACCTCTTGGTAATATTTCCAGAGTTTTTGATTCCTTCCAAAACTAATCTCTACAATTTTATTACTGCAGGTATGTAGGTGAACTCTTGAACTTACTTTTACCCCAGCTAGTATTTCATTAATGTGCTATGATATTTGTTTTAAAGCTGTGGGTGGTTCTAATTCAATTTTTGTTTGAGCTGTAATTTTCTCCATTTTTTTAATACATTGTTAATAAGGTTTAGGCATTGTAGATCAAATGGGATAGGCGTTGGTTTAATTATTGACTTCAGTGAACCTGTTAATCTACATATATTTATTAAGCTTCATTTCATTGCCCTGATTTGGGGTTCAAATATATTCAAAGAAATATTTAAATATGAAAGGCATTTTTTTAAAAAAATAAAAGATATATGATGCAATAAAATCACCGGAGCATTGACAAAACAGAATTCAGTAAAATAGCAATTATAATCTAGACTGCAACTGCTTTAAAATTCTGAAATAATTCCCCTGTCATTTTTGTTTTTTGTGGTATAAAAGGGTTTCAGACTTGGAAGATTCTGCCAATGTACCATTAATGTAGAATTAGCTCCTCTGTTGAGATTCCTAACTAATTTATTGCACAAGGCCAACATCAACCTTGCAAGCCTGAAAATGCACTTCTTCCTACCCATACCTCTTTTACAGCCCAGAATATTAGGGAGGGTCCTTAGTGTTTGTCTCTCCCATTATTTGGTTGCAGCTATGCTGTCTCTTATCTGATCATTCACTTGGCGTCAGACACACTTGGCCCAAGGGAGCAGGATGTTGAGGCTTTGGGAAAAGTTCAGAGAAGGGCAACAAAAATGATTAGGAGCCTAGAAGCTAAAACATACGAAGAACAATTGAAAGAACTAGGTATACCTAGTCTAGTGGAGCCTTGGTGGAGCAGTGGGCTAATGCCTCCTTAAGTAACACCAGCTGCCTGCAATTAGTGCAGGTTCACGTCCCACCAGGCTCAAGGTTGACTCAGCCTTCCATCCTTCCGAGGTAGGTAAAATGAGGACCCAGATTGTTGGAGGCAATTAAGCTGACTTTGTAATAATGCCGCTTGGGTGTGTGTGTGAAAGCCCTAATAAGCAGGCATATACATAGAATGAAGGCTACTGCTAAGCTTGTAAGCCGCCCTGAGTCTTCGGAGAAGGGCGGGATATAAATGGAATTAAAATAAAAATAAAAAAAATAGTGAAAAGAAGGACCAGGGGTGACATGATAGCAATCTTCCAATACTTGAAGGGCTGTTCCAAGGAAGATTGGGGGGGGGGAAATGTATTTAGCAAAGCATCTGTAGGGAGGACCAAAAACAACGGATGGAAATGAATCAAGGAGAGAAGCAACCTAGAACTAAGAAGAAATTTGCTGACAGAACAATTAACCAGTGGAACAAACTGCCTTCGGAAGTTTGTGGGTGCTCCATCACTGGAGGCTTTTAAAAAACAGACCGGACAGCCATTTATCATAAATAGTATAGGTCTCCTACGAGAGCAGGGGGTTGGACTAAACGACCTCCAACCGTGTTATTACTGTTACCTCTTTCAAGGTCTTTGCCACACACCCTCATCACTATTGGATTTGTTGAACCAGGAAGAGTTGGTTGGACCTAAAAAAAATCTGGTCTCGTAATACCAGTCCAGAATTCTAATGGTTTATTTTTTTAAAAAAAATCTTGGTTCCATGTTGGTTACTTTCAGTTTTACCTTTATTTCGGGTCCCTTTCTATGGCCCACTGAGGACTGTTTATTGTAGGGATTCAACCTGGAGTAAGGTGGGCCTGATTGGCTTAAATCTTGATTCACGTCCTACCATGCAACCCTTGAGGAGAGATCGTGAAACTCCCTGGATTCTCAGTTCAGACAGACACAGAAACACACTACCCGTGTGGATGAGGCTATCAATCTTTTTTTCCAACAGAACCAATTGGTACTTGCTAAATCGGTGAGATGTTTCACGGCAGATTTGCTAAGATGTGTGCATTTTTTAGAGAAGGATGCAAGTCCCTGAAGCTCACTTACATCTTTTAAAACAGGAAAGGGGGTGGAGAGGAGGGAGGAAAGCCATATGGAAAACAGAATCCGCTACTCATCTTCACGCTCTTAACATTTTTTGCTTTTTCCTTTTTCTTAAGCGGAACATTTGTCTCTTCCAAATTTGCTCTTCTTGCATGCAAACTATTTTAGATTTAAATCCAACTTCGCAACTTTATAGCTGAAGATGACTCCTGCTGAGGCAAGGGAAAGAGGACAGATGGCATGAGATATTGCCGTAATTTTCCTGACGAAGCACTAGACAGACTATAAGGGGTGCTTCAGAACCCATCTATCCATTCCTCCATGGAAAGGCGCTTGACAGTCACCAAGGACCATCTCAGTCCACCTGGGGGGTGGTTGGGCAGCGAGAAGGACTACAAAGACGAGCTACCCAAAAGGAAAATGTTATTGGCTTCAATCACCCCTATTTAGGTTTTTTTTTTGAAATTCTTTTAAGAAAAGCCCCCTCCCCAGATCAATGTTAAAAAGTAGAACATAGTAAATAACAGTGAATGGTAAACAGCAGCGTTCCAATATTTGAGGGGCTTCTCCAAGGAAGAGGGAGGGGAGGGTCAACCTATTCTCCAAAGCACCTGAAGGCAGGACAAGAAACAACGGATGGAAACTAATCAAAGAAAGAACCAGCCGAGAACTAAGGAGAAATTTCCTGACAGTGAGAACAATTCATCAGTGGAACAGCTTGTCTCCAGAAGTTCTGGGTGCTCCATCACTGGAGGTTTTTCAAGAAAAGGTTGGACAGCCACTTGTCTGGAACAGTATAGGGTCTCCTGCTTGAGTGGGGGTTGGTCTAGAAGACCTCCCAGGTCCCTTCTAATGCTGCTATTCCGTTATTATGTTAAATATATTATTTGTCTGATTGATCACCATAAGTTATAACAAAGCAGGAACCGCAGCTAAAATGTGACTCTTATCTGCCTGCTGTCTGCCTCTAGTTAATATCGCGTATATCAGCACCATAATTGAAGTCAAACTTTGGAGAGGAACCTAGGAGACACAGAGCTGGACAATCGGTCACTTCCAAATCCTCTTTCGCTTTCTGTAGGAAGGTTAGAAGAACCAGCAAGGAAGAAATGTATTACTTCCAGCTTTATGTAGATCTTTGCTCTATGTAGAATTTTCCCCACGACAAGAGTAAATAGATCAAATAGCAAGAAGACTCAGCGTTTATGTTCCGAATATAGAAGATTCCAAGTCCAACACCTGCCATTTCTTCCCACAGTTGAATAAACTCCTGAAACCTTGGGTCTTTAGACAGCTTTTCTTGCTGCAGAGGTTGACCAAGAGTCTGGTTTAGGTCTAAATGAGACAATAAATGTTTTATATTTGTCTACGGTAGCTTAGGCATGCAGTGGCTCAGTGGGTTAGGACGCTGAGCTTGTTGATCAGAAGGTCGGCAGTTTGGCGGGTCGAATCCCGAGTGCCGCGTAGCAGAGTGAGCGCCTGTTACTCGTCCCAGCTTCTGCCAACCTAGCAGTTCGAAAGCACGTAAAAATGCAAGTAGGAAAATAGGGACCACTACGGTGGGAAGGTAACAGCGTTCCGTGCGCCTTTGGCGTCTAGTCATGCCGGCCACATGACCACGGAGACGTCCTCGGACAAGCGCTGGCTCTTCGGCTTTGAAACGGAGATGAGCACCGGCCCCTGGAGTCAGAAACAACTAGCACGCATGTGCGGGGGAGCCTTTACCTTTACCTTTTACGGTAGCTTAAATCTAGAAGTTTATCGGGCTCGAATGGAGGCTACGCTTAGAACGTGAGATCAGCCCTAGAATGTACTGTATCTATTAAACTTCCTACTGGCTTTTAGGGGTTTATCAGGGCGGGGAGTTATTCACCCATTCTATCTCCCCCTCCCCCAATCAATCTTCAGCCAAGCTGCTATCAACCTTCAGCAGATTCCGGCATTCAACCCAGTGTTTTTGTTCTGAGTTGGAATATATTAATTTGCCTGGAATCTGATGAAGGGTGATAGCAGCTTGGCTGAAGATTGGTTTTTTTTTGGGGGGGGAGGATTAGGGAGAGTGAATGAGCAGCAGATGTTGGCTGATCTTAAGAAGGTAAGCAAGCTTTGGCTCTGGTTGGTACTTGAGTGGGAGACCATCAGAAAATCTCATGGTCTAAGCTAGATTGAGAATTTGGGGTGGGGGCATTCTTCCCAGAAGACAGTAGCTAGCCAGCTTCAGTCTGTTGCCAAGAGAACCACTTGCCATGTCCATGAAGTTACTGGAATTGGTCTTCATTCAAAGGGGAGTTTACCTAATCTGTCTAAACTGAATTAAAAGGAAGGTCATTGCTCTGTATTTAATGCCTCATATATATGCATGAGAAAGTGAACGGATACCAGCTGTCTTTCTGCAACTTTTAAGAAAGCCTGGATCAATGCCATGGTTTTCTAAAAGCTCAGATGCTATTCTGAGAAGCTGAGAGGGAATCCCACTTCATTCAGAAGGCCAAAGAATTTCTCTGAAGCTGCTGCCCTGTTAGACTTTGCATCTGAACAAACTGGAGGCACTTGCCTATCAGTTCTGAACCTGAGACGCTCCGCACATTAAGCCTTGCGTTGTTCTGCATACTAACATAGGCCGAGTCTCTTAATGAACCCTATAAATCTATAGTAAAGGGAAAGGTTTCCTCTGTCCAGTCGTATCCACTGTAGGGGACAGTGCTTCTATACTAGCAGTTCAAAAGCACGTAAGTGCAAGTAGATAAATAGGTACCACTTCAGTGGGAAGATTACGCCATTCCATGCACCTCAGCTCTGTTTATTAACCGGCATTGTCCGAAGACATTTTTGTGGTCCTGTGGCCAGCATGAGTATACGCTGAGGTGCAAGGAATGGTGTTACCTTGCCACTGAAGTACCTATTTATCTACTTGCATTTACATGCTTTCGAGCTGCTAGTATCGGAGATGACTAGGCTGAGCCCAAAGGAGGGGGTCAAACACATCATAAGTCATGAGTCTCTGTGTGCCCACAAGTGATCTAAGTTCAGCCCACCTTGAATGACGTCTTAATTCCCACTCATTTCCGTTGACTGTTAATAACTCAGAGTCTTGTAGAGAGCTTAAACTTGCAATAAATCTTCCTGCTCATTTGTATTGCCTGAATCTCCTGATTTCCCTGGCACTAGACAGGTAGGTGGGCAGGAGCGCGGTGCTCGGATTTTAAACCCAGTTTGTCAACTTTCCAGCTGATAAGCTCAGCGTCTTTAACCACTGAGCCATCGAGCCCCCTTGTGAATCCATAACAGTGGATAAATTACAGACTGGTTGAATTGGAGAGTACCATGCACAAAACGTCTTAAATTTTGTTTGCATAACATCTTCAGCAAACTAAATTGGATCTGAGGCAAAATTGAAGCTGGAAGCTGAAGATTTGGGTTCTTTTATGGCTTCGATGAACTCATCGGGGTTGAATTATAACCAAAAAGAGATTGAGACAGTGAACAAAAGCAGGTGAGATTTATCAGGTACATTACCACGTATTATTTACCCCAAGTGACATTTTAACAGCACTGGAAAAAAATATGAAAAAGCTAATAGAGGATTTTCATAAAGCCCATGTGCACATTTGGCCACACGCTGTTCCAAATACATAAATTCATGATTTGTCAATAGTAATGAGACGTGGAGTAGGGGGAACCCGCTGAGTTGCTTGCTTATTCCTGGAGAGAGAAGAATATACATGATTTAGGAGTTGTGAGCATTCACCTCCAAATGTATTCTACAAGCTGTTTTTTTTTTTGCCACCACCACCACCCCTTTCCGTTTTGGTTCTGAAATTGGTATTTTTGGATTTCAATCTTTGGGATAAGAGAGAGATTTGGAAATATACATTCTGTCCATATATACATGTACACAGTCTGAGTTTTTCATCAGTTGGATACTTAAGAGTCACCATTCTGCACATCTATCAATGCTAGATATGATGATGCTTTTAAAGCTAGGGACAATCCATATGATTTGGGACATGAGCAACCCAGAACAGTTAGTGCATATTTCCCTTAATGAAATCTAACGGCTGGAAAAAGTAGTGGATCATCTGCTGATAGGATGGTAAATTACTGGAGGGCTTTAAGGCATCTGCTTTCCTCCTCTGTAATCATTCTGATGGGATCAAAAATGGTCATCCAGACTTGATTGGACAATCATATATAGACTACGTGTCATCTCTTTTCTCCCTTCCTCTTGACCTACTTTTTACATTAAAAACTTCCATTTGATGAATTTACATGCAGGTTGCACGTCGCTGCGTGAGTTAAGGATAGGAAGTCCTCAACCACAATTGAGACTAAAGTTTCTGTTGCTAAGTGAGACAGCTATTAAGCGAGTTTTGCTCCATTTCACAATCTTTCTTGCCACAGTTGTTAAGGGAATCACTGCAGTTGTGAAGTTAGTAACACAGTTGTCAGGCGAATCTGGTTTTCCCCCATTGACTTTGCTGGTCAGAAGGTCGCAAAAGGGGATCACGTGATCCCGGGAAACTGCAACCGTCATAAATATGAGTCGGTTGCCAAGCGTCTGAATGTTGATCACATGATCGTGGGGATGTTGCAATGGTCGTAAGCATGAAAAATTAAGTCTCTTTTTCAGTGCCACGGTAACTTTGAAAAGTCACTAAGCGAACTGTTGTAAGTAAGGTTCATCTTTAGAGAAAGGTGACTTACATGTAAAAAGTTTGTCCGTGTCATTCTAATGTGTCTCCCAGAAAGTTTATCTTTGGTCTTATGACTGCAACTAGAGGTGAGATTTTCTGTCCTTTCTCTCTGTTCTGCCCAACCCGTCCCATCGAAATTAAGTTCTGAATAATTGCATTGACATTTGTCCAAGATCAACAAGGGCTTAATTCACAATTACATGTTTGGATGTTTACAGTAAAAGCACTAGAACACAATGCAGATATAAGGATCTGTGCTCACAGATTAAAACTGAACTAGAAATGTGTATAATTAGGTTTACTAGCAGGTCTGATTAGGTTTATAATTGCAGTCTTATATAATTCATGAATTCAAATATTGGCCGTCTGGTAAAACAACAGAGGTATAGATACCAGCAAAGCTAAAGCCACTTAGAGGCTTCCTTTGAACCTTGGATTCACGTACAAAACTCCGAGATCAATATGACATGTCAGTTTGGGTGTTCAGAGCAAGGCTTTAATCAAAATTCCAACATTTGCCAACATAGCTCAGAATTTTTGCACCCTGGGGGATTCTGGGAGCTGAAGTCCACAGTTGCCAAGGTTGAAGAACAATGGAAAAGAAGATTCTTTTTTTAGTCATCACCTACACGAACAGGTAAAAACAAGCATTCCAGCAGACCTTGCATAAAAATGCAAATTTGCCAAGTGTTTACGTTCTGTTGCCATGTTTTGCTGTGATTCTATTTAAGCACATTAAAACTCACATAACGAAAGTACAGGAGTGAATTCCCTAAGGCAAGTCGATTTATCTCACTGAAAGTTTTCAACTGCATCTTAACTGCTGTTAGAGAGGTGGGTTTTCCCTTGAGGTAGTTGGTGTCCATTGTTGCAATTAATTTCTGATTAATATCTTTGGGGGATCAGTATAAAACCAACCAACAGGAGGACCCATCATTCATTAGTTGCTGGTCAAAAGAGGGCGCTGTTTGATTTTATGTACAGGTAGTCCTTGATTTATGACCACAATGGAGCCCAAAATTTATGTTGCTAAGTGAGATTTTTTTTTTAAAAAAATAGAATCAGTGCTAGACCTAGAGATAGGGATATTGACCCACTGATCATTGTATTCCTTCTCTTATGGTTATAGTGCAGCATTGGGCTCAAGGTTGACTCAGGAGAGAGTGCTATAAAGCACCTTGGGACGGTATATAAGCTAAATGCTATTCTTTTGTGCTAGCTTTCATTGACTTGGGGTGGCTGAAGTCAACCACCTGCTTGAGCCCCCCCAAATTTGTGTTGACTGCTTACAATATGGTGTCCCTAATGTTCCTGACCTTTAAACACATCCCAGCCCAGCTTGCTAAGTTGCCACTTGATGTTAACAGTTGTACATAGAATTGAGCAGACTTTGTGACAGACCATTAAAAGGTACTTAGCTTAACAGTTCATGGGTGTCGGCACGCTTCCTGTTTGCCCACAATTCCTCTTTCTTAAGGCCAGGATGGAAGTACATTAAGTTGAATCTGCTAAAATGTGTACCCGAGAATCATTGAACGACGCTGACTTGATGTAGCTAAGGTTTTATTTTCTTTCTCAGCTTTTTCAGACCCGGCAATGTCCCCCCCTTTCTTTCTCCCGAGAGTTTCTTGTATGCTAGACAAGAGAGTCAGCAGAATCACTGCCAAGTTTGTTAAGTCTACCTACATTTGACAGTGTTGAGTGGTGTCTAGCTATTTCAAGCTGTCTTTATCATTTGTAGATGACAAGACTATTTTGCCTCATACTCTGTGGGTTTTTTCTTCTTCACTTGGCTTCAAGGGTGTAGATGTGTTTGTGTGCATGTGTATATATTTAGAGAGAGAAAGAGACAGAGAGAGACAGACAGATGGACAGATGGAGGGAGGATGTGTAGGGTTTGGTGAGTGTCAAAACCACTGTCCTAAATGACACCAAGAACATCCAGAGTACATCAGTAAGCAGGCATATACATAGAATGAAGGCTACTGCTAAGCTTGTAAGCCGCCCTGAGTCTTCGGAGAAGGGCGGGATATAAATGGAATAAAAAAAATAAAAAAAATAAAACAGCACCCAAAGATGAGCTGCTGGGAGAGTGCCTGAGGCAGGAGCAGACACAGGAGGAAGACCAAGCAGAGCATCTTCTGACAAGATAAAACCCTGCATGGGATGTACATCCGCAAATAGCTGAGGTGGTACCCACCTGGAAACCCTACAAGTGACTTGAATGGGCTGGATTAAAAGACAGCATTGGGCACTGTTCATAGCAGCACAAGAAGAGGCCCTAAGCACCAGCTCCAGAGAAATAGGGTTCTCCTGCACTAGACAAGGTACAAACTGTTCAGAGATGCCTCAGACACAGTCCATCACATAGTGGCAGGCTGTAAGATGCAGGCAAGAACAGCATACTTTGAATAGTAGCTGTCACTGTGTACAGGAATGTACACAACACACAGTGTATGGTCTACCCCTTCCCACTGCAGATAACAGAATAACAGTTGGAAGGGGCCTTGGAGATCTTCTATCTGACCCCCTGCTCAAGCAGGAAACCTTATATGATTTCAGGTTGTCCAATCCCTTCCTAAAAACCTCCAGTGTTTGAGCACCCACAACTTCTGGAGGCAAGTCGTTCCACTGATTAATTGTTCTCACTGTCAGGAAATTTGTCCTTAGTTCTAAGGTTGCTTCTCTCCTTGATTAGCTTCCACCCATTGCTTCTTGTCCTGCCTTTTGGTGCTGTGGAGAATAGGTTGACCCCCCCTTCTTTGTTACACCCCCTTAGATATTGGAACACTCCTATCATGTCACCCCTAGTCCATCTTTTAACTAGCCTAGCCATACCCAATTCCTGCAACCGTTCTCCCTATATTTTAGTCTCCAATTCCCTATTCAATCTTTGTTGCACTGTTGTGGAGAATAACAGAATGAAGATCCTGTGAGACTTGCCGATCCAGACGGAGATCCCAATCCCGACGGATTGCTTCTCAGGTTTTAAAAGAAACAAAAGAAAGAAACTCATGGGAGTTCCTGCTCTAGAAAATTATGCTTGAACCCAAAAAGTGTCCTGTCAAATTGGAAGGAAGGATGTTTTCCAGAATTTACGCCTCCTTCGGAATAAGCAGGAAAAAGCATACAGGCTCCCTGTGGTGAGATGCTAAATAATTTCAGGCCTCACTTAGGAGGTTAAACATGTTTTCATATATTGCGGGGTGTTAGCGAGTGTTCTTTAAATGGCTCTCACATTTCCCACCCTCTCATATATTTTTTTGGTGTATTTCATTTTATGGATGGTTGGCTTGCAAGAAGAGTGATGCAGTTTTCTTTGGCAGCCCAAAAGGTCTTTTTCTACTTCATTAAAAATGAATTGATCACCCAATGCCTTTGCATTGTTTCCCTTCTTTTGATATCCAGACACCACTGTTTACCCCCACAACAAAATAGATGGGTGTAAAAAAAAACAACCCTGGATTTGTGTTCCTAAAAATTTGCAGCTCATGCATGACAGCCTAGCAGCTTCTTAATATTCATTACTTGGCTCCCATATTTTTTATTAGCCTTAGTTATTACAATAGAAAATTGTTGGAGTGAAAAGGATGGCAAAATTTGCAGCAGAAGCTCTTGCAATTTTTTTCCCAGGGTATTATTTGTTCTCTGTCATTTGTATCGTGTGGCAAGAGGGTTTTGGTAGAAGTAAAATAACACAAAAAAGGAGGTTTTAGAGAAATTGGTTGTGCAGTTTCTTAAACGCTTCCTTCCATTCTGAAAGAAATTCCAGTATTTCTCCCTTATTCCTAGGGTGCATTAAGATTTTTTGTCATAAATTATGTTAATTTGGCAGGCCCAGGAACATAGAGTATGTTAATTAGTTGCTTACATTATCATAAATTATGCAAACAAGATAGGCAAATTATTAACACCATATTACATGTTTAGGTTGAAAATTCATGTTAACTGGGTGGCTAAATTAGGCAGGTGATTTATTATAAAGTAGGTTATACTTATAATTGATTATGTTAATTAGGCTGATGATTTATTACAAAGTATGCTAATTAGGTGGGTGAATTAGAAATTGGGGAAAAAAATAATCAATTTTTGATCTCCTTTTCTTAACTATCCTGACATTGTCAATTCAGTTTGGGATATATGAATATCAATTCTCCTGTGTTTAATGACTACAAATCAGTAAAGAACAATTCTTTTGTGATATTTTACCTTGGGATCCAACGAGGATTTTGTCTGCTTTGGTTTTGCAATAACTTACCTGAATTTGTTAAGTCTCTTTATAAATAGGATGGATTTTTTTTAAACAAAAGTATATACAAATGTGGGAGGAAGAATAAAAGTGTAGCCATCTTTAAGAAGAGACTGGACAGCTCTTTCTCTGTTTCCTGCCCGAGCAGGACCTCCAAAGTCCCTTCCAACAACAACTTCTTCTTCTTCTTCTTCTTCTTCTTCTTCTTCTTCTTCTTCTTCTTCTTCTTCTTCTTCTTCTTCTTCTTCTTCTTCTTCTTCTTCTTCTTCTTCTTCTTCCTCTTCTTCCTCTTCTTCCTCTTCTTCCTCTTCTCCTCCTCCTCCTCCTCCTCCTCCTCCTCCCTTCTAGCACTGATAATGATGCCTAGTTTGAGTAATGAAAGCAACCAAGGTGAGACAGCACCAAGGACCCCAAAGTCTTCTTCTTCTTCTTCTTCTTCTTCTTCTTCTTCTTCTTCTTCTTCTTCTTCTTCTTCTTCTTCTTCTTCTTCTTCTTCTTCTTCTTCTTCTTCTTCTTCTTCTTCTTCTTCTTCTTCTTCTTCTTCTTCTTCTTCTTTCTTCTTCTTCTTCTTCTTCTTCTTCTTCTTCTTCTTCTTCTTCTTCTTCTTCTTCTTCTTCTCCTCCTCCTCCTCCTCCTCCTCCTCCTCCTCCTCCTCATTTTAGCATGACACCATTTTGTTTCAGTGAGGAAAGAAGGGTGAAAGACCCTAGGAGAGCAAGAATTAGAAAAAAAATGATGCAGAAGACAGAAAAATCTCAGCAAGTTGCATTAGTTTAATATGGGGCCTAATGAATACTTGGCTTCCATCTAGGGAATATCAGAGTTGTAGGCTAGACTGCAACACTATGGATATCAAAGTTGGACTTTGAAGAAACAGAATAGAAAAAGTATTAATGCTTTTGAACTTTTACGTTGGAGAAGACTCCTGAGAACAAACAAATGGATCATAGAACAAACCAGTGTTCTCCCTTGAGGCACAAATGACCAGGTTTAAATTATTTTGTTTTGGACACATTATGCAAAAGATCAGCTCCCTGGAGAAGTCCATAATGCTGGGAGAGATGGCAAGAAAGAGGAAAAGAGAATGGACAGGGGCAAAGTGGATGGCCTCAATTATGGAGCCATTGGGGGGGGCAATTGGGCAAACCTAAGGGTCAGGGGTTGGGGATAGATCATTCTGGAGAAGATAGGCCCATGTTGTGATTAAGAGTGAACACCTACTTAATTGCACATAATTAGGCTAGATTGGAGATTACAAAAATACCCCATTATTTCTGCATCATTCCCAAGATATGTGGTGAAATGGAGATCTGTCCCTCCCTCCCTCCCTCCCTCCCTCCCTCCCTCCCTTCCTTCCTCCTTCCTTCCTTCCTCCCTCCCTCCCTCCCTCCCTCCTTCCTTCCTTCCTTCCTTCCTTCCTTCCTTCCTTCCTCCCTCCCTCCCTCCCTCCCTCCCTCCCTCCCTCCCTCCTTTCACACACACCCTGCAAGTTGAAGCCAAAGCAGAATCTTGAATCCAAAAGAATGAAGACTATGAATCCAGTTTACCATTTTTAGTCGAGCATTAGAAGATTACACAATGTGGATACTGCTGTATTGCAAAGAGGAGGATGTTCTAAATTATGCATTGCCTTCATTCCACCAGCCAGTCATGTTTTCCTGAGAAATGCTGTTCTAGCAAAAGGTGGAAATGCAGAGTGAATGATACCCAGAGTAAAAATAAAAAAATAAAAAATGCTGCAGCTGTCTGGCTTTACAATTTCTATGTGCCTACGGTCTATTTTGCTGAACAGACTCTGAATCATGTTGGTGGGTCAGATGGCTAATGAAACATATGCCAGAGAAGGTCACAATAGCCAATGTTTGATTAATAATAAAATAAACGGATTGTAGTCAAGAGAGATTGTGTGCATTCACAAGTGTATCCATCCTTGGCATGTAATCGTCTTCCTAAGGTTAACCTGAACTGTGCCTTGCCCTAAGCAGGTGATAATATCTTAGTAATAGGACATTAATACTGGCTGTTTGGCCATTGGGTATTCTGTCTTCCAGCAAAACTGTGAAACTGGGTGGTTTCTGTTTGATTTGAGAAACTGCCTGAGCCTAGCAGATAGCTATCACCTTAAAGCCATTAACCAAGCTGCTTGCCTTTAACACTCAAATGGATTTGCAGGATGGCTGTGTTTCTTCCACCCAAGGTGATTTAAAAAAATAAAATAAATCCTCAAGCAACAGTGACCAGGGTGGAGAAATGCCTGACATAAGCTAATCTCTACAGTCTCCCAGAACTTAGATCTACCGATCGGTTAATTTCTTAATTACATCTTTGTGAGTGATTGAATCGAGGGTGGCGAAGGTTGCGGGTCAGTTTGCCTGTGGTGTCCCCAAAATTTCTCTTGGCTCATGCTGTCTGCTTGAGCTGCTTTCTTTATTTTGCTACTGATTTCACCAGCATGCTAGTCTGAAGAAAAACAAGCTCTCTGCATGGACCTACAACATCCAAAAATGGAAGAATCTCCCATCCTGAAGTTGGAAACTGCCTGGATGCTTTCCTTGACCCCAAATGTGATTTTATAGTTATTGTCTCCTTATCTCTCTAGTGCTTGACAGAGTTTTAAATGGGACCTACCTACCTACCTACCTACCCACCCTTCCTTCCTTCCTTCCTTCCTTCCTTCCTTCCTTCCTTCCTTCCTTCCTTCCTTCCTTCCTTCCTGAGTTGGAAGAACCTTGGAGGTCTTCTAGCCCAACCACCTGCTCAAGCAGAAGGTCCTACACCATTTCAGACAAATGGTTGTCCAGTCTCTTCTTAAAAACTTCCAGTGTTGGAGCATTCACAGCTTCTGGAAGCAGGTTGTTCCACTGGTTTATTATTTTCACTGTCAGGAAATTTCTTCCCTTCCCTTCCCTTCCCTTCCCTTCCCTTCCCTTTCCTTTCCTTTCCTTTCCTTTCCTTTCCTTTCCTTTCCTTTCCTTTCCTTTCCTTTCCTTTCCTTTCCTTCCCTTCCCTTCCCTTCCCTTCCCTTCCCTTCCCTTCCTCCTTTTTCCTTTCCTCCTTTCCTTTCCTTTCCTTTCCTTTCCTTTCCTTTCCTTTCCTTTCCTTTCCTTTCCTTTCCTTTCCTTTCCTTTCCTTTCCTTTCCTTTCCTTCCCTTCCCTTC
>NC_138213.1:7045872-7123604 GCF_964194415.1 Vipera berus
GGATGAAAGAATCATGATGAAAGAAGCAGAAATGACACTTTCAACCTGGCAATTAAATTTACTTTTTACTTGGGGTTTTGTATACAATTCTAATGCCTGCATCTTGAAAAGGACGTTAAGAGAGCTGGAAAAGGTGTGGAGAAGAGATGGCGAAGGGATTTGGAATAATTCTCTCTGTAAGCAAAGGTCCTCACATTTAGGCTTTTAGCTTAGGAAGGGAAATGTTAGACAGGTTATGACCGATATAGGTAAAAACATCAACGGGGAGAAAAAAGTGGACAGAGGTTGCGGGGGGGGGGAGGGGAAATGCTTTTTCCTTTTCAGATTCATCCAAAGAAGCAGATGCACATCCAGGATAGATAAAATGGAAGTCCAAGTTCACACAATGGAAGGTCATCCTTCAGGATAATAGAGAGGGCCCCCAATCTTCACAGCTTTAAGATCCGATTGGTTAAACTGGTGGAGAATAAGGCCGTCAAGATACGAAACGTAACCATCACGATACCGTTCGACTTCAGTGCTGATATTTCAAAGGCGGGTGACTGGCATGTGGGGAGACATTAGAACATTGATCGGATCCAGCAGGAGACCTTTTCATGTGCTAAACTTGCATAGTTCTAGTTCTTTAAATTCTGATCCTTCTGTAGTCAGGAAAATAGCTACAGATTTAAGGAACCGCAGGGATTTTTTTGAAACTATAGAATACATTATCAACATTTGGAGACGGATGGGTGAATGATTCTCATCCCAGACCAGACAGAGGCAGAATTTTGAAGTGAAGGCAGATGGGACCAAGGGAAGATTTATCTGCCTCTTGAGATGGGCTATTATTATGGATATAGGTGACTAAAAGGAAATCTAGATTTTGTTGTTGTTGTTGTTGTTATAGGTCTCATTTCTGTTCAGGTGGTCCTCGACTTATGAATGTGACTGAACCCAAAATTTCTATTGGGAAGTGAGTTTACCCCCATTTTATGACCTTTCTTGCCAGAGTTGTTAAGTGAATCACTTCAGTTAAGTTAGTAGCGTGATTGTTAAGTAAATCTAGCTTCCACACTCTCTTTGATTTTCGGATCACAAAAGGTGATCAGGTATGCACATACATACATATACATACATATATATACACACACACACACACACACACACATACACAGCATGGCAAATTCAGGATTGCTGATAAATGGAGAATTGTGGGAGATTCCTGACCCCAGTGATCATTTTGGAAAATAGTAGCCAGGTAGCAAAATATCCCTGCAATTCATGTCAGCTTGATTAAGAATCTTCCTTTATCTTTTTGAAGAATTGCAGTTCTCTGTCCAGAGTGCTAAAAGAAGCAATTTCGTTAACACTGAAGGATAAATATCGGTAATCCTAAATAGCATCTACTCAATATAGTGTTAGGATTGGACTGTTCTTTGCAGATGTTCCTTTTGTTCAGTGATTTTTTTAACCGCTAGAAGGAGCTGTGGTATAACCTCCCCCCATCCCAACCCACAGATTCCTTTTTAAGTTTAAAAATAAGAAAGAAAGAAAGAGAGAGAGAGAGAGAGAGAGAAAGAGAGAGAGTCAAATAAACAAAAAACAATTGTATTCTAAAATGCCTAACTGCGCAGATAATCATGTTCTTCCTATGAAAAATATTCTTCTGAGACTTTTGGTTTAATGGCAAATGTAACTTGGGTTTAAAAATAAAAAAAATCAAGGGTGTGCTGAAGCTTTTGCCATCTCGGAGAATACGATAGTGTTAATTTGGGGGTGATAATGAGACTCGATGGCCGAATACCAGCTTTATATCAGTGTTTCTCAATCTCAGCAACTTTAAGATGGATGGACTAGTGAGTTGACGTTCATCTACCTTAAAGTTGCTGAGATTGAGAAATGTGGCTTTACACACTAAAGGCCCTGAGTTCAATCTTTGGAATTTTCAGGTAGATTTAGAATTACCCCCAGTCCAAATTTCTGGAGACCAGATGCTGATTAGAATATAGATAAGCCTTGATCAACCTTAGGCATTAGCTGTTAGGTGTTAGGTAGCTGTGTGGCAGCAACCAAAGAAGCCAATGCAATCCTAGGCTGCATTAACAGAGGGATAGACTCAAGAGCACGTGAAGTTCTAGTACCACTTTACAAAGTCTTAATAAGACTTCACTGCATTGAGTTCTGGTCACCACAATATAAAAAAGATATTTAGACTCTGGAAAGAGTGCAGAGAAGAGCAACAAAGATGATTAGGGGGCTGGAGGCTAAAACATATGAAGGATGGTTGCAGGAATTGGGTATGTTTAGTCTAATAAAAAGAAGGACTAGGGGAGACAGGATAGCAATGTTCCTATATTTGAGGGGCTCCTACAAAAATGAGGGAGTCTAACTATTTTTCCAAAGCACCAGATGGCAAGACAAGAAACAATGGATGGAAGCTAACCAAGGAGGGAAGCAACATAGAACTAAGAAGAAATTTCCTAACAGTGAGAGCAATCAACCAATGGAACAGCTTTGCCTCCAGAAGATATGAGTGCTCCATCACTGGAGGCTTTCAAAAAGAGACTGGACAACCATTTATTTGATATGATATTATGGCGTCTCCTGTTCAAGCAGGAGGTTGGACTGGAAGACCTCCAAGATCCCTTCCAACTCTATTATTCTATGTTGAAATAAAAGATTGGACTCAATAGGATTTCATGACAGTATTTGGGCTTAATCAGAGTGGATGGCCATCTATGATTTAAACGATTTCTACAACAAGCAGAAAGTTGGATTAAATGACCAGTCAGGTTCCTTCCAACTCATTCGATAAAATGTTTTGCCACTGGAATAACCACTCACAGAGTTAGTAGTATCCCTGGTATATTGTTTGTTGAACCTTCATTACTGATTCCTGTTTTATGAAGGTGTTGACCTTGTAATAGCTTTATCATGATTGTTCTTTGGCAGGATTCCAAGCAGGATTTCTATTAACCTCAAGGAAAAGAGTGAGCTAGAAGCCTAGGTTTTATGAGTTAGGAACACGGTTAATTCATTGTCACTGCACCACAGACAGTAGAGAAGTTTAGTGCGTTAGTTCAGCAATAAATTAAGTAATAAACCATTGCCATTTGCCAATGGGAGTGCAAACATATCCATGGAAAACAATGGAATAAACTGGTTTATGTGACGCATATGAAATCCTTAAAGCGCCAGGCACAATAAAAGTAAAGGTCATATTTAATAAGATTATTTCTGTTGATAATCATTAAGCTGGAGAAAGTGCAAATTCCTGCTAAACCAATCCGAGCAAGAATCCATTCAGCTTATGATGCTGAGAATGGATAGAGGCTGTCTGAGAAAATAACCCATAACTCAGAGGTTCACAAATTGTAGCCCACCAGGCAGAATGCAGCCATCTCAACACACATCCTTGGCAAACGTTTGAGGAATCCCCCAGTCTTAAAAGAAGAGAAACAAAACCTATATTCCTGTGGGTATTATTCAATTACCAGCTCTAGAGACGGACAGAACTCCTGTGGGGATCAACAGTAGCTTCTGAGCTGTTTTCAAGGGTAGCCCCATGTAAAAGGCATTGTAATAGTTCAAGGTGGCTTCAGCATGAGTGACTCTGTAAAGAGCTCTTTTGATCCAGAAGGGGATGTAAATTATATCCAAGATTGATTTGTGCAAAGGCTCCCTGGCTATGGTTGTCTTCTGCCCATGGACCTGAATACGACCTGAGAGTCCAGGGGGATCCCTAAAACACATATTAACTCCTCCTGGAATTGTGTCATTTGGACAAAAGCTAAGGATCGCTGTGACCGACAGACCTCTGAAATTCAGTCATTCTGCGTTGATAAGCTTGAGTCTAAACTTGTTCTTCTTTATCCAAACAGTTACAACTTCCAGGTACAAGGAATGAATCACCAACATCACGATCATCATCATATATTAAATTTATATGCCACCAGACTCCCAGGAGTTCTAGAGCATTGCTTGTGCAGATAGGGGTCAAGATACGAAGCTGGGTATGATACTGATGATCCCACCCCATTGGGTGACCTCACCTAGTAGCCTCTTAGATGTTGAACAATAGTAGAGAGAACCTCAAGCTTTGCGAGACCCTTCAAAGCAAGGCACTTGGCTGTACTTCTCCCTCTTTACCAACACTGAAATGGCCTTGGAGAAAGGGGGGGGGAGGAGGAGGACAACCACTATAAAGCAGTGCCCCCCACTGCTGGATCACCCCTGGGGGTGATCCAGAAGGCTGTCATGACTGATGATGTGGATAATGAAGGAGGACCAAGAGCATCTCATCACCTTTATCCTGGTCCTGGCAAACATCATTGACAAACATATAAGGAATGGCCGCTGGAATTGGGTATGTCTAGTTTAATGAACTTAAATGGACTCCGGAAGATGGTAGAGGACAGGAAGGCCTGGAGGAATGTTGTCCATAGGGTCGCGATGGGTCAGACACGACTTCGCAGCTAACAACAACAACAAAGTTTAATGAAGAGAAGGATGAGGGGGGACATGATAGCAGTATTCCAATATTTGAGGGGCTGCCCCAAAGAAGAGGGAGTTGAGCTATTCTCCAAAGCACCTGAAGGCAGGACAAGAAGCAACAGATGGAAACTAATCAAGGAGAGAAGCAACCTAGAACTAAGGAAAAATTTCCTGACAGTTAGAACAATTAATCAGAGGAACAACCTGCCTCAAGAAGTTGTGAATGCTCCAACACTGGAAGTTTTTAAGAAGAGACTGGACAGCCATTTGTCTGAAATGGTATAGGGTTTCCTGCCTATACCAAGGGGTTGAACTAGAAGACCTCTATGTCTCTTCCAACTCTGTTGTTGTCATGTTGTTGTTGTTATTTGCAACCAATGCTATCACAGTGCTGTATCCAACCCTAAATCTAGCTGAAAGAGGTCCAAATAACCCACTTCTTCCAGGTCCACATGGAGTTGTTGCATTGCCGACAGTTGTTTTATTGATAGAGTCCTCAATTTCAATTATTTTAGGCCCACGCAACCATTCATCCCCGCAACGATGCCAAGCTGACCAAATGCTTGCCATGAAAAGTCACAGTTGTAGGTCTGCCCCTTTATACTTGGACTGCAACATGGCGTACAAGTGTCTTGTGTGGGTGGAGTTTGTTGTAACTGTTTTTGTTCCTTGCCTCCTCTGCGGATGCCTGCACCATTACACGATTGCTTTCCATCTTTCCATCGGATTAGAAAGAGTAAAGAATAAACACTTAACGCTGGAATATTGGGAATTATAACCCATTAGAAGAAAAATAGGTGACATGGTAGTATTTGTCTTTAAGGCACCCAGGTGCACCAAAGTAAATTTGCAAAAAGATTCTGCTAAACACTGTCACTTCAGCTAGGTTTAGGAAGCCAGCTCTCTTGGTATAGACATTCATTAATTAAACATAATATTAGTTTACATAATCTCTTTCTAAACATATTATCTTCAAGCTGCCCCAAAGCTGTCACTTCCGTTTAACTCCTAAGGAGCACTTAGCAAAAATATTGAAGAGAACTTTGGGGAGAGCAGAAGGACCCGAAGCTTTCACAAAAGTGTTGGACCAAATCTCACAATCTGACAATGCAAATGAAATGAATCAATAGCTCAGTCTGGCAAGATTTTATATATATATAAAAGGTAAAGGTTCCCCCACACATGCGTGCTAGTCGTTTCCGACTCTAGGGGCCGGTGCTCATCTCCGTTTCAAAGCCGAAGAGCCAGCGCTTGTCCGAGGACGTCTCCGTGGTCATGTGGCCAGCATGACTAGACACCAAAGGCGCACGGAACGCTGTTACCTTCCCACCGTAGTGGTCCCTATTTTTCTACTTGCATTTTTACATGCTTTCGAACTGCTAGGTTGGCAGAAGCTGGGACGAGTAACAGGCGCTCGCTCTGTTACGCAGCACTCGGGATTCGACCCACCAAACTGCCGACCTTCTGATCGACAAGCTCAGCGTCCTAACCCACTGAGCCACCACGTCCCTATATATATATATATATATATATATATATATATATATATATATATATATATATATATATATATATATATATATATATATATATATATATATATATATATATATATATATATATATATATATATATATATATATATATATATACATACATATATATATACATACATATATACATATATATATATATATATATATATATATATATATATATATATATATATATATATATATATATATATATATATATATATATATATATATATATATATGTCATTCAGGTTTTTCCCCATGTAGAATTGGAGGTATCAGGGCAACGTTTCGACGAAATCTCATCCGTCATCCTCAGGCTGGTGACTTCAGCTTCGTTCTTCTGGGAGAAGTGTGTGATAGTGGCTGTTTTTTCTTCTTCTTTTTTTGTGTACATACACACACACACACACACACACACACACACACACAAAGCCACTGTTGGGTCTGGCATTTCTGTGTTAAGTCGGTACAGTTGGAAAGCAAGACCCATTTTATGATCATTTCGCTGTGGTTAAGTGACTCACATGGTTGTTAAGTGAACCCAGCTTGTCCAATGGATGTTGCGTATTGGAAACCGGCTGGGAAGATGGCCAACCATAATTGTGTGATTGTGGGATGCCACAACTGATTGTAAATGTGAACTGGTTGTCAAGCAGCCAAGTTGTGATCGTGTAACTGTAGGAATAGTGCAACAGACATAAGCGGGAGGAGAGGTCATCAATCCCTTTTTCCCAAGGCCGTCATAATTTTGAACCACTGTTAAAAGAACGGTCATAAGCTGGGGAGTACTTATACTTTCAGTGTGAATGTTCTCATTCAACCACACAATCTCTCCTTTCCATTGCAGGCCTGAGGGATATGATTCAAGTAAACATTTATCTTATGAAATCATTGACTGTGTGAACATTTCTAATTTGTTTTGGATTGGAGAAGGCAACAGTCTGTGATATAATATGTTCGCTCCTTCGCATTAAATAATTCCTTAGGATAAATAGACTAAACCTTCACCCATTATCCCTTTATACGTGAACCATAGATAATTGTAACATTCCCTTCCCATATATTTCACAGTTGCCTGGAACTTTTTATGCAACTCAGTGTTAAATCAATGTGCTAGAAATTCATCCTTATACCATCATCTTTTATAAAAAAAATAATTTGTCCACCGATCACTGTCCATCTCCAGTTCATCTCAAGTTTTGGAAATGCTATCTATTCTTTACTAGAATAACGCTATCTTTCTTCCTTTTCTTTCATTATCTTTTTGTGTGTGCATATACACACAAAATTTGTCATTCCTGCGTAGTGTTTTATCAATGGGCAGGAACATCTCACCAAAACATCACCCAAAACAAATCCCCTTGCAATCAATGCTAAAGCATCTCAAGATGGTTTTGCCGCAGCGTTTCATTCCTGCCCTTGCTTCAAAAGAACAAACAGCGAATAATATTTAGAAACATAGAAAAACTGAAGGCGGAAAAAAAGATCTAGTGGTCTGCTCTTTGAGATTTTTGTTATTATTATTGTTAATCTTCAGTTCGATTCACAGTCTGGGACTGGTAAAAACTTAACACTTCAGATCCTAACCAAAGACCTAAGAGCTGTTAAGGTAGCTTTTGAGTATATAGGCAGTCCCAAAAGTCCTTTTTTGGATTTTCTTGGTTTTTTTTTTGAAGACGTTTCGCTTCTCATCCAAGAAGCTTCTTCAGCTCTGACTGGATGGTGGGGAGTGGATGGTGGGTCAGAGCTGAAGAAGCTTCTTGGATGAGAAGCGAAACGTCTTCAAAGAAAAGCAAGAAAGTCCAGTTGCCTCGTGGAAAAAAGGCACCTTTGGGACAACTATGACCTGGATGACGGAGAATGTCCATAGACATCTACTATATATTTATTTATTTTATTATTTTATTAGTTGAATTTATATACTGCCCTATTCCCGAAGGACTGAGGGTGGTTCACCGGGCAGTTAAAACAGTAGAAAAAGAGAATAAAATGGAATTAAATTAGTACAAACCCACAATTCATAATAACAATAAAATTAAAATTTTAAAATTAATTTAATAGAATTTAATATGATTTAATTAAAATACTTTCAAATTTAAAATCCCTCAGTCCAGGCCAGACAATTCGAACAACCAGGTTTTTAAGTCCCGGTGAAATGAGCGAAGGTCGGGGCAGTCCGAAGCTCCATCGGCAGTTCATTCCAAAGGGCGGGCGCACTCACAGAGAACGCCCTCCCCCGGGAATCACCCGCCGGCAATCTCTAACCGGCGGAATCCTAAGGAGGCCCTCCCTGTGGGCGTGCACAGGACGATGGGAAGCTGATGCTGGTAGCAGGTGCTCCCTAAGGTAATCCGGACCCATGCCATATAGGCAGTTCTGAGTAGGGTGTTGTTTATTTTTTTTTGCAAAGTCAGAATGTTCAGGTGTAATAGGTTCAACATTACCCCGCATCTAGGCAGCCCTTTGGCTATTGCTCCAAGAGCTCCTATTACTATTGCAAATCATGCTATTTTGTTCATTTTTTTCCCTCTAGCTGTTTCTCTTCAATTCGTGCATCAGCTGGTATTGCAATATCAATGAACCAGACTTTTTTTTTTCTTTTCATTTTTCCACAATAGTGATGCCAGGCATGTTGTGCGCCAGATGTCTGTCTGTCTGGATCCAAAAGTCTCGCTGGATCTTGACTTGCTCATTTTCAAGAACTTGGTCAATTTGGTGTTCCCATATAATTTTGGTGGCGTTCGAACCCAAAGGTCTGGCAAAGCTTCCAATGTGTGATTTTGTACGATTTAAATTTTTTATTTCAGATGATGGGACCTGTGCTTATCCCAAGCATCATCAGCAAAGGAACGGGAAGGACTGAAGAGACTCAAGGCAATAGGCATGCTCCAATGTCAGACTTTAGAGCCAAGGTTGCCTACTGCTGGTTTAGACCATTTTACCTTCTTGAATGGGAATTGGAGAGAAGCCATCTGTGGGGCAGGATGACCCGAATAACAGGAAAAAAACCTAATAACAGAGATCCTCTTAGCCATAATATTAATGTCTTTATCATGCAGTGGAAAGGAGACAGAGGCTGACTTACAAATTACTCCTAGTACTCCCCTGCCCTGGAGCCATCTCTCCCCTTTGAGGAACTCGATGCTGATGCAGACAGAGGAGTATATATAAATAAATAAATAAATAAATATAAAAGAAACTCAGGGTAGGTGGGAGAAAGAGTCCTCCCTTTGATCATCCCTTTCTCCTGTCTCCTGCAGTGACACACAGCATGCCGGCTCGCATGGTCAAAATTGTAATCCTGGATGCGCAATTGATGAGTAGATTGAACAGCAATAACTCAAGCTTATTAAATCTACCAAAGAGAGTCCATGGGGGGGGAGCCCCCCCCCGCCGCAGAGGAAATGGGGCATCCTAATGGTTACAGCTAAAGGAGGAAGTGGGAGTGGAGGGGACGCTGAGGAGGGAGGTTGGACCACCCTAGAGCAGAATTGTAGTGTTTTATGTTGAAGGCTGAAGCGGTAAAATTTGGCTTGACAGGGGGAATAATTTAACGTGCAAACTTCAGTTGTTGGTCTGTCTTTTTCAGGTGGGTTGTCTTCTTGACTTGTTTTTTTTTTTTAAGCAGAAGGAGAATAGAGATACCCAGGGTGTTATCTAAATTAAGCAACAACTGGGTTGCGGTGTACACTCCATCATTTTAGCGTCTTCCTGCCTGTCTGTCCACCCCTGGATTTTCTCATCAACTTCCCACTGGCCTGTCCACCCCTCCATCTTCTCAGCGTCTTCTTACGTCTTTCACTGATCTTCTAGTTGGCCCGCCCCTCAACTTCTCATGTCGTGCCTTCCTTCATGTTTTTCAGTGTTTGCCTCCTGCTGCAGGTTTTTTATTTTTTTTGCTGGCCCATCCTGATGATCTTCTCAGGATCTTCTTCCAACTGCAGCTTAACCTCCCATCCATCCTCCCATCTTATAATAATAATACTAATAACAGAGTTGGAAGGGACCTTGGAGGTCTTCTAGTCCAACCCCCTGCTCAGGCAGGAAAACCCACACCATTTCAGACAAATGCTTGCCCAGTCTCTTCTTAAAAACTTCCAGTGTTGGAGCATTTACTGCTTCTGGAGGCAGGTTGTTCCACTGGTTAATTGTTCTCACTGTCAGGATGTTTCTCCTTAGTTCTAGGTTGCTTCTCTCTTTGATTAGTTATATATTTTTAGTTATACCTTTTATTCATTTTAGTACAGAATGAGGAAATATGGGATTTAACTTTGGAAAAGAAACCCCCTCCCCAATAACTGGTTCCTGTGAAACACGTTGAACCAGCTAGATTGTATCTCTGGTGACACCTTTTTTAAAAAAAATCAATTAGGGAAAATCAATAGTAAAAGCATTGACTAAGTCATAGGAATAGACATCTTTTAAAGTGATCAATCATCTTCTCCTTAATAGGTGGTGAGTTGAAACGGATTGTGTTTCCCTAGAGTAAAATAGCTCTTCTAGGCTACTTTGGTTATTTACATTAACTTGAGTTTCTCCTGCCAGGTTGTCTGGGGAATTTATCATACTTAGGCTGGGGAGGTGCATTAAAAGGTTTGGAAATGCTGACACTGACTGAACCCAATAAATCCTTTTTAGTAAGACTTCTATGTACTTGATTTGGTTATAAAGATACATACGGCTAGTCCTCAACTTACGGCTGTAACAGCCTGGAATTACTGCGGTAAGCTGAGGCACCCAAATGACCTTTTTATCTTGCTACCTTTTTCGCAGTGCTTATTAAGCGAACGCTGCAGTCAGTAAGCCAATGTGGTGGCCATTAAGCAAATACTGGGGTTGTTAAATGAACCATTGCACGGGTGTCTTTGGATGGACAGTGGCAAAAAAATTTTTTTGCTGGAAACCAGCAAAAAATAACATTGCAAATTGTGGTTCTGTGACCATGGAACATCACGACTGATTGTGAAGCTGACTTGTGGTCATGTGACTGCAAGGGCATGGCCTTTTATGACTCCTCAGGGTGTTTTACAGGCCATAAAGCACCTGTTCTGTGGTCATCATAACTTCAAATAATCATAATATGACTGATCCTTAAGAGAAGACTGCATTTCCATCGACAGCTTTTTCACCAGACCAATTCACTAGACCCCGTAATCAAAGAGGTGGCTACTTTGGAAAGACTTGATGAATCAGAAACAAAGGATGAATGTCCCATTGCCAGATGGTCACTGACTGGCATCAAAACTCCTATTTTACAATGGCCTCCTATTACTTCAGAGCCAAACAATCACTGGAACAGGCTGGTTCTCTCTGCCCGTGGAGTTGCTATGTCATTGTTGGCACGGATGCAGTAATAGCTCACTCTCCGGCATCTCTGTCATTTTGGGCTCTCATTTCCTGCCAAGAAAGATGCCGCTCAGTTGCTTCTCTCTCACTTTATTAATTAATTATAGAACATATATCAAGTCGCCTGCCTTTCTGTTCATAAAGAACATGACAGGGAGCTCACAGTTAGAACAATGCATCCAGATGTAAACTAAATCTGGAGCTCACAGACATACACAAGGATGCCCATGCAGGAAAATCCAGCGTAAATATTGCAGTGGAAAAAATAAATCCTGTAACAAATATGTATTTATTTATTGCAGTGTTCTCTCTCTCTCTCTCTCTCTCTCTCTCTCTCTCTCTCTCTCTCTCTCTCTCTCTCTCTCTCTCTCTCTCTCTCTCTCTCTCTCTCTCTCTCTCTCTCTCTCTCTCTCTCTCTCTCTCTCTGTGTGTGTGTGTGTGTGTGTGTGTGTCTTTTCAGGAGTGGAGTGACTTTTGAGCAAAAATAGATACATAAATAAATACCTCAATACCTAACATTTCTGTGAGATATTTGTTACAGTAAGTGAGTTTTGCTCCATTTTACGACCTTCCTTGCCACATTTGTTAAGTGAATCATGGCAGTTGTGGAGTTAGTAACCCGGTTGTTAAGTGAATCTGGCTTCCTCATTGACTTTGCTTATCAGACGGTCACAAAAGGTGATCTAAGACACTGCAACCATCATAAATATGAACCAGTTGCCAAGTATGCAAATTTTGTTCACCTGATCCTGTGGGGATGCTGCAACGGTCATAAGTGTGAAAAAACAGTCCTAAGTCACTTTTTTCAGTGCCATTGTAACTTTGTTGTTGTTGTTTGTTGCGAAGTCGTGTCTGACCCATCGCAACCCCATGGACAACGTTCCTCCAGGCCTTCCTGTCCTCTACCATCTTCTGGAGTCCATTTAAGCTCACGCCTCCTGCTTCAGTGACTCCATCCAGCCACCTCATTCTCTGCCATCCCCTTCTTCTCTTGCCCTCAACCTTTCCCAGCATGAGGCTCTTCTCCAGTGAGTCCTTCCTTCTCATTAGGTGGCCAAAGTATTTGAGTTTTAGCTTCAGGATCTGGCCTTCTAAAGAGCAGTCAGGGTTGATCTCCTCTAGGACTGACCGGTTTGATCACCTTGAGGTCCAAGGGACTCGCAGGAGTCTTCTCCAGCACCACAGTTCAAAGGCCTCAATTCTTTGGCGCTCATCTGTAACTTTGAGCAGTCACTAAATGGACTGTTGTTAAGTTGAGGACTATCTGGGATTGCAAAGAAAGATGTGCCTAATAACCATGATTTTAAAGACTGAAATTCCAGGATGCTCCCTATCAAGACCCCTGGTGGCGCAGTGGTTAGAAGACAGTACTGCAGGCTACTTCTGTTGACTGCCGGCTGCCAGCAGTTTAGCAGTTCGAGTCTCACTGGCTCAAGGTTGACTCAGCCTTCCATCCTTCCGAAATCAGTAAAATGAGGACCCAGATTGTTGTTGGGGGCGGGGTGGGGAAGAGGCTGACTTTGTAAAGCACTGCGAACGGTATATAAGTCGAAACGCTATTGCTATCTTGAGCATTTGATAGTTGCAATCCTGGAGAGGAGAGAGGAGAACCCAGCTGGAGTGGTCTTGGGTGAAGGCGTCTATCCCACCTTCTCTGAAATGAACCATTTGGTGCTTGGATCTCCCGGGGTAATTATCAAGTCAGTTAAACTGGGAAGCTGCCGTGTCCTCCCTCTGCCTTCTCCTTGAGCTGCCTCCAAAGCGTGTGGCTCATTTCTCCAATCTATGCATTGTTACCTTTTAAAGCAAGCGACGGGCTGCAAAAGCCCCTGCGATGCATTTCCTCATTACCAGTGTCACACTAATGAGCAGTGAGGGAGGCAGCTTACATGTGGAGGCGGCTCCCTTTTTGGCATGATAAACATTGCAACAGATGCCTCCAGCTAGGCTTCAGCTCCCTCTGCTCTGCAGATGTCAACGGGGCTTGGGAAGATGGTGGAAAGGATGATTATGACGATAATAATAGACCTGTTGTGAGGATCGATCTTCCCTGCCTGAAAACTACACAGAGAAGCATTTGGGGACGTGCGGAGGGAGGAAGTTTGCTCCTCTGATTGTTTGGAATAGTATGTCACAATTTGTCTTGCAGGGCCTCTGAAGGTTGTTTCGCTTCTCAGTGTGGCTTCTTTTTTCGACCTTTCAGCAATAGCAATAGCACTTGGACTTATATGCAGCTTCATACTGCTTTACAGCCCTCTCTAAGTGGTTTCCAGAGTCAGCTTCTTGCCCCCAAGAATCTGGGTCCCCATTTTATCGACCTCTGAAGGATGGAAGGCTGAGTCAAGCTTGAGCTGGTCAGGATCGAACTGCTGGCAGTGGGCAGAGTTAGTTTGCAGTAATCCATTCTAACCACTGGGAAGAAAGGAAGGAAGTGCAATAGCACTTAGACGCATATACCGCTTCATAGTGCTTTACAGCCCTCTCTAAGCAGTTTACAGAGTCAGCCTATTGCTGCCAAAAATCTGGGTCCCATTTGACCGACCTCAGAAGAATGGAAGGCTGAGTCAACCTTGAGCCGGTCAGGATTGAACTGCTGACAGTTAGCAGTTAGCCTGCAATATTGCTTTCTAACCACTGTACTACCGTGGCTTTTCCTTTTGGAATCCTGAAAGTGGAATTGGAAGTAGGAGTTGGATATGTCTAGACTATGAGCACTGACGATGTTACCTAATTTGGGTAATGAAACATCTGCAAGAAAACAAAAACAACCAAGCTCAGAGGGCACCGAGGACACCTTCATTTCAACCCTGAGCTATAAATATTCTCCTTTATTGGCATGTCTAGTCTAGTCTAATGAAAAGAAGGACTAGGGGTGATATGATAGCATGTTCCAATATTTGAGGGGCTGCCATGAAGAAGAGGGGGTCAACTATTCTCCAAAGCACCAGAAGGCAAGACAAGAAGCAACGGAGGGAAACTAACCAAGGGCAGATCCAATTTAAAAATAAGGAGAATTATTAATCAGTGGAATGACTTGCCTCAAGATGTTGAGGGTGCTTCACAACACTGGAGGTTTTTAAGAAGAGATTGGGCAGCCATTTGTCTGAAATGTATAGGACCTCCTATAAAGACTAAAAGACTTTCAAGGTCCCTTCCATCTCTGTTATTCTGATGTTGAGCTTATTTTAGTTTCTGGATGTGGCAGACAGCTCTTTCATCTAACAGAATATGAACAGGGGTGGGTGGAGATGGCTGCAAGCAGGAGATTGCTGCTGCAGAGAACTAATTAGAATTATGAACATTCAAATTCTTCTCCAAAGAGCAATGCTGGGATTTTTTTTTGAAAGATCTTGAAAGGCACAAAAGACAGAAGATGGAGGAATATAGCCATCTGCAACAAGCCACCATAACATTAAAATGATGACACTTGATTACTGATGTCAGGGCACAAATGACACAATGACGTGTTTATATTATGGCTTCTGAGATAAGAATATCAATTGCATAATTGATGGTGTGGATGTCCATTGTCTCTTTTGCTGCCTCTCTTCAGATGGTCTACAAGCAAGAAACTCTTGGTTGGAAGAAGATCCTCACTAGTCTTAGAATGCAGAGCATCATTTTGTCAGCTTCGTCTCATAGCTTCAAGTTGTCTGCAAGCTTCTCCCTAAAGGTTGCAGCAATGTGTTAAGGGGTCTCTACCACTTTAGGTACTGAACCCTCAGAGACATCCTTCAAGTTGTGGATGGATTCTCCACCATCTGCTTGGCAATAAGAAGAATAAAAGACTTCTTGCTTCAGCATACTTCAGGCATGTCCTTGTATCTCTGATCTTACATCCTGGATTATTTTCAACTTCAAACTCTTCATCCTTGGTTTGGTTGACAGTCCTAGCTGCCCCAGGACTGTTGTTGTAGCAACAAAGAATAGCAGCTAGTTTATAGGGCTTCAGTCCTCAAAATGGGCCTTCTACTAGGTAGTCTCTGCAAATAAAATGGTGCCCTTAATTCCGGCCCTGTTTTACACTGATATTCTAATGGAAAGGTGTTAGAGTGCAATGCTTATTCTGGTTGTTCTAAAGCAGGGGTGTCAAACTCAATTTCATTGAGGGCCGCATCAGCATTGCGGTTGCCCTCAGTGGGCCGGGTGGGTATGGCCAGGGTGGGCATGGCCTACTGGGTGGGCATGGCTAGAGTGCATATGGCCTACTGGGTGGGCGTGGCCAGCTCTACATCATTCGCATCAAGGGTGCCTATGGGGGCCTGGGCAGGAGTGGGACAGATCTGAGGGTCTCTGGCAGAAGGAGGGTCTCTGGGCCAGGGCCAAGGCAGTGGGGGCCGTTCCCTCACTGTTTCCAGGATGGCTTCGCGGGCCACATGAAACCACTTCGCGGGCCGGATCTGGCCCCCGGGCCTAGTGTTTGACATGTCTGTTCTAAAGTGTGAGTATCCAGCAAGGTCAATCTGAGATTTAGACTTGTTCTAGTCAATTCTAGAACAATTGACTAGGTATGGGTACAGTATATCTAGGAACTGACTAGGAATTGGGTATGTCTAGTTTAAAGAAAAGAAGGACTAGGGGTGACATGATAGCAGCATTCCAATATCTAAGAGGGAGTCAAAGCACCTGAAGGTAGGAAAAGAAGCAATAGATGGAAACTAATCAAGGAGAGAAGCAACCTAGAACTAAAGAGAAATTTCCTGATAGAACAATAAAGCAATGGGACAGTTTGCCTTCAGGGGTTGTGGGTGCTCCATCCCTTGAGGCTTTTAAGAAGAGACTGGACAGTCACTTGTCTGAAATGGTACAAAGCCTCCTGCTTGAGCAGGGGGTTGGACTAGAAGACCTCCAAGGTCCCTTCCAACTCTGTTATTCTGCATTCTGTCTAATTCAGAGGCCTTCCTACTGCCTCTGTCTGGAGGTTATGATGCTGACCTTGGTTCACCTATGTGTTTGAAGGCATCTGACAACCTGAGTAAAATAGCCCATCTTACCAGCTCTAGTTTGGAGCTAGATGTTTGGTTCAGATTCCAGGAAAATCCTGCTAAATATTGGCATTTGGGAAGGGCAAATGCTACTTTTTGCCCAATAGGCTAATAAAACTGTTTTCCCCCCATTTTGCTGGGCTGATCTATCAGAGGTACAGAAATAACATTCTTTATGATGCTTATAAATGCAGCAGGAGCTGCATTCACCAAGGGCCCATTATATTTATGGAGGCGTCTGTGATGCTTCATTTCATTCTGATTCATGCATTGGATTGAGTAATAAGAACACACTGCTGATCCAATAATAGGCCATTTCCTAAGCTGGCAAGCCACAGAACCCCTTTCCCAGTCAAATATGCTTGGTGGAAAACAAGGTTTTATCCACTGAGCATTCTAAGATGATATTAAATCTCCTGTCTTGTTTTGTTTGAAGATATTTTTGTTGACTTGTGGAGATGATCATGTTTATAATGCAAGTTGGCTATTGATGTGATGTGTTGGCCACTCAAACTGGGGAAAGACCAAAAAAATGGCATTGTGATAGGAAAGCTCACATCTATTCCAGTTGATGTAAAAATGGATTCCAAAAACATGAATGGCCTTTAGAAATGAAGCGGAAAAAGAATATTTATTGTTCTGTTTTTGGCTTTTCTTCCATGGCATCCGTGGTAAAAACGAATGACATGAATGAAATGCATTCAAGCAGTAATTAACGAGTAACGTGCAAATACAATCCTAAAGAACACTGCAAAGCATAACATCACAGAACACCACGGATGAGAATCATGTAGGAAAAAGTCCAAATGAAATGAAGTGATTGGAATACTGCATCTGGTTTTGGTTGTCATAACATTAAAAAAAATATTGAAACTCTAGAAAGAGTGCAGAGAAGAACAACAAAGATTATTAGGGGACTGGAGGCTAAAATATCTGAAGAACAATTGCAGGAATTGGAGATGTCTAGTTTTGTGAAAAGAAGGACTAGGGTTGACATGATAGCAGTGTTCCAGTATCTCAGGGATTGCCACAAAGAAGAGGGAGTCAAGCTATTTTCCAAAGCACCTGAAGGCAAGTCAAGAAGCAATCGATGGAAACTAATCAAGGAGAGAAGCAACCTGGAACTAAGGAGAAACTTCCTAACAGAACAATTAACCAGTGGAATGACTTGCTTCCAGAAGTTGTTGGTGCTCCAACATTGGAGGTTTTAAAGAAGAGATTGGATAAACATTTGTCTAAAATTTTATAGGGTCTGCTGCTTGAGCAAGGGGTTGGACTAGAAGACCTCCAAGGTCTCTTTCAACTCTGTTATTCTATTATTCTAATTTTTATAGTGTGTTGGATGCTATTATACAAAGCCCATGTAGATGTTGTATGGCAAGATAATAGCATACACTAAAGGTAAAGGTAAAGGTTCCCCCGCACATGCGTGCTAGTCGTTTCCGACTCTAGGGGCCGGTGCTCATCTCCGTTTCAAAGCCGAAGAGCCAGCGCTTGTCCGAGGACGTCTCCGTGGTCACGTGGCCGGCATGACTAGACGCCAAAGGCGCACGGAACGCTGTTACCTTCCCACTGGAGTGGTCCCTATTTTTCTACTTGCATTTTTACGTGCTTTCGAACTGCTAGGTGGGCAGAAGCTGGGACGAGTAACAGGCGCTCACTCTGCTACGCGGCACTCGGGATTCGACCCGCAAAACTGCCGACCTTCTGATCGACAAGCTCAGCGTCCTAACCCACTGAGCCACCGCATACACTAGCCCACCCTTATTTAGATATGACAGGCACCCTAAATTGAAATGAGTTAGTCTTTCCAGATTTATGCCCTCTTTTATTCATTTCAGTGAGAAAAAGCTTTGATCTGTCCTTCAATATCCCAGCATAATGGTATCATCATTGCTATCAGACTGCTAATTCAGATGAGGCATATGGCACACACTTCTTCCAGTGTGTAGCCAATTTGCTTTAAGTTTCAGTTCAAAGGATTGATTTTTGACATTCAAAGACTTTTTTGTTTTTGCTTTGGCAGAAGGATCTAAGATTTTTGAAACATGTTTCCACTTGAATACTTGGAGAAAAAAAAGGTGATGAAATTGACCAGGGCCTATTTTTTGATAGCTTTCTACAAGCAGTGAGAAAACTTTAAAGGTTGAAGGAACCTCAGTCTAGATAAGGATTCTTAAGAACTGCATGTTCTTTGGTTTCTACTGGGTCAGATGTTCTAATATTCCAAACACAATGGGAAAAACTACACATATGCCCTTCAGTGTATATTTATTACTCAGTAGGGTGATGGTTGGATAATTTTGCATAATGCCAAGCTCCAAAAACCAAGCTGGATATGTTGAGGTTCTTCTAAGCAGTTTCCTTGTTAATTCCTCACCCATAAGCAAAAATCTTGCCAAACTAAAGCAAACTATTTACACATATACTGTGAGAACCCCAAAGGAGGAGATGATTTGACCCTTTCCCTTCCTATCTAAACTTTACTTTCTCTTGCTCCCCTGGAATGCAGGCTCTCCCATCTGGAATCTAGACTACATTCTACTAAAATATCTATAGGTTCCCAGAAGGGAGAGCTTGAATTCCAGAAGAGCATTACCATAGTAATGTAGTCATATCTGTGTATCGATTAGATTAGATTAGATTAGATTAGATTAGATTAGATTACATAGATAGATAGATAGATAGATAGATAGATAGATAGATGATAGATGGACCAATAAATATTAGATGGATGGATGGATGGATGGATAGATAGATAGATAGATAGATAGATAGATAGACAGACAGACAGACAGACAGACAGAACATAGCTGTACCAATAGATATTAGATGGATGGATGGATGGATGGGTGGGTGGGTGGAAGGATAGATAGATAGATAGATAGATAGATAGATAGATAGATAGATAGATAGATAGATAGATGTGCCTATAGAACAGACTTTTAAAGCTGTACATTTCATAGCCCAATTTTGTAATTAAAAATATTGGGGGCAGCTACCCACTTCTCCTTGGAAGCACAAGTTGAAAATAATTAATTTTTACTGGAACAAAGTATCTCAACCTGTTTTACTGCATTAAAATTATGGCATTAGATTCCCTACTCCTGCCCTAATGGGCTATTGCCAGAGTTTTGCTTGAAGTGTTTTTATCAGTCTGGGCTCCTTCAGCATTTCAAATAAAAAGCCTTTATTATTATTGGTAGGTTTTACATTGCATATTATAGACTCCTCTGGAAATTTTCTTAAGTGTGTGATTTTTCTCTCTCCCCCCCTCCCCTTCCTTTGTCCTCTTGCTATGAGAATGATAGAGTATTTTCTCATTCTGCTTTGGCATGCCAATAAAACTCTGAGTCAGATTATGGCTTAAATTGCAGTAATCATAAAAAAAGGCATTTAAAAGATATAATAATGTTCACGGCAGAAAAGACATTGTCTGAGTTAACTGGCAGCTTATAGGCATCAACTAACAAATGCGGATTGAATCCTGCATCACAATGTGTCCATTGTTGGACAAAAGTTGCATTTTGGGGGGAAGGAAGACACATCTATCCGTGCTGCGTATCATGTGGGAATTCTCTTGGGCTGGGTCTGGAGACTGCAGAAAAGGGGGTTAACTTACTGACTGGGAAGCCTTATAGCCCCCAACTCATAATGAGTGCTGAAAGATATTCCTGGCTGTCAGTTTTCGCTTTTAAATTACATTCCAGCCTTAGAGTTAATAAAGCCTTAAATCAAAGTTGCTGGCTCTGGGGACAGTCCGAGACGGTATGCATTCTGTCGTTGGCTGAAGTGGTCATTAATGACCATAATTCTGAGAGCTGAAGTCTGTGCATCAAAAGAGAACATGGAGCGGAGCAAAAATTATTTATTTAACCAATTTATTGAACATGTTTACAGAGCTGCCTATCTCACCCTGGGTGACTCTGAATGGAGTAGAGTAGTGTCAGAACAATAAGTGTCATAAAACACTTTGCAAAAGTGAAAACCAAAACAGAAAAAAAAGACAAAGATTAAAAAAAAAATCTTCAGTTTGTCTTTCTTTCTCAAGATTAGGACCTTGTAGGGAAGAACTTTCTCTGTATGCCACTTCTGGCCTTAATGATATCCTCCTGTACTAAATAGAATAAGAGAGTTGGAAGGGATTTTAGAGGTCTTCTAGTCCAACCCCTTGCTCAAGCAGGGGACCCTATACTATTTCAGACTGGGGGCTGTCCAGTCTCTTCTAAAAAGCCACCAGTGATGGAGCACCCACAACTTCTGAAGGCAGGTCGTTCCACTGATTAATTATTCTGTCCGGAAATTTCTTCTTAGTTCGAGATTGGTTTTCTCCTTGATTAGTTTCCATCCGTTGCTTCTTCTCCTGCCTTCAGGTGCTTTGGAGACTCCCTCTTCTTTGTGGCAGCCTCTCAAATATTGGAACACTGCTATCATCTCATCCCTAATTTTTCTTTTCTTTAAACTTGACATCCCCAGTTCCTGCAACCCTTCTTCCTATGCTTTAACCTCCAGTCCCCTGATCATCTTTGTTGCTCTTCTCTGCACTCTTTCCAGAGCGCAACCTCTTTTTTATAATATGGTGAACTGCCATATTACACAACTTCAGGCTGTAACATGACTCTCTTGTACTTGTTTTCTCATATTTGCAGGCTGTAATGTTACTCTCATATTTAGTTCTTGGTTTTCCCAACCCACTGACACTTTTTCTTGCTTTTTTCCCTAATTAGTGTCTCCATAAAAAAAAGTTTCTATTTAACATTTTACACTAGAGGTAATCCTTGACTCACAATCATTTGTTTAGTTATATATATATATATATATATATATATATATATATATATATATATATATATATATATATGTGTGTGTGTGTGTGTGTGTGTGTGTGTGTGTGTGTGTGTGTGTTTGTAAATTTTTTGGCTTGCTAACAAAGAATAAAGGGGTTAGCAAGCCAAAAAATTTACACAAATATGAGCTGCCACTGCTGTGGCTACTGCCTGTAGATGGCCTTGGGCTAGGCTGAAACAGGAAATAAGATTTGTCCCATGTCTGGGACCAAGCAAGTGTATTCTGAATGCTTAACAAAAAATTAACATTATATATACAGTATATATACAGTATATATATATATATATATATATATATATATATATATATATATATATATATATATATATATATATATATATATATATATATATATATATATATATATATATATATATATATATATATATATATATATATATATATATATATATATATATATATATATATATATATATATATATATATATGGGACGCGGTGGCTCAGTGGGTTAGGACACTGAGCTTGTCGATCAGAAGGTCGGCAGTTTGGCGGGTCGAATCCCGAGTGCCGCGTAGCAGAGTGAGCACCTGTTACTCGTCCCAGCTTCTGCCAACCTAGCAGTTCGAAAGCACGAAAAAATGCAAGTAGAAAAATAGGGACCACTACGGTGGGAAGGTAACAGCGTTCCGTGCGCCTTTGGCGTCTAATCATGCCGGCCACATGACCACGGAGACGTCCTCGGACAAGCGCTGGCTCTTCGGCTTTGAAACGGAGATGAGCACCGGCCCCTAGAGTCGGAAACGACTAGCACGCATGTGCGGGGGAACCTTTACCTTTACATATATATATATATATATATATATGTTGTTGTTGTTAGCTGCGAAGTCGTGTCCGACCCATCGCGACCCTATGGACAACATTCCTCCAGGCCTTTCTGTCCTCTACCATCTTCTGGAGTCCATTTAAGCTCACGCCTACTGCTTCAGTGACTCCATCCAGCCACCTCATTCTCTGTCGTCCCCTTCTTCTATTGCCCTCGATCTTTCCCAGCATTAGGCTTTTCTCCAGTGAGTCCTTCCTTCTCATTAGGTGGCCAAAGTATTTGAGTTTTAGCTTCAGGATCTGGCCTTCTAAAGAGCAGTCAGGATTGATCTCCTCTTCTCCAGCACCATAGTTCAAAGGCCTCAATTCTTTGGCGCTCAGCCTTTCTTATGGTCCAACTTTCACTGCCATACATTGCATATATATATATATATATATATATATATATATATATATATATATATATAATTATAGTGTCCCAGGGTCATGTGATCACCATTTGCAAACCTTCCTAGCTGGTTTCCAACAAGCAAAGTCAACGAAGGAAGCTGGATTTGCTTAATGGCTGTGCAATTCACTTAACAACTGTAGTGATTAACAACCATGGCAAAAAAGTTTTTAATAGTTTGTGTGTGTGTCAAGGTTGAATCGCTAAGATGCCTGCTAACTTCTATCGCTACCCAACTTGCCATAGAAACAGGGGAGGAGGGGTAGAAAGCATAGGGAGGAAACGGGGTTCCAAGAAACCGTCCACGGACTGTGAGAGCCTACAAGGATGCCAAGGTCACTAACACAGGTGTCTAACAAGAGAAGTGGACCTTTCTCATAACAAACCAAAGATATACGATTGGGCAACATGAACACCCAGTGGATGGGGGTTAAGGGAAGCTATTGTTAACTAGGCAGCTTTTCGCATGGGAAAACCAGAGCTGGTTTTGCTTCTTCGGTTCCGAGATGTGTATTCAATAAAGTTTATGGCACTTCAAAGCCTTGAGGATTCCTTGATTTTGAGTTCGCTATTCAGATGGTTGATAGTGTGACTCAGTCAATAACCACCTTGCTGAGCAATGGAAATTCTGGTCCCATGATGGTGGTCATAAATTGGGGACTACCTGAACTTTGGAATTTTTTAGGGAAAAGCCATTTCTCAAAGCAGTCTATCATCTGTACATCACTCCTAACTTTGTTATGTTGGTCAGGCCACTTTTACAACTCTGTCTCTTGTTTTTCACGAGCTCCTCCAGTGCTTCTTGATGCACGCTCCATTAATTCATTGCAACTTGCGGTGTGCAGGCAATGCCTTTGAGAGGCATTTGGGAACTTCAAGCATTCAGAAAGCTGAATTTGGACGGGAGCATATTTCTCAGAGCATCTATTTTGTGTCCTGTGTGCACTGTGTCACATATTCTTTATGGAAGAACAGAGGGGTAGACTTTGAATAAATGAAATACAATGAATTCTTCCGCCTGGCTACTCCTGCTGTATCTTTTTTTCTTCTTCCCTTCTTTCTTACCTATCAGGATTTCTTGAGATTGCTTTTGTTTGAAACACACTACATGGTAAACTCTCAAGGCGATTTAAGTGTTATTATAAAACAAAGATAATTCATCTTCAGCTTGAATGGCTTGGGGCTGGAGTATATCAAAAAATGCCATTTCCTACATGCATTTTTCTGGACACCCTAATAATTTCTAGAGACCCCTCTTCCAGGTGCCCCTGTTGATAGGGCCATCTGGGCTAGAAATGTCTGTCTCTGTTGCCATCTAGTGGTCATCTGGATGTTTGCAACCCCAATCTGGTAGCCCAGATGGTAGCCTATAGAGGGCAGAAGAGACTTCATTGTGGGGGGGTGTCTGTTGTTTAAAATAGCCTTTCCCATAAGGAATCTGGCACCTCCTTGGTATATTTTCACTGGTTCAGTAAGCTTTTAATTTCTAGCAAGAGGTCAAAAACTGCTTTAGGAAAAGACTATTCTATGTGGAATAATTTCATTGATCTTATCCTCAAGACACATCAGTGAATTGGCTACTAGGATTATACATACTTAGGAAATGGTTCAAACTCCACATAGTTGTGAGCCAATGAATTTGTTATTATAATTATATAATTATAATTATATAATAGTGCTGTTTTTTTTAAAGAAATGGATTGTTTTCCTGTCTCCTGAGTGAGCTTGAAAAAAAAAGGTGCAGCTGCTTTGATGAGTCAACCTTTTAAAGTGTATACATGGTTGTACTCAATGTATACATGGTTGTACTTTGACAATAAAGGTATATATATATATATACAGTATATATATATACACACACACACACTCTCACACATATATATGTGTTTCTTTCACTTCTATTTTTAGTCTTCGATCATCATAAGCTATAAGGTAGACAATGCAAAATTGATTAAACAATTATCTATAGAGGAAACTATGCTAGTAAAAATGAATAACCAGATATATTTACTACAAAATACCTGCAAGACTAAGATCTATAAAATTAAAAACTATAATGAAAGAATCTATTAACTGAGGACCTATAAGAATGTAAGATTCATATTATAAAATATAATACAAGTTTCTGTAAAGGTAGAAACTATAAAATACCTGTAAAACCAAGATCTATAAAACAAAAAAGTATAATGAAATGAGCCTATTAAACTAGGATCTATAAGAGCAGAGGATTTATACTGTAAAATATTAGCCTAAATTCTGTAAAGAGAGAAACTGCATGAATCTATAAACGGCTGATATAAATCTAAAAATCTATGAAGTCCTATTAAAGCTGCTTCAATTAACCCAACATAAAATAGCTGACAATAATATCTAGTCTAAAGTAAAATAATAATTATGTAGTCTCCAGAAAACAATACAAAGCAATAAGAATAAAATACAAATATGTATTTCTAGTTCAACGATGTAATGGTTATCAGGTTTTGCTTTTTTAAAAAAAAATTAGGCTGCTTTGTAGAACTGTCTACCATTATTGTAAGTAGTAAAGAAGCACGGTCAAGTAACAGTAACTGCTGGTCCAGAAACATGGGACAGGGTGTTAACTTGATAGGCCTAGGCCAGGGGTAGGCAACCTCGGCTCTTTTATGACTCATGGACTTCAACTCCCAGAATTCCTGAGTCAGCTATGCTGACTCAGGAATTCTGGGAGTTGAAGTCCATGAGTCACAAAAGAGCCGAGGTTGCCTACCCCTGGCCTAGGGCCACTCCCATGTTTTCATCAAGAAGATTGACAGCTGCCGGCTTGAAAGCTGGGTAAGAGAAACATATTGAGAGGAACCAGAGCACCTCGGAGGAGATAACAGTCTAAAGTTAAACTTTTATCCTCCTGCAAAGCTGTAAGTTAAAAAACAAAAACCCCAAACCCATCTGGAGCTTTTTTTTGCTCCATTAAGCATCACTCTTCTTGATTAGCATTTACACTGAAGGAAAGTGATGGGTTGGTGGGGGGAGGAGGGAGTCTAATTTAAATATCAAAGTTCCTTCAGCATAAACGGAATAAATTACAGGTGCACAGCTTAGCAAATCCCTGGCTGATAACGTTGAAGGGTTGTGACAACTTGACTCGTTCCTTGGCTAGAGAACCACGCTGGCAGGAGGGCCTCTGTTGTTCCCATCCTTTCAGGCACCTGAAAGCAAAAGAAACCCACCCATCCCAACCCCACAATACCAAGAATCTGTGTGCTTTAGCTTCAAAGGGTTCGTCTCATGCTAACATGCTTTAACTCTCCTCTGATTTACTGTAAATTGTTGCTGAGACAGGCGTAATTTCGTCAGGGGTAGCAAAGCACCTCCATTCACCAAAGTGATCGTTTTATTTTTTTATTGTTTTAATGAAAGTTGCCTTGTTTTGAAGATACATGGAACTGGTACAACTGGAGCTAATTCGTGTTTTTGAAAGAAGGCACATGTTAACAGCAATGTTGGCTTCCCTGTATCAGAATCTCAATGAGAAGGTGTTTATGTTTGTCTGTCTGTTTACCATCTATTCATCTTTTCCTTGAAGGGGAAAACATAAAGGCAGAAGTCTTTTCTTTGATCTGCTGGCAACCAAGAAGGGCGTTGCACACATTTCAAGACGTTGCCACAAAGAGGAGGTCAACTTATTTACCAAAACACCAGAAAGGTAGGACAAGAAAGAGTGGATGGAGAATAATCAAGGAGAGAAGCAACCTGGAACTAAGGAGAAACTTCCTAATGGTGAGGACAATTAACCAGTGGAATGGCTTAGCTCCAGAAGTTGTGGGTGCTTCATCACTGGAGGCTTTTAAGAAGAGATTGTACAGCTATTGGTCTGAAATGCTCTAGGGTCTTCTGCTTGAGCAGGGGGTTGGATTAGAAGACCTTCAAGGTCCCTTCCAGCTCTATTCTGATTGGGATTATGAGCTCCCAGAAGGGGTAGTTATCTTCCTTCCTTCCTTCCTTCCTTCCTTCCTTCCTTCCTTCCTTCCTTCCTTCCTTCCTTCCTTCCTTCCTTCCTTCCTTCCTCCCTCCCTCCCTCTCTCCCTCCCTCCCTTCCTTCGGCAGGGACTCATGGTTGAAATGAGGGGGTCCTTGGTGCCCTCTGAGCTTGGTTATTTTTGTTTTCTTGCAGATGTTTCATTACCCAAATTTGGTAACATCGTTCAGTGCTCATATACAAGTCCTGTTTCCAATTCCACTTTCTGGAATTGAAAAAGAAAAGCCATGGTGCTGCAGTGGTTAGAAAGCAGTATTGCAGGCTAACTCTGCCCACTGCCAGGAGTTTGATCAGGTTTGACTCAGCTTTCCCTCCTTCTGAGGTTGGTAAAATGAGGACCCAGATTGTTGGAGGCAAGTATGCTAACTCTGTAAACCGCTTAGAGAGGGCTGTAAAAGCACTAGGACACTTCGTAGTATATAAGTTTAAGTTCTATTGCTATTGCTGTTGTTATAATTGTGGCAGAAAAGGTCCAAAATTCACAGGTGGGAACAGAATTTCCGTTGCTATGTAGGGTGCCCGTAAGTCAAGGATTATCTGCAACATTGGTGAAAATAAGCACGAGAATCTGTCTACCTCTTCTTTCCACTGGCTGGAGCAGTGATGAGCCCACTTGGGCAAAGGCTGAGCTGCAGGGTGTTGTGAATTCCCCTTCCCTCTGGGTCTTTCATCTTTAGCTCCCTCCACCTGAAGGGATGCCTTGATGGTGATGCTCGACAGAAATCTTTTATCTTTTCACAACACCCAAGGTGTTCCTAAAGGTAAAGGTTCCCCTGCACACGTGTGCTAGTCGTTTCCAACTCTAAGGGCCGGTGCTCATCTCCGTTTCAAAGCCAAAAGAGTCAGCGCTTGTCCAAGGACGTCTCCGTGGTTATGTGGCCAGCATGACTAGATGCCAAAGGTGCACAGAATGCTGTTACCTTCCCACCGGAGTGGTCCCTATTTTTCTACTTGCATTTTTACGTGCTTTCGAACTGCTAGGTTGGCAGAAGCTGGGACGAGTAACAGGCGCTCACTCTGCTATGCGGCACTCATGATTCGACCCGCTACACTGCCGACCATCTGATCGACAAGCTCAGCGTCCTAACCCACTGAGCCACCACGTCCCTTATAAGGTGTTCCTACTCTACAGTTAAATATTCATAAGGAAAAATTAATAAGCAGCAATGCATGAAATGTTTGACGTGTCCACGATATGCAAATCATAACTTTTCCATTTTGTTTATTTTATGGGCAACGGGGAGGAGGAAGGGGGGGGTCACCCCGAGTCTCATAACTCAGAGCAACATTTTCAAGGCAGCTCTGACTGACTTGCTTCCCTTTACCTGTCCCCAATCTATCAAGCTTATTTATTTCTTCTGTTCACTCCTCCTCCTTATCCCAAGCTGGCTTTCCCACTGAAATAAAGGGAAGGGGGGGGGAGAGAAAAAATGTGCATTAGAGACAGACAGCAGCAATCTCGACTGGCTGGATCTGCCGAAAATCACACGGCACTAACATTTCATACCCAGGGTCAGATTAAAGGTATTAATAACAAAACATGGCCCGATGGCTGAGGATTTATAGGAAATAGCTTTGAAATCAAATGGTATTGAGAGAACTGCCTAGGACTAAATTGGCGACGCGACGTGAATTCTAACAGTCTGTTCAGTGAGGGAGAGAAGCAAAGAGGCCCAGGGCTACTTCCCCGTGGCATGTGCATGCACACCCTCCTACCCAGCCATCCGGTGCATAAAGTCTGGCAACACAATCTTGCAAGGGATGGGGAGGTTAAATGGACTCTTGCTTTTGCTCCAAAGAGCAGCTGTACCACAGCCAGGGGAGCATTTCCAAATGCCCTCCGTTATAAGAATTGAACACCGGAAATCATTTGCTTAATCTTAATCACAGCACTGTCAGAGTTTGTAAAAGGACGGTGCTAAAATCATCTTAAGGGACGCGGTGGCTCAGTGGGTTAGGATGCTGAGCTTGTCGATCAGAAGGTCGGCAGTTTGGCGGGTCGAATCCCGAGTGCCGCGTAACAGAGTGAGCGCCTGTTACTCGTCCCAGCTTCTGCCCACCTAGCAGTTCGAAAGCACGTAAAAATGCAAGTAGAAAAATAGGGACCACTACGGTGGGAAGGTAACAGCGTTCCGTGCTCCTTTGGCGTCTAGTCATGCCGGCCACATGACCACGGAGACGTCCTTGGACAAACGCTGGCTCTTCGGCTTTGAAACGGAGATGAGCACCGGCCCCTAGAGTCGGAAACGACTAGCACCCGGGAAATGCTACTTGACTGGAAACTTTAACACCATCTAATTTCTACAGAATGAATGAGTCCCTAGAATCGATCCTGGTAATGCTACCCCCTGGATTCCCACTACCAATTTAAAACATGGCCTGATACCCCTGTAGAGCTTGAATTACAGCCATTTGTTTGGAGACTGTTTGAAGTTACACTGAAAAAAAGTGATTTATGACTGTTTTTCACGCTTATGAATGTTGCAGCAGCAGCCCTAGGGTCACGTGATCAAAATTCAGAAGCTTGGCAACTGGCATGTACTTAGGGTGGTGGCAGCATCCCAGGGTCATGTGATCAACTTTGGTGACCTTCTGATAAGCAAAGTCAATGGGGAAGCCAGAGTCACTTAACCAACTAATACAGGGATCTTCAAACTTGGCCCTTTTATGACTTGTGGACTTCAACTCCCAGAATTCCTCTGCCAGCATGCCTGGTGGAGGAATTCTGGGAGTTGAAGTCCACAAGTCATAAAAGGGCCAAGTCTGAAGACCCCTGAGCTAATATAAGAAATGCTGTGATTCACTTAACAACTGTGGCAAGAAAGGTCGTAGAAATGGAGCAAGATTCACTTTACCTCATTTAACAACAGAAATGAGCTCAGTTGTGACCATAAGTTAAGGACTACCTGTACTTTGCCATACAACAATACCCAGAAGAAATTTAGGGGCATTATATCACCTGGTTTGAATTCTTTGAATTTATTAACCAGGCATGGTGTCTTTATTATGGGTTAGGAAAAAGCCTTTGGAAACCTATGTTTTAAAGGCTGGATTGTCTTTTGAGCAATTATGATTTGCAACCAATGATAAACCTAAAATCATGTTTGAAATTGTTGCTAAAAGGAGCAGAAGTGTAGTCCTGCTGTGTATGAAAAGTGAGCTTTCCATGGTTCTGAAAAAAAAGAAGACTAGAGTTGCTGGATGTACCTGTTATATCCTGCATGCCAAATTTCTTTTGTCCCACTGAAGATATTCTTCCCAGTATGACAACAGCTAAATAAGGTAAACCATAAGAAAAGAAATCTATTTATTATCCTAGGGAGAACAATAAGCTAGAAGGTTGAATGAAAGTCAGTAGGGAGAAGTCAAATAAATGTGGCTCCCCATTGCAAATATTAACAAGGAGTCCTGTAATTGGAGAGAATAACTTATTTGAGTAAAAGACAATTATTATCCTCTTCCTAGCACCCCTATTTTGCTTTAAAATGAAGCTAGAGAGAGAGTTACACTTTAAGCAGACTTCAAAGGCATGTTGCATTAATAGGAGCAAAACTCCAGAAGAAGGTTGGTGTTGAATATTAACCATGACAAAGATTAAAGTATCATAAAATGTAGCCATTAAAGCCTGCATTTTCCATCCAGACAGCGCTGCATGTATATGGAATTCGTTTTGCAAAATCCTCTATTTACTCTCTAATGCTGCAATTGCAGCTGAAGAGGATGAAATATAAAGCCAACCCAAAGATGAGCTTTTCAGAAGAAAATGTTCTTGCAGGACTGTAAGGGGAAAGGGTTGCCAAAGGGCTTGAATGGAATTTTTGACTGTTTCAAGAGTGAAGCAGGTATGTGAGCACATTATCCCACTTCTGAAAATGGACGGATTTGCTGCCAAATTTTGACAATGGGCACCATGCAGCTGTGGTTTTTGTTATTTCTGCCCCAGCCTGGCCTATCAAAGTGAGTCTCCTGCAAATAAGTTGAGAATAGACATTTGTGCATGCTATCTTTCATTCCTAAGGAAAAGGTGAACTATACATGCAATATAACACAAATATCAAATGTAGAATCAAGAGCATGTAAAGTGTTAGTACCACTTTATAATCTCTTGGTAAGACCATATTTGGAATACTGAATCCAGTTTTGGTCACCAGGATATAAAAAAAAGATGTTGACCCTCTATAAAGAGTGCAGAGAAGGGAAAAAAGATGATTAGGGGACTGCAGGCTAAAACATATAAGGAACATACAAGGTTTCTGGAATTGGGTATGTCTAGTTTAATGAAGAGAAGGATGTGGGGTGACATGTTAGCAGTCTTCCAATCTCTCAGGGGCTGCCACAAAGAAGAGGGAGTCAAGCTAGTCTCCAAAGTGGGGGGACTGGAGGCTAAAACCTACGAAGAACCATTGCAGGAATTGGGTATGTCTAGTTCAATGAAAAAAAAGACTAGGGGTGACATGATAGCAGAGTTCCATTATCTAAGGGGCTGCCACAAAGAAGAGGGGGGTCAACCTGCTCTCCAAAGCACCAGAAGTCAGGACAAGAAGCAATGGATGGAAAGTAATCAAGGAGAGAACCAATCTAGAACTAAGCAGAAAATTCCTGATATCACTATTAATTAATTAATATTAATTAATCAGTGGAACGACTTGCCTCCAGAGGTTGTGGGTGCTCCAACACTGGAGGTTTTTAAGAAGAAACGGGACAACCATTTGTCTGAAATGGTACAAAAGTTTCCTATCTGAGTAGGGGGTTGGACTAGAAGACCTCCAAGGTCCCTTCGAAATCTGTTATTTTGTTCTTCCGTGATTGTAAATTCAGTGGATGTAAGGTTGACACTGGTGTCTGTGCCATCCACAATAAGATTTGGTTTGCTAAATGGGGGATATCCATTATCCCTGCGAGCAACTTCTGGAGAACCAGTTTCACCATTCTTGTTTTAGGAATCAATATAACAAGGGAATGACTATTGCAAGGCTTAATTTCCCACAGTCCTCTGTACTTTGTAGCTGAAATGGCTTTCTTAGGCAACTGCTTTGCATGAAGCCTCAAAGCAAGGCAGAGTAAAGACAGAAGGATGGAGAGATGCAAATCACCACCAATCTCTTTTATTGTGCTACTAACAGCAGCTAGGCAGCCATAGTTGATAGTTGTGGCTTTGCACCATGTGTTGGAGAACAATTTTCCCTTAATACAGCTTTGGCTTTGGGCAATGAACAACTCAGAATACCTCTTAGATTATTTCAGCAATAAACATTTTAAAGGGATCTGTTTTATGCCAGATAGAAAGCTCAGCTATTGTGGAGTTAGGCTATAATTCGATTTGCTTTGACTGGCAGAGAGTAAAATCTATTGAACTCAATGGGACATGAGTTGATATGTATAGGATTACCCCTTTTGACCTTTGGCTTTCCACTTGGCTTCAAAAAACATTGGAATGATTTTGTGTCAAGCTCCAGAAACCAAGAAAGACACGTTGAGATCCTAATCCAGATTTCTTTATTGTTCCTCACCTATCGACAGAAATCTTGCCAAACAAAAGAAGATTACTTCAGCACCTGGTACCCCCTGTACCCAGTGACCTCGACATTGTTGACCTGGGACCTTTTAAGAAAGCCTGTTCTCCTAACCTGTTGTTGGATGTCCCACCGTTTTGTATTTTTCTGGTTTCCCTTCTTACAGTTCCTCTCTTTTTCCTGGTTAAGGGAGCCATTATTTTAGAAAGAGAACGTCAGTTCCAGGAATTCACTTGAGAATTCTGCAGAAACGCATATTCAATGCAATTAGCCAACCTGGGAAGATTGGTATGGAATGTAAATTTCTATTATAGATCAAGATTGCCTTGTCATTGTCAAAGCAATTTGAGTAGCAGATCATGTATGATTAGAATAGCGTCGCTGAGGCCAGGGACTGGACGAGGGGGCACATTTAAGATTTCAGTATTAACTTTTTATTTTAAAAGGAGGAAGCCTCGCTTACTAGAAGCTCAGTAATCTGACATCATCAAACTGCAAGTAAAATTTGAAATTATTTGAAGGACCTATTTTAATTTATTTCTCCCTTTTCTTTTTGCTCCTCCAATGGATTTGGAGTCAATTAAAAACTTTATGGCAGTCCCTGCCAAAGGACTGTGCCTAACTGTATTAGGCAATTTTATGTTGCCTTTATTTCAAACCCATCTCAGGCTTATCAAAAGAGACTCAGATGCATCTTAGTTGCTTCTCTAAAGGCAGATCAAGGATTAGACATATTCCTAAGGGGGAGTTTTACACTGTATGGGTGTAATACAGGTAATCCTTGACTTACGACCACAATTTCTGTTGCTAAATCAGACAGTTGTGAGTTTTGCCCCATTTTATGACCTTTTTTTTGCCACCATGTTAAATGAATCACTGCAGTTGTAAAGTTAGTAACACAGTTGTCAAATGAATCTGGCTTCCTCTATTGACTTTGCTTGTCAGAAGGTTGCAAAAGGTGATCACATGACCCCAAGAGACTTCAACCGTCATAAATACGAGTCAGTTGCCAAATGGCCAGATTTTGATCATGTGACCATGGGGATGCTCGAGCATTGCAAGTGTGAAAAATGGTCCTAAGTCACTTTTTTCAGCATTGTTGCAACCTCAAATTGTCACTAAATGAATCCTTGTCAATTGAGGTTACCTGTAAATTGGAGTGATCTGAAGATGTAAGTTTATTCATTCCCATGCACTGTTGCATTCTAGTGTGATTGTGGCTTTCCATCAGGAGGCTCAACTGCAAAATTTCCCCAAAGAACTGATGAATGGAAGACTGCACCGTTCAGATCAATAAAAGTTCGATGCAAGTGAGCATGACTAGTATTCGGATATTGATGTTTCCCCAAGGACTTTTTTTACATTGGACTCCCAAGTACCAAATTGCACCTGTATAAATGGCACCGATGGCCCAGATGATAAACAGAAGTGACAATCTGAAGGCTGAGCTGCCAATGAAAATGTGTCTTAAAGCCATCACATATCTTAAGACTTGTTCCCAGCCTCCAGAGCAATAGGGATGGATTTGTAAACAGGCTTTCATATCAGATGTCAACAGGTCAAATTCTGCTGTTATCAGGGAAAACTCCCCATGGCTGTGAGGCAGGTCAGAGGGCGGCTCCTAACTCAATGGGAAGAAAGTCAATTGACAGTGATTGAAGAACTATGCCGGTTAGGGGTCACAAAGCTGGCTGTAATTAATTTATGAGGCTGACCCCATTCCACCTCAAACAGCTTTCTGCTAAATGACATGAAGGATGCTGCGGTGGATTCAGGATTTTAAAGGAACAAGACTAGATGATCCAACTGGTTTGAAAGGACAGCCTACCATTTCTATTCTTTGGTCTCATATATATATTTGTTTTCGTAGATTCTCGCGGGTGTCTGTATGTGTAGGTCTAGAGTCTCGGGTTTCTTCCCGCGTTCCTTTCATCTTCAGAAAGTTGTGGCGACGTTTCGACGAAATGTCGCCACAACTTTCTGAAGATGAAAGGAACGCGGGAAGAAACCCGAGACTCTAGACCTACATATATATATATATATATATATATATATATATATATATATATATATATATATATATATATATATATATATATATATATATATATATATATATATATATATATATATATATATATATATATATATATATATATATATATATATATATATGCCTAATTGGGTGCTTCTAGAATTGCTGTCAGGCACAGAGAATCAGTTAAATTGCAGCTAAATTTATTGCATAAATCTATATACAAGAATCTAGTTGAGTAAAGTTCAGTACTAAATTGACTCCAGATAAGGGTCAACAGAATTCAAGAGGAGTTAGACTAGGCCATTTGTGGGAATGTAATGAATCTGGCTGTTGACTTAACTCCACCTTCTAGGTATGCCTGGTTTTTTTTCCTACAATTGCTCCTTATGATTCATCTAGTTTGTGCAAACGGCCCTTGGAAAAGTCATGGAAAAAGAAAAGTCAGGAAGGAAGGGAAACTAACCATGTGCCTATGAAAGCATCAGAGCTGTATTTTTATGGGTAAGTCTCAACATTTCCCATAGAAATGCTGATATTTTCATAGAACTAACGTCTCCATCCATAAGATGCGAAAGGGAGGCAGGAAATTCATTAAGGGAAAATCAAGACAGCCCTAACATCAAAGATCTTTTTTTTTTAAAAAAAAATATAATTTGTCTTTACTCCATCTCTGTTCATATAATAATCCCAGCACAGTAACCATATATTCAGTGATTTAAATTCAAATGATCTTTTCCAACATAAAAAGAATCTCAGAAAATTCCTTTACACTGCAACCCCATGGTTTGGGTGGGAGAAGTAGTTGATTCCCAATCTACAGAGCTAACTTGTCCTATCCTTCTAGAGTAAAGGTAAAGGTAAAGGTAAAGGCTTCCCCGCACATGCGTGCTAGTCGTTTCCGACTCTAGGGGCCGGTGCTCATCTCCATTTCAAAGCCGAAGAGCCAGCGCTTGTCCGAGGACGTCTCCGTGGTCATGTGGCCGGCATGACTAGACACCAAAGGCGCACGGAACGCTGTTACCTTCCCACCGGAGTGGTCCCTATTTTCCTACTTGCATTTTTTATGTGCTTTCGAACTGCTAGGTTGGCAGAAGCTGGGACGAGTAACAGGCGCTCACTCTGTTATGCGGCACTCGGGATTTGACCCGCCAAACTGCCGACCTTCTGATCGACAAGCTCAACCATGACAACTTTAAGACGTGCAGACTTCAATGTATTGTTATGAGTCGCCCTGAGTCCTTAGGGAGAAGGGCGGCATATAAATTTAAGTAAGTAAATAAATAAAAATAAATAAATTTCCAGCATTCCCCAGGCAGCATGCTGGCTGGGGAATACTGGGAGTTGAAGTCCACACACTTTAGAATTTCTAAAATTGGGAAACATTGTTTTAGGGAAAGCCATCATTTAGGGCTCCTTGGCGCTCTCTGAGCTTGGTGGTTTCCTTGCAGACATTTCATAACCCAAACTAGGTAACATCATCAGTGCTAGAAGGGAGTAGGATTTGCAGAGTAGAGGAGGAGGGAGGAGGAGGAAGAGGAGGGGTGGACTTGGGAGAGGGGAGGAGGAGGAGGAGGAGTGTGGTTTCCTTGCTGCTCTCTGGTTTTCTTGCAGACGTTTCATTACCCAACTATGTAACATCATCAATGCCATGATGTTGTTGTCATGAATGTAGACGATGCTACTTAGTTTGGGTCATGAAATGTCTGCAAGAAAACCACCATGCTCCGAGAGCACCAAGGACCTTTCATGTCAACCCTGAGCTACAAATATTCTCCTTCTTGATCAATACTTTCATCATTTCTCGTCCTCTAGTTCTCTAGTTCACAGATTGATCCCATTTTTATAGTGTCTTTTTTTCATTACAGGAAGGAGAACAACGGTTTCTTATTTAGGGGCAGAGATCTGCCTAATGTGGACTTGAATAAGGGAATTCTAAGAACTGAAATGCCACGTTTCGACAACCTAAGATTTGCAATAGGTGGTGGTGGTGGTCCAGATGAAAACAGCTCCATTCCCATGTTCAAAGAGAGTGTCCCTATTCCCTGAATGTCAAAAATGTCAACTGTAATGAAAAAGATGAGATGGGGGAATCTTGCGGCAAGCTTAAATCTCTTAAATGACAAACCTATAATTTGTGAAAGGGGGAGAAAAAAAAATTCCCTGAACGCCTGTTCTATCTCCAAGTTCCAAATTGCTAAGTTCTTGTAGAAATTGGTTTCTGCCCAGGAGGAGATAATGTCAGTCAAGTTGCAAGCTTTTCTTGCAGCCTCTGGGGAAAAGAGATCTTGGGGGGGGGGTTGCGTGAAGGGAGAGGAAAGCTCCCCATTCATGAGGGACCATTTGTTGAAAGCTGAATATTAAATTAAATTTTGCCTCCTTAGCTGGCACTTGAGAGCAAAACCTAGGACTACAAAGCAAAACCTAGATTGAAAACAGGCTCTGGTTTATTTAGTGGAAATCAAGCCACTTGTGGTCAGGAGAGATTGTTTTTCTTTATTCCATTTTTTTAAAAAAAATATGAATTTTGCTTGGACTCAGCATTTAAAGCAGACTGCCACCATTTCAGGCATGCTCCTCAACTCTACATTTCCTCCGTTTTCCTCAGAGATTTCAGATAAGAAAGCACACTTCAGCTATTTAGAGGGATATCGTATGAAAGAACAGTATGAATGATCTTCTGTTGATCTGCAAATGTAGAATATAGAGTAAGAGTTCCAAATTAGCTGAAGGCAGACCCAAATTCAGACTTAGGGAAACCATATTCAGAAGAGCGGTTGAAATAAAATTAGGGAACTGACGACCTACAGACTTCTGGAAGGACTCAAATGAAGGATGGTCAACTATGCATCAAAAATTCTTTCGTTTGGAGTCTTAAACTGGATCTAATGACCTACAAATATTATTCACTTCTGTAAATCTGTGAGGACACCTAACTCTGTTTTAAGAACAGATAATCCTTGGCTTACGCCCATTCATTCAAATTTACAACAGCTTTGTAAGTGTGACCGTTTTTCACACTTACATTGCAGCATCCCCATAATCACATGATCAAAAGTTGGACACTTCTTGACAACTGTCATGTGTTTATGATGGTTGTAGTGTCCCGGGGTCATGTGACCCCCTTTTGTGATCTTCTGACAAACCAAGTCAACAAGGAAGCCAGATTCACTGAACAACTGTGTTACTAAATTAACAATTCAGTGATTCACTTAACAACTGCAGCAAGAAAGGTTATCAAATCAAGCAAAACTCCTTCTCTTGCTTAGCAACAGAGACTTTGCTCAGCTGAGGACTACCTCACTCCAGGATTACCTGTATGCATTTTTGCATGTGATTCTGAGCCTATGTTTCGATACACAATGGCTTCCTAGTGCTACATACAACCACAGACTATGGTTCTGAGAGAACCGTGTGCAGTCTTTCTCTTGTTCACCCCAAACCCCGTTCGCCAAGTGGTTATATTAGTAGTACCCCTGAAGCCCTGATGGCATCTGAGCAAAGTTGCTAGAGAAGTTTGGCTTGCTTTGAACTTTCCAAGGTAATCATCTGGATTTGGTTAGCCCTTTGCTTTAGTTGTACTCCCTCCGGTCCGGGAAAAGTTATTACATTTTCATCAGCTTAATATCTTGAGACCGTCAAAGCCGAGAAGTAAATTGACCTTAAGGTAGGGGAGAACCACCCTTAACAAAATCCATGCAGACCCCTGTTTAATGTTAAGTAATGAAAGCTTTATGAAAAGAGGCACTGCATTTCTTATTCCATGCTGGGCAGAATATGTAATGCTGTAGATTCTGCTTAGTGATACTGGATAAGCTACATGCAGAAATAACATCCACTGAATATAAAATCATAGTCATTTGCATCAGATTGCCTTTTTCAATCAGAACTGCAGTTGTTTTAACTGATTTTGTTTGAACCTTCTAAGCAGCCCCGTTTCTCTTTTAAGATGGCACATAAACACCATAAAACAAAAGGATCCCATATTTGATAACTTTCGACAAAGGTATTAGAACCTTAAACTATTTAGTAATGAACACAGATGCTAAGGGGGTGATGGGGGTGGTGGATCACCCTGACAGGACAGATGGAAATAGACTTGATGTGCTCCAGTGTTTACAAACCGTGTTCTGAAAAAGTCTAGTTTCTAGGAGAGACGTGTTCATGAAAAGGAAGAAATACAGTGAAGTATACAAATATAGAGATGGCCCTCTTCAAAATAGTGTGTGATGTTACCATGGCATTTCCACTCTAAGTAACACAGAGTGGAAAGAGCAGCTGTATCTTTCTAAATGGATATAACAGAATAATAGACTTGGAATGGACCTTGGAGGTCTTCTAGTCCAACCGCCTGCTCAGACAGGAAACCCAATTCTATTTCAGGCAAATGGTTGTCCAATCTTTTATTAAAGATTTACAGTGCTGGAGCATCCATAACTTCTGGAGGCAAGTCGTTCCACTGATTAATTGCCCTCACTTTCAGGAAATTTTTCCTTCATTTTAAGTTGGTTCTCTCCTTGATTACTTTCCATCCATTGTTTCTTGTCTTCAGGTGCTTTGGAGAATAGCCTGACCTCCTCTTCTTTGTGGCAGCCCCTCAAATATTGGAATACTCTTATCATGTCATCCCTAGTTTTTCTTTTCACTAGACCAGATGTATCCAATTCCTGCAACTGTTCTTCATATGTTTTGGCCTCCAGTCCCCTAATCATCTTTGTTGCTCTTTTCTGCACTCTTTCTAGAGTCTCAACATATTTTTAACATTGTGGTGACCAAAAATGGATACAGTCTCTATCTAGGTCACAGGTCTGCAACCCGCGGCTCTGGAGCCGCATGCGGCTCTTTCAGCTGTCTCCTGCGGCTCCCAGTCCTCTGCCATGTGCAGTCCAAAAAAAAAGTGGGACTAAAAAATTTCAACCAATCAATTCAAATATGCAGGGTAGGTGCATATCTCGCCTTGTCTCCACTCTTCAGTCAAACCCTGTTCTGCACATGTGCGCATGTACGCGCATGCGCACACATTTTTTGCAGCTCCCAGTTTTTCCTTTTGTGAGGGAACCGGTTCCGAGTGGCTCTTTCATTGTTTCAGGTTGCTGACCCCTGATCTAGGTGAAGTTATTGGTAGAAATGCTCTGTCCATGGTCCTGATGCTGGCGGTCTTGTTCTCATTCTGTATGCTCCACATATTGTAGATTTTCCTTCAGAGATGCTGGGCTTCAAACTCCATAGTCCTGCTTTTATTAAAGCTGCCCCTTCCCACATATAAATTATCAACTATGCTTGATTTAGTCAAGGGAGGGTAGTTAGAATGTTACATGAACATGATGATCCAGTTGCCTGACTGGAAAATTAACTTACTTGAGGTTGGTTATAGCTTAATACAACCCCAGGCCTATAATTTATTTTCGCAAAGTCTATTATATCTTTTGAGCAAGGCTGAGGGGGTTGTGATAAGCTTGTCTTCCAGTTTCTGAAATGGATATGAATTCTTAGAGATGGTTCAAATGGGGTGTCTTTCAGTCCGCCATATCATCTAGGGCTCAATTGGTTGACCTTAGTTTAGGCTCTCACAAGACTGATCCCTTCCTTCCTTCCCTCCCTCCTTCCTTCCTTCCTTCCTTCCTTCCTTCCTTCCTTCCTTCCTTCCTTCCTTCCTTCCTTCCTCTGCCAACATTCATCCTCCAACTTGAAGACAGCGAAAATAGTGAGGAAGGAGGCAGACCCAGTATTCTCACAGCTCAATAAGATTTATTAAGAATGAAGAAAGGGATCTTTTAGTGGAATCCCCTAATTGCATCATTTAAAAAGAAAGATCCAACATGATTTATGGAGATTTGTAACCTTTTTGTAAGCCTCCCGGAGTCACCTTATTGTAGAGATGTGTGCTGTAAACATTAAATAAATAACCAGCCAACCAACCAACCTTGTGGACCATGAGCCAATATCATTGAAGGGATGTGTGAAAAATCAGGAGGAGTCTGGTACTATTTTCTCACTAACAAGTTTTATGAAAATGTATAAGCTTTGGTGAGCTATTGCTCACTTACTCAAATGCCACAGAGGAGGGAGGGGGAAAGAGAACGGATCACTAGATCAAGGGGGAAAGAGCCCTAAGTCCCATTTCCATAGATGCAATCATTATGACTGCCTCGGGACAGTAATGGCAAGGAATTAAATGCTCTCTGAATCATCATTTACTCCACAGAACTGCTTGGCTGGGATGATGGAAGGCCATAGTTTTAGGGAAACATGAATGACTGAAGGATGCATGCTGTATTTGAGAGTAATAAGCCAACAGCTTCTTGAGATGGATAATTGGTGTGTCAGCTGTCCTTGAAGATTCTTCAGCTTAGGGGATTCAAATATTCCTGGGAGGAGGACCTGGAGGGAAACTGAAACAATCAGATATAAAAAATTTAATGAGCTCTTTTTTGACACCACACTTTGTCTTTGCAAGTTACTTTAGTGCACAAGGCCAGAAGCCAATATGTAGATGAGGTTCCCTACCCCTTTTTATTTGTTGTGACTGGTGCTTGCCAGCCTGCTGCAGCTGTGAGGGAAGGTTTGGCTGATGAAAGGATATTACACATAATGGGGTTGAAGAAGACCACAAGTCAATTGGTTCACGGAAGCATGCTGTGTTCTTTTTTAAAACAGACCTGGGATGGTGAATTACTCTCTCTCTCTCTTTATCTCTCTCTCTCTCTCTTTTCAATGTAGTCGGGCCTCATTGAAATTCAGGAAACCAAACCCAATTCTGATTCAGGCTTGCAGGCGGATACCGTGTGTGTTTTAAACACACACACTGTTAATGCTTATTGCAGCTTTGAAGAACTGTAGATTCCAAAGAGATGAAGCCAGGGGAGGCAACCCAATGCTATGTCACCCAGAGGGGACGGGTGGCCATAGAATCACCAAATGAGGCCAAGTGATTTTTATTCCGAAATGCTGCAATTTTTCTGAAGTGATACCTGGCTAGGGGTGGTACAGCAATCCACATTCAAAGGGTAAAGGGTCATTTGGATGCACGTGAGCTAAAGCCGCGCACAAATGTGACTTTTCCTGAGATTGGTGTGTCAACTGCGAAGGAGACTTAGCTGAGCCAAAAAGACAAGCCTTAGTTTTACAGATGCTATGCCTAGGCACCACTATCAGTCATGGTTTACCCTATGAATCTACATTTCTGCACAGCCTTGGGGTGGGGCTGGGTAGAAGAAGGTGAATTTTCCAGCTTGGTCCTGCCATTCTGTCTGTTGTCTGTCTGTCTCTCAGTCGATCAAATTTATAAGGCTGCCCGTCTCAACTGAAGTGATTCTAAATGTCATACAACAATAAAATAAAACAAGGATAGAATAGAATAGAATAAGAAAACTTTATTGTCACTTTAAATGTACACTAATCAGCATACATGAAAATGAATTTTTGTTGCATTCAGCTCTCCAAAAAATGCATATATACACACACACACACACACACACACACACACACACACACACACACACATGTATATGGCACAGAGAAACTTCACAGTCCAGTTCGAATGTATACTTATACATGGAAACAAACAAACGAAAAAGAATCCTGCGAATTTACAAGACGGCTGGCACAAGGAACAAAGCTGTTTCAGAATCTAGTAGTGTAGTTCTGCTATAAATACTTTGAAACCTCCTCCCAGAGTGGAGCAACAGAAACAGACCATGAATCCTTTGAGTCTAAGCACCTAGCGCTTAGAAGCAGTATCCTGAATAACGGGAAGCAGGCTTCCTATAATCTTCTCAGCTGTCCTTTCCACTCTCTGAGGCACTACTACCAACAAATCAAACAGTGATGCAGTTTGTTTAAATGCTCTCAATCCTGCTTCTGTAAAAAAATGGCCAGGACAGAAGGAGAAAGATGTCCTCTCCTCAACCGATGCAAGAAATGCGAATGCTGGTTTGCAAGCATTATAAAAGCAATAATTATAAACAATCATTGTTAGCCTCCCTTAAGACTGGATTGAAGTGGAAAGATGACACTGCAATGAAAGAGAGGACATTCACACACTTCTCAATTGCTTCTATGTTTAGGAACTTTGAAGCGCTACCAAGTTTAGATTAAGCATTCAGCGGCTCTTACTGTTTTTTCCCCTAATGTTCAAGGTGGAAAAAAGTTCCCTACTTCTCAGATAAACCCTGTGGTGTGGCATAAGCCCACTTTTGTGGTTTATCTGTTCACTGGTGATGCTGGAAGTGAAATGGAGCTATTGGAGAAAGAGCAAGGGACAGGTGTGTGTAGATATAGATCTAGATACAGTCATTTCTAGGACACCCAGTACAATTAGCAGTTGGTTAATATAATCTATGGAGATTCTTAGTCATCCAGGTCATGGTTGTCCCAAAGACGCTTTTTCAAAAGGCAACTGGACTTTGTTTTTCCTTGAAGACATTTCACTTCTCATCCAAGAAGCTTCTTCACTCCTGAAGTTGGTTAATATCATCTTCCCCAGCCTATGGCTTCCTGTTGTGATTAGATTATGAACATGATAGCTCTTCTACATGCTTCTGCTTTGATTATTTTGGAAATTGTGTCATGAAAAAGCAATAACCAATCAACGCTCCTCATCCAGGATCCTGGGACATAACATAGGTGATCCATTATATTCTTTGGACATTAATTATATGTGTTTTCCCAATTCCTGAGCTGGCTTTACAGCATGCATATTAAGTATATTGTCAGAAGCATAACCAACTCCTGCCTAAGATATTTTTCACTGTCATTAGTCACCACTTTTCAATATTTTGTTCAGTTATTCCAATCTCTTTCACTGAATTATGCATTCATAGATCAGCTGTTCTTTTAGTTTTCTGTCTTAACTCTTTCTGAGTGAGGCACCAATTTGTGCACTTCATTGTTTTCTGATTTACTGTATGTTCTTTGCAATATCTTTCACAACTGTGGTTTATAGATTTCTTTCCTACCTTTCTGAATACCAGCGTCGATTTCCATGTCCCCCCTCCATTTGCTAAGCCCATTTGCATTATATTGTATAAATAAATCTTATTTGATTGGCTTCCTGTAAGCTGTGCAGATTGTTATGGTAGAGTGTTGTTTGATTGAGCGTTGTGGTTCACCAAATAAAAGAGATATTTCACAGTGTGTCTCATTTGTTTTCTTGAGTGGTGTTTCATGGCAGTAAAAAGCACAGGTGGAATCTGTGTAGGTAATTAGCATGGGACATGGCCAGACCATCCTTCGGTCGTCCATCCTCAATCAGTTCTAAGGAATGGGAAACAGTTTTGCCATCTCTTTTCCCCAGCCTGCTTGATAGGCTGCTGTGATCCTAATGCTGCAGAATGAAATCCCCAGAAACAGCACCTCACAACAGGTCATATTATTTAGGTTGTGCACCTAAAAGGTTAAACAGAGATTGTATCTTTATCTATCATCTCTATCTACCATCTATCTATAATCTCTCTCTCTCTTTCTGTATCTCTCTATCTCTCTATCTCTCATATCTTCATGTTAATCATTATCTACAGTATCTCTCATCCCTCCCTCCCCCCCCCCTCTCTCTCTCTCTCTCATATTTCTACATTGCCTCTCTCACTTAAGTGTCTCTGGGCAGATTGCAATAAAGATCCATGTCATTTCCAGCTTACAGCCAGCAAGACTAGAATACAGAACACAGAACATTGTTGGTTGCTTCAGTTGGCACTTGGTGAGAGCATTCCAACTTGTTGGTGTTTTATCCATGAGGCCATTCCATTCACAGTCTCCCAAGATTCTTTGAAAAAGGATGGGACAGAAACATGACAACAGTATTATTTGAAGGCCATTGTTTATGAGCTTCTATGAATGGAAAGGCATCTATGGATCTTCCTTTGCACAGATGGGGATCCCTAGAACTATGGCTGATTCATTCATGGGACTTGGTTTCTGGTCAGTTTCTTTATCCATATATAATAATTTACAAGCAAAGTCTGCTTCCAGAGAGAATCAGGGTAGGCTGGGAATGTTCGGAGGTACGCCATGAGCTACAATGTGTCTGCAGAAGGAATCTTTGTGTGTGTACTTGTGTACTATATTTTTTTTGAATGACCTTTACAATGAGCTCATTTTCACACAATGAAGTCAGTTTTCCTTTCTGTGGTCTGCCTCAAAATGACATTATTTATATTTGCTTAGAATGGTAAGAGAAGTGTGAAATTTTTCCTTAGGCTGTATGCAAAGTCTCTGTTTTTCACAGCATGAGTCCAACTTTCCTTAGCTAATGTCTTGAAATATTTTCGTTAAAAAAAAAACGTTGGTCTGCACACACTTACTGTGTTCTTTCCCTGCTAAATGTGAGCTGTATTTACGAATGTGAACCATTCATGTGCTGTATTGTTTTTTTTTATCTCCATCAATTGCTGATCGGTAGTTTTTGCAGGTACTTTCACACTGGATTTCTTGCCTCAAGTAGCAGAAGCGGGAAAGCTAAATTGCAAGGTAATTTTATACAAACATTATCAATAGTTACTGGGGAAGAGATTGTGCTGAATGTTTGCTTTGTGGCAAAAGAAAACTTGACTGCTGACGCAGACCAACAGCTATCCATTTTTTCCCCTTTCCCTTTTCACGTGATATATCTCAAAGGGTGCCAAATGAGAGCCTTACTAGGCTATGGGAAGAGAAAATGGATTTATTAGTTTGGATTTAAAATAGCTACAGTCAGTTTTTAACTCTGAAATTCCTCAAAGCTTGCTCCTGCCAATTGTTTATGAATAAAAGTGAATTGAGGTTTGTTATATGTTGGTACAACAAGCCAGTTAGGAGGACCAATGCTTTAAGTTGAGTTGTATTATTTATTTTTTAGATTTATTTCCAGGAATTCATGGCGGTGTCTAAAGCACTGTCTACTCCAGTGTTTCTCAACCTTTTAAGATTTCAACTTCCAGAATTCCCCAGCCAGTGTACTGGGTATGGAATTCTGGGAGTTGAAGACCACCCATCTCAAAATTGTTGAGATTGATTCACACTGGTCTACACCAATTTTCTCTTCCTTTCAAAAAAAATTATCCTGAGAAGTAATTTGAGCTTTAAGAGAGTGACTGGGTTAAAGACACCCAATATCCGAGTCTGAATTGAACTGAGTCTCCTCTGTTGTAGTTCAACATCAGATTCACTACATCATATTGTAGTGCACTAGCATTCATATAATAGCATTTGTTTGAGGCTCTCTACTCAATGGGTAAAGAGTTCAAAAATAGAGAGAACTTTCAGATAATTTCAGTTAATTATTTTGCCTCCTGTAGACACAGCAGTGATAAGAATGAAACCTTATGCATCTGTATATTTCCACAATGAAAATTACCTTTTGTATTAAAGCCTCTTCATATTTATTTTATAAAATCTCTTTGCTGCATCAAATGGGAAGCTATCACTGGCTCTCAGCTTGGTAAGAGCTGATAATTCTGTCATTGCTCAGGTTACCTGTGATGTTTTCTGATTGAACAGAACTTTATTCCAAATTGATTACACACACTTAACATACATACACATACACACCTATACTGACATTCTGAATATGCATGTGTGTGTGTGTGTGTGTGTGTGTGTGTGAATGTTTGTCAGTAATTTTACCCTTGTTTTATTGCATCTAAAGGCATCTTTTTGTGGCTACAAAGTAAATAAAGAGAATGTGTTTAAAGCTCCATGGGATGATAACAATAAATCAAATCTCTATATACTAGATTTTAAAATTATGATGCAGCATCCTTTTAATGCATAAAGAACCGATTTGCAGATTTTTCAGCACCTTCTGCTTTGGACAGTTCCCACTGAATGATTTTTGTGAGTCAAAAAGTCGAGGTAAATATGCAATAATCTGTAGTTATTCTTATCAAAGCATATTTTCCACTTCAACCTCAGATCCAAGGCCTTTCCATTCATCTGCTTCTTGTTGTGATTAGATGCATTTTAGATCTGTTCCAAACCAGCATCTTGTAGATATGCTGGACTCCATCCCAGCCAGAAGAGTCATTTCCTGTGTTATTTGGGGACAATAATTCAATAATCTGCCAGACATCTAGTTGAGAAGGTTTGATTAATGTATCCAAGATGTAGAATCTTTTAGGTTTATACTTTATTATTCAGGACTAAGTATCACCAAAAACAAAATAACTCAATAGATCTAAAATTGAACTGCAATATTTCTTCCTCACTATCGGAGGGGAACCCCCCCCCCCAGGTATTAACATTTAAGGGAATTAAATGCTTCTTACAACATTCTTTTAGTCACACTTACAGGGAAGAATTTTGAGTGGTTTGAATTAAATTTTAGTGGTTGGATGCAAATAGAACATTAAGAGTTGCACACAGTTGACTGGCCTACCAAGTGGAGAGTTTTCAATATATATATATTTTTAAAAAAATAACATGTAATTATCATTTTGAAAGGTTGCTGTTATTTCTCTTGAAGATAAATCTATTAAGATCTCTTTTAATCTTAATTTTGTATTCCTCCACTTGATGTTTTGAAGATGAATCAGACGTCCTGGTTTTCTATAGCATCTCCTTCAAGGTTTGGTTAAAAGAGGAATAAATGCAGAACATAAAGGGAGATGTTGCGTGGCTTTTTGCTATTACTTGCAATCATTTATTTCATCTGATGCTATTCCTTTGGCCATTTTTTGTTCTCCTTTTCCTTAGATGGGAATCCTCTGCAGCTGCTCCTCCACAAAATTTCCTGTTGCTAAGAGAAACCTTTGTTAATGAATTTTGCCCCATTTTATGACCTTTCTTGCAACAGTTGTGAATCCCTGCAGTTGTTCAGTTAGTAACGTGCTTGTTAAGTTAACCTGGATTCCCCCATTGACTTTGCTTGTCAGAAGGTCGCAAAAGGGGATCATGTGACTCCGGGATACTGCAAACCGTCATAAATATGAAACAGTTGCCATGCGTCTGAATTTTGATCACATGACCATGAGGATACTACAATGGTTGTAATTGTGAAAGTCACAAGTCGCTTTGTTCAGTGCTGAACAGTCACTAAGCAAACTCTTGTAACTCGAGCATGACCTATAGTAAATGCAATGACTTCAGAATTTTATTTGAAGGTCTACTTGGTATTTCCCTTCAAATAAAAGCAGTCCTCTATGTACACGTTACATGCTTGTGGCTTACCAGCCTGGGATCATAACACAAATGAGGGATTACAGCACAAATCCTTTCACCGTTTGCTGGCTTAATCATCCATGAAAAATGGCTGCTTAAGTCTTGATTTTGATCATGCCTTGTGTTTCATTTTGAACCCACCCTTTACTATGTTTGGTTGAAAGAGGCGTCTCAAGCTTTCCAGAGGCACATCTAAGAAATGAATTGTAAATACCATCAAAATTATATTTCTGTAGAATGCACTAGCAAATTCAGGGTATAACTCCTTGGAATACCAAACAATGGCCTAAATTAAAAATAGATTTTCTTCCCTTTTAGCTTCGACAGAAGGGACATTTGGATCCGAATAGCTGGGAATCTTATTTTCAAAATATTTTTCGGTTTCTTCCGTCATAGTTCCACTGCATTAGGCATAGAAATAGAAAAAAGTTTATGTCCCCACAGATAGCTGTTCTGTTCCAGCCTACGACCAGCCCTGTTTGAATGTCAGGGACAACCCCTTTTTATAGTCAACAGGCTGGAAAAAACCCAACCAAATTTATTTACAAAGAAATCAAAAGTTCAAACAAGAGTTAAACCAAAAGTCCAAACAAGAGTTAAACAGGAATAACAGACCAGGACTCTAGCAGAAGATCTTCAAATGGTTGCCTTCAGTAACCAGCACCTCTCACACCTTCCCCTTTTATCAGCAGTCCCAAGGCGTGGCTTCTCATTGCCTTCTCCTCCTCTCACTGAGTTGCCTCATTGCCTTCCTCTGTTCTGCTCTGCTGGATTGCCTCCGGCTCCTAGCATCCCTGAATAGATCCAGCTGTGAATCATCTAAGTCCAATACCTCATGCTCACACGGCTGAGTCTGAGGAGGAACATGACAGGAGGGGCCAGGCTGAGAGTCCTGCAGTTCATCAGAGCCTCCCTCTGATACCAAAGTCTTTCCAAACCCCTCCTTCTCCTCCTCTTCAGAATCATCAGACTCAGCTGCTGGTATCACAGGCTGACGCTGAATCACAACAATAGCCAAGTGGGTGGAAGTCATGTGAAATTTTTATTTGGTACAGATAATACAGGGTAGTTCTTGATTTATGACCACAATTGAGTGCAGAATTTCTGAGGCTAAGCAAGAGACGATTGTTAAGTGAGTTTTGTCCCATTTTACGACCTCTCTCTTGCCACTCCTGTTAAATGAACCACTGCAGTTGGTAAGTTTGAGCACGGTTGTTAATCTGCCTTCCCCATTGACTTGTCTTGTCAGAAAGTCACAAAAGGTGATCATATGACCGTCATAAATATGAATCATTTGAAAAGGGTCTGAATTTTGATCACATGACCAGGGGGATGCTGCAAAGCTTGTAAGTCTGAAAAACGGCCGTGTTGCCTTTTTCAGTGCCATTGTCATTCTGAACGGTTACTAAATAAATTGTTGTAAGCCGTGTGTGTTTAATAAAAAGAAAGGTGGACTCTATAGAGTAGACCAAAGAGATCAAGTAGTTCTTGTTTAATGACAGCCTTGGACAGCACAACACTTGTTCACAGTTACAATGATGACAACCAACTTTTCCAGGTCTGCAAAGCAAAAGAAAGCTGCAGTAAGATCATAAGGAGAGTTATGGTCTCACTTAGGAACTGCTTTGCTTAACAACTAAGTGGCTGGTCTCATTTATGGGGGCTAAACAAGAACTACCGATATGCCTATATATAGACTTCCTGCAACACTGCTAAGATTGGTGTCTGGAAAGCAAGTCAATCTAATGTAGTGTATAAAGTCGTCTAAAGGGCTGCGGTGAAGATGCTCACCTCCCACTTGGAAGGTTGAGAGTTCAATCCTAGGTAGCAGCAGATATTTCTCTCCTTGGCTACAAAGAAAAAAATATCTGCTGTGAACTCCACATAGGCATCAGGAAGGGCATCCATCTGGTAAACTCTCAGCTCCATCCAGTCGCCCTGACTCTACCCTGAATTAAGGGATTACAGAGTCATAAAAAGGGAGTTTAAAGTCATCTAAAGGCCAAGGGTCCATAACTTCAATTCCCTGCAGAGGATTTTGAACATTCTATGTCTAGTACATTCCATAGCTGACGAGTGAGCTTGATGAGTCACAAGTAAAGATGAAAAAAAGTGAAAAAACAATTTATTTCAATCTTTTTATAATCTTATTTTTTTTAAAAAAAAAACATGCAAATTGGAATCAGGTTTTGGAATACAAAGTTCCTAAAACGGTATTAATACTCCGAAGTGCTGGAATATCTTTACATACTTGGAATGAAATAGCAGTAATTAAAACTTTAATTAAATAGTAAGTTTTTATGCATGCTGTCCCCAAAATGGTTTTGTTCAAATTCAATGGAACCTTTCCCTAGAAAACTTCATACTGTATTGGATTAAAGCCATAAAGCTTGCATTCTTTCTACCCAAGTGGAACTTTTACAAAATCCATAGGAACAAATTTAGCTCAATGAGATATTCAATACTTGTATTGATATTCATGAAAATTTCCAAAAGAAAGAAAAACCAGGCATTATTTATTAAAACTTTGTGGCTTTCCCCTCCTTTCTTACTTTTATTAGTAGTCCCCATTTGAAAAGTTTGCTTTTCTTAATATATTGCACATTTAACTAATACAATGTTCTATCTAGACAGCCAATACTTTCCAACAAATTATTTATGGGGCTAAAGGGAATATAACCAGTAGCTGCTGAATAGATTTCTTTTCCAGAATGTATATAATTTAGAGCATAAGTTTTTTTTTAAAAAAATAAATCTATACCATCTAAATATATCCAGGTTGAACCCAAAATTTCTGTTGCTAAGCAAGGCAGTTGTTAAGGGAGTTCCTTAACATTCCATTTTACAACGGGTTTTTTGCCACAGTTGTTTAAGCAAATAGTTGCAACTGTTAAGTTAGTAAACAAAGTCTTTACGTGAATCTGACTTTCCCCATTGACTTTGCTTATTGGATGTTGGCTGAAATGTTTGCAAATGGCGGTCACATGATCCTGGGATGCTGCAATGGTTGTAAATACAGGTAGTCCTTGGCTTAGTGACCATTCGAATCTACAATGCCACCGGAAAAAGGGACTCATGACCATTTTTCACACTTCTGACCGTTGCAGCATCAACACGGTCACATGATTTACATTCGGATGCTTGACAACCGACTCACATTTGTGATGGTGGCAGCGTCCCGGGGTCACGCGATCCCCTTTTGCGACCTTCTGATAGACAAAATCAGTGGGCAAACCAGATTCACTGAACAACCGTTGTTGCTAATTTAACAACTGCAGGGATTCGCTTAAACAAGCGTGGCGAGCAAAGTCGTGAAAATGGGACAAAACTCACTTAATAAAGGTCTTGGTTAGCAACGGAAATTTTGGGGCCAGTTGTGGTTGTAGGTTGAGGACCAGCTGTACATGCCCGTTTCCAACCACCTAAATTTTCATCCTGTAACGGTGGGGATGCGGCGATGATGGTAAACACAAGGACCCGTCATAAGTCAAACTTTGGTTGCAAGACATGGACTATGTGTACATATTTCACTATGCACACACACACACACACACACACTCAGATACAGTGACTGAAGCTAGTGATTTAGCTTTGGGGAGTTTACAATCTGGAGGAAGGCTTATGTGTACTGTTATAAAAAAGGGTGGATTTTTTTTGGAGAGGGGGATTACAGTATTTTGATGACATTGTGGCTGTTCTTGCCTGCTGCTTGGAATCTCTGGGATAGGGTTGGTTTATACATTTCATACCTATTTTTTTTTAAAAAAAATCAGGTCTAGTAGCTACAGACAGACTTGGTAAATTTATCTAATCTCCTTTGAAAGACATCAAAGGAGACGGACATGCTATCTCGAGTTTGCACGTTCCATAAATGTTACGTTCCAGGTTTTGAAGGAAGAAACGCTTCTTTGGATCCCTCTTAAATCTCAGATTGTTCAACTTTGTTGAATTCCCCCGAGTCTATTTTTCTACTTGCTTTGAATTAAGCATCATTTTGTCATGGTCTCATCATCGTCTGCAGTACAAGCAGTCCTCGATTTACAACAGTACATTGAATTATCTTTCAAAGTTACGATGACACTGGGGAAAAAAGTGACTGCTTTTCCACATTTACGACCTTTGCAGCACAGCCGTGGTCACGTGATCAGAATTCAGATGCTCGGCAACTGACTCATCCCTATGACGGTTGCAGTGTCGCGGGGTCACTGGATCCCCTTTTGTGACCTATCTGACAAGCAAGGTCAAAATGGGGAAGCCAGGTTCCCTTAGCAACCGGGTTGCTAACTTATCAATTGCAGTGATTCACTTAACGATGGTGGACAGAAAGGTCGTAAAATGGGGCAAAACTCACTTAAGTGACTCGCTTAACGACATAAATTTTGGGCTCAAATGTGGTTGTAAGTCGAGGATTTACCTGCACAGTACAGGTGGTCCTCGACTTAGGACTATTTATTTAGTGACCATTCCAAATGACTGAAAAAAAGGGACTTCACACAACCATTGCACCCCCATGGTCACATGACCAAAATTGGGAGGCTGAGCAACTGGCATGTATTTATGCCTGTTGCCCTGTCCACTAGTCAGGTGATCATGATCTTCTGATAAGCCAAGTCAATAAGGAAGTCAGTTTCACTTAAAAACCGTGCTACTGACTTAGCAACTGCAGTGATTCACTTAACAACTGTGGCAAGAAAGGACGTAAAATGTGGTCATATGTGGAGAAGGACTAGCTGTATTCCTTTTCCAGATTAAAACATCCCAGGCTTTGCAAATCCTCTCCCTAGGAAGTTTTTCCTGCTCCAGTTTGGCTTTCCATTTGTGCATTTTTCCAGCTTTGCAATTTTTTTTCATCTATGTTTGGAAGACCCCGTAGCCAGAACTGAATACTCATTCCATGTGCGGTCCAACCCATCCCTGATATGGAGGCATTATGATATTAGCAGTTGATTGATTTGTAATTATAATAAATGCCTTAATTTTCTATATCTATATTCAATGTGCCGCATAGGGTGTGTGATATAATCTGAAACATTACCAGTAGACCACAGTTAATTAGTTAATCTTGCTTGTACTCTTCAAGGGTCAAGTGGAAGATGGGTCAGGAGTGAATTGTTCCCTAGTTTTTCTTCACCTGCAAGCTTTGTGTATTAATGTGCAAATCGGCATGATGTGATGCAGATTAATTTGTTGCACTCCATCTGGCAGTTGAAGAGAGAGAGAGAGAGAAAATTACTTGGGAACTTTATTAATCATTTGGGGATCAGCCGAGCCCTGCAATTAGCCTGGAGTGGCATTTTTAAAATGTTGCAGATAATGCACTGTAAATCAGCTTCAACTTAGTAAATCAAAACTTGGTGAAAAATTTGACTTTTTAAAGTCAGTGCTCCTTGTATTGTCTTGACCTGTAAGAACAACATCTGCTTAGGTCTGATTTAGGAGGACATCGCTATAGGAATAAAGGTGGCATGGGTTTGAGCAACCTCCTACTCAGGCAGGAGACCCTATACCATTTCAGACAAATGACTGTCCAGAGCACCCATAACTTCTGGAGGCAAGTCGTTCCACTGATTAATTGTTCTCATTGTCAGGACATTTCTCCTTATTTCTAGGTTGCTTCTCTGCTTGATTAGTTTGCACCCGTTGCTTCTTGTCCTGCCTTCGGGTGCTTTTTTGTGTCTTTGAAACATTGTTGATTCTTGGCAACTGCATGGACACGTTGCAGCTTTCTTGTCAAGATTTTGGTAGTGGTTTGCCTTTCCCTTCTTCCTGGTGGTTTACCCAGAGTCATCTAGCCGTCTTCATGCCTAGGGGTGGGACAAAAACACATGTTCTCCCTGTTTCTACGCTGATCCCTCAACCACTTCATCAGACTGGCTATTTCTTATGAACCTGTGGATCTGGTGAGTAATGAAATAAGAAATTATCTGCTCATTCTTATGCCTTCCACAGGTGTGTGTGTGTGTGTGTGTGTGTGTGTGTGTGTGTGTGGGACTACATCTGATTCTAGAAACACATCCCCTTTGACTTATCTTTCCATTTTCTTCTCTGGAGCATAGAAACAATTATAGGAGGAATGAGCAGAGACACTATTTATTTATTTATTTATTTATTTGTTTTTATAAACCGCCCTTCTCCCGAGGGACTCGGGGCGGTGTACAGAGTAAGGTTGGTATACAGATTGAACAATAAAAAACAATAGTAAAAACAAACTGGGACCCCAATTAAAGTTATCACGCCAGGCCGGACTGCTGGAACAGGAAGGTTTTTAAGTCGCGCCGGAAGGTGCGGAGGTCGGGGGCCATCCGGATTTCGGTTGGTAAGCTGTTCCAGAGGGCTGGCGCACCCACTGAGAATGCCCTCCCCCTGGGGGCCACCAGCCGACATTCCTTGAGCGGTGGCACCCTGAGGAGGCCCTCTCTGTGGGAGCGCACAGGACGGTGGGGTGCTGACATTGGCAGAAGGTGCTCCCGTAGGTAGTCCGGACCCATGCCATGTAGGGCTTTGTATGTCATTGTTAGCACCTTGAACTTCACACGGAAGGCAACCGGAAGCCAGTGCAGCGCACGGAGGAGAGGTGTGATATGGGAGTATCGGGAGGCTCCCAAGAGTGTCCGTGCCGCTGCACTTTGCACCAGTTGAAGCTTCCGAGTGGATCTCAAGGGCAGCCCCACTATACAGCAGACATGTCAAACACAAGGCCCGGGGGCCAGATCCGGCCCGCGAAGTGGTTTCATGTGGCCCGCGAAGCCATCCTGGAAACAGTGAGGGAATGGCCCCCACTGCCTTGGCCCTGGCCCAGAGACCCTCCTTCTGCCTGAGACCCTTAGATCTGTCCCACTCCTGCCCAGGCCTCCATAGGCACCCTTGATGCGAACGATGTAGAGCTGGCCATGCCCACCCAGTAGGCCATACGCCCTCTAGCCACGCCCACCCAGTAGGCCATGCCCGCCCAGGCCACACCCACCCAGCCCCCTGAGGGCAACCACAATGCTGATGCGGCCCTCAGTGAAATTGAGTTTGACACCCCTGCTATACAGAGACCACAAGGATAATAAAGCATGAGAAGATCAAATTCATATCTTTCTCACAGTGGATGTTCAGATACCAGCTTTGCCCTCCTGAAAACTATTAATTGGTGCAGGGAGCCAGTGCCATTAATATCCTATCATTTATCTTTCCTGTTCCAAAAACAGCCCAAAGACAGTCTATCAACGTCTCTTGATCTCAGTGAACCATGGAATTTGAGAGGGCCCTTCAGTCCAATCTGCCATCCAGCACAGGAATCCTGCTTAAAGCAATATAGATAGCACTTCAGCTTCTGTTTGACTGTCTCTCATTACTTTCCTGAGCAATCAGTAGCTCTATAAACAGTTTTTGGGGTTAGGAATCTGCCTCTAACTTAAGTACATTTTTGTTTGTCTTGCACTTTGGAATGAAAAAGCACAGGCATTAGTGTTCCTCTCAATTCTCTCTCTCTCTCTCTTTCTCTCTCCTTCCTTCCTTCCTTCCTTCCTTCCTTCCTTCCTTCCTTCCTTCCTTCCTTCCTTCCTTCCTTCCTTCCTTCCTTCCTTCCTGTGTGGTACTGCATCTGCCCACAGTCTTTCTTTTTCAAAGCTAAATATATCTTTCTGCTTGGTCCATCATACCAGTTGAGTCTGGTGTAGGCTTTCATGGCTGGCTTCAATCAAGCAGTATTGAGTTTGCAGTCTAAAACTAGAAATCTAGACTGCAGCCATTTAGCTTGGGAGTTTATTAAGGGTTGAGGCCGTTGTATATTGGCAGCCGAGGGCTCTCTTAAGTTTCAGATGTGGCATCTATCAACTCTGTTTGAAGATACCAAAAATTGATCTGGTCACTAATTGTTTGCCCAGAAGGATCTCTTCTAGTGAGCAATGAGTCTTCCCAGTGAACAATTCTGCTGCTGAATATGGAGCTTGTTAGCCCCGTCCTCTTCATTCTGATAGAGGTGGAAGGGAAAAAAAAAGACATTTCTCTAAACCAGACATGTCAAACACAAGGCCCGGGGACCAGATCCGGCCCGCGAAGTGGTTTCATGCGGCCCGCGAAGCCTTCCTGGAAACAGTGAGGGAACGGCCCCCACTGCCTTGGCCCTGGCCCAGAGACCCTCCTCCTGCCAGAGACCCTCAGATCTGTCCCACTCCTGCCCAGGCCCCCATAGGCACCCTTGATGCAAATGATGTAGAGCTGGCCATGCCCACCCAGTAGGCCATACGCACTCTAGCCACGCCCACCCAGTAGGCCACACCCACCCAGGCCATACCCACCCAGCCCCCTGAAGGCAACCGCAATGCTGATGCGGCCCTCAATGAAATTGAGTTTGACACCCCTGCTCTAAACCATGATCTACTCGGGGCTTAGGAAGATTAATCTTGTTTACAGTGGGAAGGATATCTGTTATCTCTGAATGAGCACATGTGAGGAACACGCTGCCCCAGCCGAGAATCATCATAACGCCAGTTTGCTTAATTGCTTTACTGCTGCTTTTATAATTAAAGCCCATTAACTTGTCACATATTTATAATAGTGACTGACCCCGGAACTGGCAGAAAAATGAAAGTCCCACAGAGGGACTTTGTGTTTCCAAACCAGTCATATTAAGGCTGGGGTTCCTCTCCTCAGTTGCCGTGGGCTAGATCAGAAACCCTGGGCTTTGGCTTCCAGGACTGGCAAGCTTTCATGACAAAAGGTAACAACTGGAAGAGATGGCAGGAATCCTGATTCCTCTTAAAAGGAAATCCATCTGGCATTATTTTTTTAAAAACACAAACAAAAACAAACTGCTTTCATTGGTAATCCTGCCTTCCTCTCAAAAAAAAAAACACAACACCACAACAAAAAAGGATTATTTATTTGTGGTCTGTGGTCTCCCCAACAAGAGTCCTTCCTGAAGGAAGGATTATTAATTAACTTATTTCCTTAACGCTATCGCCACAAAAGGATTCCTTTCTCAAAGAAGGGTTCTTTATTTGTTATCTCTGCAACCAGATTGAAACGTGAGGATAGGCAGAAGTTCATTTTAGAAGGAAGGGTTGGAAAGATGGGAATGATAATGGTTGCCTGCTACTCCCATCCCTGCTTAATAGCTCCCCCCCCCAAAACTAAAACCATGGGTTTCCACCAGGCCTTTTCAAAACATCACTGAAATGGCCTCCTGCAGCTCTTCAGAAGTTTGAGAGGTTGAGTTGGGTCCTCACACTCTTAATAGCTATTTTTTATTTGGCAGTAGTGATGAAAGAAACCCCGTTTGTCTTTCATAGAAATTTCTTCTCTTTTCTCTCCTCTCTCTCTTATCTTTTCCCTTCTCTCTCCTCTCCTCTCCTCTCCTCTCCTCTCCTCTCCTCTCCTCTCCTCTCCTCTCCTCTCCTCTCCTCTCCTCTCCTCTCCTCTCCTCTCCTCTCCTCTCCTCTCCTCTCCTCTCCTCTCCTCTCTCTCTCTCTCTCTCTCTCTCTCTCTCTCTCTCTCTCTCTCTCTCTCTCTCTCTCTCTCTCTCTCTCTCTCTCTCTCTCTCTCTCTTACACACACATACCTGGACAATTTCTACACACCCTTTTCTGTTGAATCTCTCCCACCTACAACAACAGTCAGGACTTTACCCTTCTTATGTACCTCTGTGGCACCTTCACCTGTGAGACCAGACACAAAACTAGAAGCTGCTGGATGATTCATTAAAGGAGGCTCCCCAATAAGTGTAGTTACACATAGATTGCGGGCCTGATGCAGTGATTATAGTTGTTTTTCTAGCTGAAGAGAAAATTTACATGCAAATTTTAAAATGCATTATGCTAAAGGCTCTTGCTGTGAGGGCTGAAAGGAAAAAAAGAGAAGGGGGCAAAGACCTATTTTTCTCACTCAGAAGGATGACGCAGAAAGGTTACTCTAACTAACATAGTTTGAGAAACCTATTAAGGGTCAAAACTGCACTTTGTATGGAGTGGTTAATGGTACTCCGGAGCACTACATGTAACCCCTATTGAAATCAGGGAGTTGGAAAATGTAAAGAGAGATTCATGAGCTTTGCTAGATTGGAATCTGGATGACTTGATGGATGGCTTATGCTCCAGCCATTGGGTATAAATGTGCACATTCAACGGTACATTAAATACACATTATCAGAAATGATAGTCAAAGATAAATGTCCAGCATGAATCTGCACAGCGGTTACAGCAGATCAGCTTGGTCAAAACGGCAAGAAAATCTCTACTGGCACCCATCCATCCATAATAGCCCTGGAGATATCTGTGGAATCCCCAAATTAAATTAAAAATACATTTAAAAAGAAAAAAAAGCAAAGGGAAATATCCCGCATAAATACCAAATCTCAGGTGTGTCTCTCCCAATTTCTGGGGAGAAAGTTGAATTCCCACAAGATTTCAGTGTAATGCAAGACCCTAAAAAGAAAAGAAAAAGAATCCTTGGGTGGATTTTTCCCCCCAAGCTCATGTATTGGTAAATTATTGGAATTCAGCCATTTTAATTTCCCCATTCATTTGTCATTTTGGACCTCACTTGTTTACTGTTGATCTTAATGTCTGAACACCTTTAGATGTCCCAAATGAGTTGTGAGATGCGTTTCTGCATTTTTGGAATTGCATTTTCCCGAGAAAGTGCTTAGCATTCCATGAATCCTTGCACTGCATTGCTACTGACAAGGCTTTATTCCATCACCAGTCCATTCCTTGAGATTTTAGCAGGTAGCAATAGGTACAATCAGGATGCTTCAGCCAATCAGTAGTTTGAGCTTCTACACCTTATCAGGGACTTTTGTGGTGGGTGGACTTTTTTCCCCCACGAATGAAGGTGAATCATATGTGTCCCAGGATAATGTTGTAGGATCCAGTCTGGGTTGGGCACCTGGACCAGAGGTTTAGTTTTCTGAGCTTTTGGATTCATGTTGGAGCCCATCCTCAGGGAACCCCTCTTTCACCAGAACGTGTGCTTTCTTACTATTCTATGCATAGTAGTTATGTGGTGCCTGGTTGTGTGGCTTTTTAGTTGTTGATTGGGCTATTAAAAACTGGCTATTAAGTCGTTGGCTGTTGTTTCCTCATGCTGTTAAGTCCTCGGCTCCTGAGTACTGGATAAGCTGGTGGTAAATCAACACTCCTGTTGACTCACAAGGGTCCATTTCCTAGGCTTCAATCATTTCCCCGGCTATTTTTGAACCTGCTCAGCCAACAATTTTAGTAGCTGCAAAATTGAATATATGTCCTTGTTCATTGCAGGACTTTTCCCCCCCCTACCTGCTCTTTCCTTCCAGCTCTTGTTTTTGGAAATGTCAGCATGCAAAGTGGATCAGACAGGTAATGGGATAGAATTAGTTTAACCCAGCCCAGGAGTGAGTCTGTTTTTATTCCGAGCTAACAGGACCATTTTCCTAGTCCAGTTGTGGGAACAGAGATTTTCTTCTGCACATAGCTCAGGAAAACTTGGCTAACACGGATGTTTGATTTTAAATGGGTCAACACAGAGAGAGAAAAGATAAACATTTAGCATGGAGAGCTACATGAGAGAATTAAAAAAAATATTACTGCACTTGGGCTAATTAAACATCAAAGTAAGGGGACAAGATGTGACAATAATAGATGTATTTTCACACAACAGCAACTCCGTTGACTTATGAACTGACATTTCCTTCCACCACAGGGTGGAATCTGCAAGTATTTGTAATTCATGCTGTTTGAAGGACCCATTAATTTGACTTCAGTCCTCTTCCTCCTTTCCACCATGAACGTGCTTTGAGGGAAGAGACGGGTCACATTTATATCATGTCATGTCTTACCAGCCTCTAGATGTCTAGTAAGACTGACAACTGGTCTCTAATTTGTCATGGCTTATCAATTGTCGAGACATACATTTGGTATGTTTGGATGAACATGAGAAATTGAAGTCCTACCTGAGTTCACAAGCTATGCTGATAATCACGGTGCACAAATCTTTCTTTTTCTTTTGGAGAAATTAAAAATGATTTAATGAGATTGATGAATTTCCTGACAGTGAGAACAATTAACCAGTGGAACAGCTTGCCTCCCTATGTTGTGGGTGCTTCATCACTGGAGGCTTTTAAGAAAAGACTGGAAAGCCATTGATTGGAATGGTGTAGGGCAGGGGTCTTCAAACTTGGCCCTTTTATGACTTGTGGACTTCAACTCCCAGAATTCCTCAGCCAGGCACACTGGCTAAGAAATTCTGGGAATTGAAGTCCACAAGTCATAAAAGGGCCAAGTTTGAAGACCCCTGGTATAGGGTCTCCTATTTCAGCAGGTCCCTTCCTATACCCACTCACACATACAAACATATACTGAGATATGGATGGTTATACGATAAATGTATTTCAGTACAATTTGCATTAGTTTGTGACTAAGAACATATAATAGCTGGAACTCCTCTTTCCAATTTTAAAAATTATTATGTCTCTTAAAAGTACAACTTGAAGCAGAATGAACATTTGGAAGCTGGGAAAAAATGAAGCAGTCATAAAAATGCTAAAAAGAAAAAAAAGGCCACACTAAGAGCTGAGATAAAGACTATAGTAGTTTTTATTTCTCTCACACTTTGGCAGTAAGCTCCAGGATGCTTCTGCAAACACCAGATTGGAATTTTGCTCCGATTCTTTTCAAAAGAGCAAAATATCAGATGTTGACCTTAAAATACATATCAGGATTTTGAATATTTTAAATCCGAAAAGGAAATTTGAGTTTTGAAAACTCCTGTTCTAAAGAGCAGTCAGTCAATTATATGGGGAAGATGTACAAAAATGGGTTTCAAATGGAAGGCAGAGGTCTTCAGAAGCCAAGGATGATAGCAACCTGAGTCTAGGTCCGTGGTGGCGAATCTATGGCACGCGTGCCACGGGTGGCATGCAGAGCCCTCTCTGTGGGCACACGCACCATCACCCTAGTCCTAGGCCTTCAGCTGGGTTTTATAAAACCTTTTCTCTTTAGGCCTCTGCCGCCGTGTGCAAAAAAAAAAAAGGTTCAATCAATCAATCAATTTCAACTTCTCGTGGGGAAAAAAAAGATCTCGCAAAGTTGGAATTAATTGATTGATCGAACTTTTTAGTTCCACCCAGTCTGCCGTTACCACTGTAGCCACACCCACCCAAATGGCCACACCCACCCAATCGGGCTTGGATTAGAAGACCCCCAAGGTCTCTTCAAACTCTGTTAGTCTGTTTCATCTGGACTAGCTAGAATTAAGTATTGCTATTCTGATCTACTGCTACTTTGAATGCAATCAACGTATCTGCAACATGGTTGCTCCTGTGGTTTTTAATTCAGTCCTAGTCAGATGACATGGAGAAGCCAATGAGGTTCTTATACTGTAAATGGCAGAATTTCTGCTCTAATGGTTGATATAAGCACTCAAAGAGCTTTGGAAAGTTGGTATATTTTCTCCTTGTCTCCAGTTCAGCAGGCTTGTGGGCTTCTTAAAGATACCGCTCCCTCCTTTTGAACTAATGGCCTCTGTAATCCTAAACTCAGAGTAAATAAAACTTCTCAAACATGAAGTCCTTGGCAATTTCCTTCCCCATCTGATTTGCTTTGCTTTTGCTCGGATAGAGGTGACTAACTGTAGGCTGAGTGAAAATTCTTCATTTTCTCTCAGGTAGCACATTTTTTATCATCCTAAGAGGGGAGAAGGAAGAAAAATTGCCTGTGTTTTATTAGTCAACTGGAGCTGTTAACAACTTGCATTTTAATCATTTTTAATACTTTAAATTCAAGGAAAGTATGATGTACGCAATTGCGCTGTGGCGGTGGATTGTAAATCTAAAACAAATGAGGTGATTTTCCAGGGAAGATTCCTAGATAGTTGTCTTTTGCCTCTGTGAAAAGAAAAGATGTTTTATCTTGAAGATGTATGCAACATCAAGAGATATATCTGTCTTTGGAGATGGCAAATGACATGTTTCTTCCATGTATAGATTTAAGTTTCTGGCAAGTTTTGACCCTGTCATCTCAGCTGATGTTGTATTCTCAAGGTGTGTTTTGGTGGGCTTATTGCAAATTACATCTGCAACAATTGGATATTTTTTGACCTTGCCTTAGAGATGCAATATAGGTTTCGCAATTACCAAGCTGGGAAGGTAGCTTTGTGTAGCTATTAATGTCGAAAAGTATTACAAATGGCATATTGGATCATAAAATTGGTTTCTTGCTTTTGCATGATCACTGGCCTGGGGTACTTTGTTAGTTTATGAGCTCTTTTGCTCTTCATTGCTTATTGTACACTCCAACCACTTTACGGAGATCAATATACAGAGGCTCTCTTTGGATTGACCTAGTTAACTGGGTCAAGGGGAATTAGGATGACATATACGTACCCTAAACCAACTTGCTCATTAACCCAGAGAAAGTTTTTTTTAGTCCAAAGCAGCCCAGGGACTAGGTTGCATTTCAGCTAATTCTCCCCTCTCAATACTGTTATAGAAACCAAAGTGAGAGGATTAATGGACATTCATTTTATCTCCTTCCTTTGTATCTAATACTAACCCATAATCATGACTGGTTAATTACAATGCCTGGAATCACAGGCTAAGCCAGGACCAAAGCAGATGAATCATATTATTCTTAGTAAGTTGACCGTTAATTGTTGACAAATTGCTGACACTTTCAATCGGGCCTTCCTGTTTAAAGTTCTCCTCCTCTTTGCTGGACATATTCAAACAAAAAACGAGACAAGCATCTGTTTGAGTGTGCTGTATGATGAGCTTTTGCACTGAGCAGTAGTATTTAGGCTTGGTAGCCTTAATAAACCAACTCTACGAAGAGGAAAATTCACCTTGGATGCCTGCTGGAAAAATGTCTGATAATTTTGTGCACCCAGCTGATGCATACAATATGTAATCAGATGACATTCTTAGATAATTTAATTCCCATACATTTTGTCTTCCGAGCAGAGTAGCCCAATCATAGAATACACATATTTGCAGGCAAGACATTTCACTTTCAATTCAAGGCCTATCCAGCCACAGTTAGAAACTCCTCTTTGAAGTTCCAGAGAGTTGCTGTCAGACTTAACAGAATAAGAGAGTTGGAAGGGAGGACTTTGGAAGTCTTCTAGTTCAGCTTCCTGTTCAAGCAGGAGATTCTATACCAGAGGTCCCCAAGCTATGGGCTGCAGCCCTCTACTGGCCCGTAGCTTCTTAGCCACTGGGCCACGTGAGTGGCTGGCAACTTGCAGTGGCGCTAGCCTCACCCTGAGTCTCGCGCCGGCACTAGCTTTATTATTATTATTATTATACATTTTTGTATTAAAAAGGAAAAAGCATAATTACCACAAATTACAAAGGACTAAAAGCACTGCTAGAATAATGAGTGTCATCAGCCTATAAAGCAGATACTCTGAATAATATTATTGTTTATAATACAGGCTCTCATTCAAGTATTTTATAATTTTTCCTTTTCCTTTCCCCCCTCCCCAACATGATGATCCTAGCACATGGGTCAAGAATATATACTATTAACAGGAGATGGGATTGTGCTATAGTAAGATCTTTTCCTCCCAGGTGATATATGGTAACAGTTGTTTTTAAAAGTTTTTTCCCCCCAAGAATAAATATAGCTGAAAGTGAATACAAACTCTTATTTGGTTTGTCTTTAGCAGCAAGCACGCACACACTAGCTTTGCCACAAGCTTTGCACCAGCTCTGGCAGCCCCATATGTAGAATACGCATGCTCATGGCCCCGTTTACATGCACACACACACACACAGCCACATTTGCATGTATGTGCATGCACACATAAAGGTTCCTGGCCCTCTGTTTCCCACTGGGAAAGCTTGGGGACCCCTGCCCTATGTTATTTCAGACAAATGGCTGTCCAGTCTCTTTTTAAAAGCCTCCAGTGATAGAGCATCTGCAACTTCTGAAGGCAAGCCATTCCACTGGTTAATTGTTCTCACTGTCAGGAATTTTTTCCTTAATTCTAGCTTGCTTCTCTCCTTGGTTAGTTTCCAATCATTCCTTCTTGTTTTACCTTCTGGTGCTTTGGAAAATAGGTTGACCTGGTCTTCTGTGTGGCAGATCCTCAGATGTTGAGTATTTTATTAAATATTTAGCTACACAAATTCATAATTGTATATCAGGCATGAAAAACTGGGACCACACGTGAAGTTCCAATTAAACTTATTTATTAAGTTCCAATTAAACTTATTATTGCTCATGTCTATGCACAGGAATCTATTTGACTAATAGCACTATTTTGGCACTAGACAAGGTTAACAAAATTCAAAATTCACAAGCTAATCTAAGAAAATTCATTTTAAAAAGTAAATTGCCCATTAACCTTCCAAAGACAATATGCATTGCATTTCCCAAGATTTTATTAGTAAACAAATTTAGTTGCACCCTAATACCTTTTGACACTGCATATAGCACTCACTTTACAGATGCTAGCATTAATCATCGCTGACAAAGTGTTAATCATTTTCCAGCTTTGCTTAATTGAGAAAAATATAGAGCTATAGAATGTAAATTACTTAAATTTATAATATTGACTGGATGCTGGTCTGTCACCTATACTGTGTTTAGCATTTTATGCAGCTGAAATTTTCAACTGCATATTGAGTGAGCTTGCAAAGCAAGAGCCAAAATGTCTACACTGGTTGTTCATCCTCCTATGAAGCTGAGCCATATATTCCCCTCTATTTTATGGTCTATATTTGCCCAAAGTCTTGATCTGCTATGTTCTTTACTCATGGTCCATCAGAAGCTATGGCTGAGTAAGCCAATCAATGTACATGAAAAAGAGATTCAGTTTCAGTTGTATGATCATAGATCATCTGTTGATGGCATAAGTTGGCCTACTACCCCCTCTTATTGGTATCATTATTATGATTATTATTATCCTGTTGCTTTGCATGTATATTGAGAGCTTCTTCACTGGAGACATGCTCCTTGTGTGTCTAATCACATTTGGCCAAATAAAATATTCTGTTCTGTTTTTCCTGTCCTGCTCTGCTTTATACTCTCTATTCTGCTCTGCTCTGCTCTACTCTACTCCACTCCACTCCAGTCCACTCCATATTCTATTCTATTCTATTCTATTCTATTCTATTCTATTCTATTCTATTCTATTCTATTCTATTCTATTCTATTCTATTCTATTCTATTCTATTCTATTCTATTCTATTCTATTCTATTCTATTCTATTCTATTCTATTCTATTCTATTCTATTCTATTCTATTCTATTCTATTCTATTCTATTCTCTTGCACTAGTGAGATCGTTGGCCGAACGGGGATTTGAACTTGAGTCTTCCCAGTCTCACTTTGACACCATAAGACACTTTCCTGGTTTTCTCAGTAACTTTTTCTTTGAATAATTACATTCATGGATTTCAGTATTCTTAGTCACTTTTGCTATTACTTTTTAATAAAGAGCCTGGGATAAAAAGACATAAGCCTTGCTGAAACTCCAGGGAATTTAATTTAATTTCAGAACTATCACAAAAATCTCTCTGTCTCTTTAGTTGCAGATTGTCTGTGAGATGTGTCAGATTGCTAATTCACTACTGCTCCAACACACTGAGTTAATGTTCTCTTAAATAATTATGAAGAAAGAAAGGGAACTTTTTCCAAGTCAAACCATTGAAATACCAGTAGTTATATGACAATGGACCAGAACCAGTTCCCTGTGTTTCATGGGAGTAGAACAGCTTTGTAAGGTCTTACTAGCTGGTTGATGTATCTACCATCAATGTGTTATTCTTCCTGCTGCTACATTATACTCTCTATATAGATCTTGCATTGCTCTCTTTTCTCTCATATTTATTGATTGCACACAATTGTCTTTATCGAGAGACTATAGATGTGGTTTCAGAAGAAACAGACTTCTGAAACCAGAAGCGCTATGGATAATGGATAACTATTTTCATTAGAAGTGTTGACAGTTTGATTCCACACCTGCTGAGAAGCCATGATTTGATTTGCTGAATTGTATTCAGTGTATGAACCAAGCCATTCTGGTTTGATGATGCTACTTAATAATATTTGTAAAATATGTATTTTAATAGATATCTCAATATGGTGGTCATACTCCTACCTCTTCAGCTGGGTTGGGTTGAGAATGATTGGTCCAAAGCCATCCAGACAGCTTTTATGCCAAAGGGAGGACTAGAACTCCTGGTCTCCTGCTTTCCAGGCCAAGCTGAACCTGACCGGTATGATTTGATCAATGAATAAAACAAACCCTCATAGGAAAACCCAACTGATAAGTCTACTTTCTATGTTTTGGTCTATTTCAATGAGTAGCTTGACTGCAGGAACTCTACATAGTAAATACTTCAAGCTTAGGACTTTCATGCTTTCAAAGTTGGATTTATAGTTTTGGAAAAGCATTTGCTGCAAACATAAATTTCCACAGTGTGTAGGTGTCAATCATGTAATGCTTTCCCTCTTTGATCATCGGTCTCATATCCCTTACAGTAGATTTATCCCACATTGATTCATTTGCAAAAATAGTGCTTTGATGACTTTCTCCGGAATTGTCAAGCTATAGAGATATTGATCAACATTCAAAAACAAGCTGGCTTTCCAACAACTCTTCTTTGATTTGCACTTACCTCCTTTCTGCTTCACATATTGATTAGGCATGCGTTCCATTGGTTGCCGACATACTTGAAAATTACTTTCTTCTAAACCAATCCTTTCAGTATTGGTGGGTCTTCTTGCAGCTGGAACATTTAACCTGCTTGAATTTTTTTTGAAGCAAGTTCCAACTGCCCAGAGTTGCTGTAAGTTGGGCAGCATATCAGTTTAATGAGTTAATTAATTCTTGATATAAATCTCAACCCCCAGTTATTGTTTTCTCCTCCAAACCTCCTTTAGAGGATGGGGTTGGTTGAAATTTCCATGAGTGGTTCATGGTGTGTGGCTGGTTTCTTTCTTTGACCTGGATTAAAACCGGATGATTGTCAATGGTATGACTTTCTCATCCATTCCATGAAGGTAATATTTCCCACACAAATAGTCTCAACAGCCATAACCACACATTTTTCACCTGCTGTGTTTTAGATTGTCAATTCTGGCTGCCTTCAGCACAGCCTAAAGGCTAGAATTATATTTTTCTTTGGTTGATCCCCAGCTAATATAATTTGTTTAAGTGTCTATATCAATAGATCACATGTACCATTACAGGATACACCTCAGAGGCTGTAGCTTTGCCAAAGAACAGTACTAACACAGTTCTTTTTCCAAATAGACTGTTAAATGAACATTGCTTAGCATTTTCCCCTGTTGGCTTTAGCTGCCAAAACCTTCAGAAAGAATCCAGGTCGTTGAAGTGCTTCGCCTTGGCGAATTGAACCAGAGAGAAGGGAATAAACAGGGGGATGAATGAGACACATGCTTGCAGTAAAGATGAATGGACTGTGGAATGAATGACTTCAATCTTGCCTCAGTTAGACACAGAAGACTAGAAGATCTGGACTGGAAGACCTCCAAGATCTCTTTCAACTCTGTTATTCTGTAATTTTGGCAAGTGAATATCCTTGCCAGCCTACACAACTCCCAGTGTATTATCCCCAAGAAAATGTAGTTTGGGGGAGGATATTTGTTCATCTTTTCTCTATATTTGAATTGATAAGAGCTGTGGTGGTGCAGTGGTTAGAATGCATTATTGGAGACCAACTCTCCCCACAGCCTGGAATTTGATCCTGGCTGCCTCAAGGTTGACTCAGCCTTCCATCCTTCAGTTAGTAAAATGAAGACCCAGATTGTTGGGGACAATGTGCTGACACTGTAAGTCACTCAGAGAGTGCTGTAAAGCAGTATGGAGCTGTATATAAGTGCTATTGCTATATCCCATGGTTTCATGTCCAGAGCCTCAGTTTTATCACATTAGCATTTTTCAAAAAAGTTGGAGAGGACGTAGAGTTCCTAGAGGATAACTAGCTTCTAGTTGCAGGTTCCACTAAAGCATCTCGGATAGTTGTCCATCTGTTTAAAGGCCTCCACTCTAGAAGAACTCATTCCTCTTCTGTTGTGGTGGGATTTGTACAACTGTGTGATTTCTTTTCTCAACTTCTTCCAGAAGCACAGTGTAGTTTTTGGAAGAGGATAAAAGTATAGGTTCTAATTATTATTATTTTTTTATCCCATTTATATCCCGCCCTTCTCCGAAGACTCAGGGCAGCTTACAATTTAAGCACAAACCAATGTGCTTAGCAATAGCCTTCATTCTATGTATATGCCTACTTATTAGGGCTTTCGCCCCCCCAAGCGGCATTATTACAAAGTCAGCTTATAGCCCCCAACAATCTGGGTCCTCATTTTACCTACCTCGGAAGGATGGAAGGCTGAGTCAACCTTGAGCCTGGTGGGACTCGAACCTGCACTAATTGCAGGCAGCTGGTGTTACTTAAGGAGGCATTAGCCCACTGCTCCACCAAGGCTCCTTATTTTAAAGAAACCATGCTACATAGGCTCCACTCCACATTTTGTTGAAGAGCCAGATTGTTGACTGTTCAACCATTTTTTTATTTATTTATTTTAATTCCATTTATATCCCACCCTTCTCCGAAGACTCAGGGCGGCTTACAAGCTTAGCAGTAGCCTTCATTCTATGTACTGTATATGCCTGCTTATTAGGGCTTTTGCCTTCCCCCCCCAGCAGCATTATTACAAAGTCAGCTTATTGCCCCCAACAATCTGGGTCCTCATTTTACCTACCTCGGAAGGATGGAAGGCTGAGTCAACCTTGAGCCTGGTGGGACGCGAACCTGCACTAATTGCAGGCAGCTGGTGTTACTTAAGGAGGCATTAGCCCACTGCTCCACCAAGGCTCACCATGAGGTCATAGGTAAGGAAACTTTCTCATCCCGGGGTGGGGTGGGGCGTTAGTCCCTCTTCCTCACAACAATGACAACTCAGTGAGGTGGGCTGGGCTGAGAGAGCGTGACTGGCCCAGAGTCACCCAGCTGGGTCTCATGGCTAAGGTGGGACTTGAACTCAAAAGTTCAAGCCTGTTTTCTAGCCTGGTGCCTTCAGTACTAGACCAAACTGGCATGACTGCCCAAGTCAATGTGGGTGAGGACATTTCTGGCAATGGGAGAAAAAGCCTTTTGCATTTGCTTTGGCTGACGTTTGATAGGAGGAGGGAGGGATACAAACCTTTAAGAACCACAGTATCTAGGGTCGGTGAGGCATCCTTTGACTTTTTCCTGTTTTTAGTCCTTTTTTGATCTTGATTTACAGCATCCTGGCTCCGGGATCATATGAAGCATGTGTTTGCCCCAGTTTTATGCAGTTTTTTTTAAACTGTATGCATCAAATTTCATCTCTCTTTTTCTGGGAGGAATCTCATTATCCTTCAGTTTTACCTACTTCAGGATTGCCCAATAGGAGCTGATTATCTCTGTAATGAAGTTCAGCAGGGGAGCCTGGTATAATCTATTCTTTGAAAGACTATCTTACCCTAATGATTTCTATGTCCTTATTTACTGCAATCTCCCTTGCCTCGGTGACTGCATCTTTGCATAATAATCCAAGTATTTTGTATGGGAGACAGCACTGATTGATTTTCTTTGCCCCTTTTCATTATACCTGTAATTATAGATATACATCACAATCACACCCCAGACTGAATGCATGATGTGAAATAACCTAAAAGGAGTAAGAAATTTGGAGATATGGAAACCACCGGACATAATATCCTATCTTGGTCTTGACTCTAAACACCGTAGAATTATAAGAAGGAAACTGGAGCTTCTCCTGGTTTTATTTCAGGGAGTGTGACCTCCGGTGGCTTTTGCCCAACCCAAAATCAAGTATTCCTCATTTAATGAGTCTGTCTTTATATAGCCAAGCAAACATTCCGGTCACACATAGAAGTCTTCCTTGAAGTTCTTCCTTAGGTAAAGCTAAGTGCAAGACTGTAAGAAGGATCTGGCCCCTCTTGTGGAATTCTGTCCCCAGAGGTGACTGCCTGGTGCCTACATTGTTCTTACCCCACGTGACAAACTTTCTCTTTATTTTATTTTTTATTTATTTTAATTCCATTTATATCCCGCCCTTCTCCGAAGACTCAGGGCGGCTTACAAGCTTAGCAGTAGCCTTCATTCTATGTATATGCCTGCTTATTAGGACTTTCACACACACCCCCAAGCGGCATTATTACAAAGTCAGCTTAATTGCTCCCAACAATCTGGGTCCTCATGTTACCTACCTCGGAAGGATGGAAGGCTGAGTCGACCTTGAGCCTGGTGGGACTCGAACCTGCACTGATTGCAGGCAGCTGGTGTTACTTAAGGAGGCATTAGCCCACTGCTCCACCAAGGCTCTTTGACTCAACAGATTTATTTACTATGGTGTTTAGTTGACCACGTATAGCTTTTACACGTCTGCTCTTTCCTGTGCTAGTTCTTGCCCCTTTTTTTTACTCTTTTACTGATATTTGAAGACCTTTGCAGTCTTTGCCTAGAGGATCATGTTATTATGCTGATATAATCTGGGATAGTGGTGAAGATGCTGGTCTAGAAGGCAGGAGATGGTGAGTTCTAGTCCCAATTTAGGCATGAAAGCCAGCTGGGTGACTTTGGGCCAGTCACCAGGAGACTGAGAGTTCTAGTCTCACCTTAGATATGAAAGCCAGCTAGATGTCTTTGGGCCAATCACCAGCAGACAGGAGATGGTGAATTCTAGTTCCACCCTAGGCATGAAAACTGGCTGGGTGATCTTGGGTCAGTCACTCTCACCCCAACCCACCTCACAGGGTTGTCATTGTGGGGAAAATAGGAAGAGGAAGAAATATTAGGTATGTTCGCCACCTTGAGTTATTTGTAAAAATAACAAGGGCGGATAAAAATTTAATAAATAATTTTTAAAAAATCCTAATTGGGGATACTGTAGATCAGTCTCAGACGCTTTTGGGTGCAAAGTATATATTTTAGCCCTTAGTTGGATCTTTTCTTTGGGCAAAGCCATCCATTACAGTATGCTTTCCTTTCAGCATCACTTCCATCAAAGCTCCTGACTGAATTATTGCCGTGGATATTCAGCGAAAAGATATAAATTCCAATCAGCAGAAGAGCATCCCTTGTTGTCAGTGTGAAATAATCTAGTCATGCTGGCTTCACTCTGTATTTTTCAAGGCAAATGCTTAGCTGACGATGTGATAAGAGATGCTTTTTAGCACATTTACCTAATTAGTGACTCTCAAACATTATTTGTTTTGCAGAACAGGTTTCTATGTTATCCAGAGTAGGAGACATTATTAAAATGAGACGGAAAGATCAAAATATACCTAACTTTGGCTGATAGTGGTGTGTGTAAATGGGAGGAGCCTGAAGGTATATTCTGCATGTTTTGTAACATTCTGTGTTCTTAAAGGTAAAGGTAAGGGTTCCCCCGCACATGCGTGCTAGTCGTTTCCAACTCTAGGGGCCGGTGCTCATCTCCGTTTCAAAGCCGAAGAGCCAGCATTTGTTCGAGGACGTCTCCGTGGTCATGTGGCCAGCATGACTAGATGCCAAAGGCGCACGGAACGCTGTTACCTTCCCACCGTAGTGGGCCCTATTTTTCTACTTGCATTTTTTACTTGCTTTCGAACTGCTAGGTTGGCAGAAGCTGGGACGAGTAACAGGTGCTCACTCTGCTACGCGGCACTCGGGATTCGATCTGCCAAACTGCTGACCTTCTGATTGACAAGCTCAGCGTCCTAACCCACTGAGCCACCGCATCCCTTCTGTGTTCCTAGGTACGTATTAATATGGTTGGCTGGAGAATTCTGGAAGTTGAAGTCCTCAATCTTAATGTTGCTGAGGTTGAGAAACATTGAATTCGAGTATTGGGATAAGCCCAACTCTGCATTACAGATATGGAAGAAATGTTCCAGCTATGGAACGTTCTGGGTTATACTGGAATATTCTGTGCCTGGAATGCAGAGTTTTGTCTAAACCATTACTTTGGGGAAAGATTTAGGATACTTCTTCTCTTGTTCCACTAGCAAGAATATACAAAATAATATAATTCCAGTGAGACAACTGAGATGAAGAAGTTATGAGCACTGGAAGGTTAAGCCTCTTATCGGCTCAGTTTGAATTCTAACTTAGCTTAGTTTAGTTAACTTAGAGCATAATCCTAGATAGAGTTTACCATCTCTGGACTAGGGAAATTATATGTATTCTTTTGTTTTGCTAGAGGTCACCATAATTTTCTCAGAAATGACCAGATCCGGTAACTGTTACTTCTTCATTTCTGTTTTGCTCAAATGGAAGAGAGAATTAAATTGTGGCTGGTCCCCATGCTGAGAATGTCAGATTTCTATTTTAAAATAGCTCTTTCTAAATATTACACATTATCCATAATTTTTTTTGCTTGTTATTTTTTTATTACTAAGCACATTTGAATAACAAGATCTGTTTTTCCTTAAGTGTTCATCAGCTCCTGCTGCTTTTCTCTCCTCCCTGGAATTATTATCCTCTTGGAAATGCTTACAGTAATTGGGGACTGTAGAAGTCATAATGAGGTCAAAAAAGGAACGATCAGGAGGAGGATGAAAGATGAGAATAATAATAATAAAAAAGTTTCAGCCCCTTCCTAGGCTGCCTTAACAAAGAGATAGAATCAAGATCACGTGAAATGTTATTACCACTTTATATTGCTTTGGTAAGACCACAATTCAAATTCTGCATCATGATTTGGTCATGATGAGGTAAAAAAACATGTTGAGACTCTAGAAAGAGGGCAGATAAGAGTAATGAAGAAGACTAGGGGACCAAAGGCTAAAACATATAGGGAACGGTTGCTGGAATTAGGTATGTCTAGTTTAATGAAAGGGACGCGGTGGATCAGTGGGTTAGGACACTGAGCTTGTTGATCAGAAGGTCAGCAGTTTGGCGGGTTGAATCCCGAGTGCCACGTAACAGTGAGTGCCTGTTACTCGTCCCAGCTTCTGCAAACCTAGCAGTTCGAAAGCACGTAAAAAGGCAAGTAGAAAAATAGGGACCACTACGGTGGGAAGGTAACAGTGTTCCGTGCTAGTCATGCCAGCCACATGGCCATGGAAACGTCATCGGACAAGCGCTGGCTCTTCGGCTTTGAAACAGCGATGAGCACCGGCCCCTGGAGTCGGAAACGACTAGCACACATGTGCAGGGGAACCTTTACCTTTACTTTACGAGTTTAATGAAGAGAAGGACTAGGGTTGACATGATGGCAGTGTTCCAATATTTGAGGGGTTGCCATAAAAAAGAGGGGGTCAACCTATTCTCCAAAGGACCTGAAGGCAGGACAAGAAGCAATGGATAGAAACTAATCAAGGAGAGAAGTTACCTAGAACTAAGGAGAAATTTCCAGACAGTGAGAACAATTGATCAGTGGAAGGACTTGGCTCCAGAAGTTGTGGGTGCTCCAAGACTGGAAGTTTTTGAGAAGTGATTAGACAACGATTTATCTGAAATAGTTCAGGGTCTCCTCTCTGAGCAGAGAGTTGGACTAGAAGACCTCCAAGGTCCCTTCCGACTCTGCTATTCTGTTATTCTGCTATTCTACTCCATTGCAAAGCAGAGGCTAACACATCTATGGACATTCTCAGTCATCCAGGTCATGGTTGTCCCAAAGGTGCTTTTCCCAAAAAGCATTTTTTTTCCTTTTGAAAATGTTTTGCTTCTCATCCAAGAAGCTTCTTAGACTACTTTTTCCAAAAGGCAACTGGACTTTCTTGGCTTGTTTCGTCTTTGAAAACATTTCACTTCCCATCCAAGAAACGTCTTCAGTTCTGCAGGCTCCATTTCTTCAATTCTCTTCTTCAAAACTGAAGAAGCTTCTTGGATGAGACATGAAATGTTTTCAAAGAAAGAAAAAAAAAACCAATGAAGTCCAGTTACCCTTTGGGACAGAGGCTAACACCATTAGCAGAATCAGGCATTACAGCTTCTCCAGGACCAGCTCTGTAGAGGCTCTTGAGGAATAATAATAATAATAATAATAATAATAATAATAATAATAATAATAATAATAATAATAATAATAATTTGGAAGGGACCTTGGAGGTCATCTAGTCCAACCCCTGCTCAGGCAGGAAACCCTACACCATTTCAGGCAAATGGCTGTCCAGTCTCTTCTTAAAAACTTCCAGTGTTGGAGCATTCACTGCTTCTGGAGGCAGGTTGTTCCACTGGTTAATTGTTCTCACTGTCAGGGAATTTCTCCTTAGTTCTAGGTTGAATAGACACATTTGATCAGTTATGGAGAAGGTTTGCCCGGCCGTTCTCTGTGACATGTGAATTTTCTGTATGAAAAGATTTTATTTTGTGGAGGAATAGATGAACATGAAACTTAATTACTCCCACAGTCCCATTGCACCACTGCCAATGTTATCTCGCCATTTAAAGTCATGTTGGAATAAAATCATGAACAGAGAATGATTTTGCACATAGACTCAAGAATATTCCTGTATTGGTTCTCAGGATTACAATAGCACAAAGGACTGCTCAGTCAATATATAACCAATACCTTACCAGCAACTTGCAAAAAGTATTACAAAAATCATCATCGATAAAAATTTGGTCGAAATGTGAAAATATAGAACGTTGAAAACCAGACTAGTTAACATTTAAACATTAGAACATGAACTATCCTAGGTAAATTAGGTAAAAACTCTCCTAGGCCCCCTAGACCTGAATTGCGAGATTAGCAGCAAATACATTTAATAAATAAATAAAAATAGATCCTGGGTAAGCCGTTGTGTTTTCAGTTCCTGTCCCAAATTTTAATAAGGTTGGGGCTGACTTATGATCTCTATTCTGTAACATGGATCATAGTCCAAAGAAAGCAAAATTAATTGTTGATGTTAAATAATTGGTGAGACCTTTCCAAGGTATCTGGTTGATCAACCAAACATAGACATTAGCGCAGACCTAAGACTTTATATCAGAGTGTCCAGCCTTCGCAATGTTAAGACTTGTGTACTTCAACTCCCAGAATTCCCCAGCCAGCAAAATAATTAAGTCTGGACTGAGTTTCAGTTGATTTTCATATATCTGGTCAATTCCAGCCTGGTGATAGAGAAGTCCTAGATATTGTATATCTAACACTGTGTTTTTAGGAAAGAAAATATAACTCGGTATCATCTCCATGGTGTTGATAATTGGCACCATGCCTGTGAATTATCCTTCTCAGCAGGGAGGTATACATGTTAAATAATAGAGGGGACTTCAAATTCTACTGAATTTCTTGCAGGAACTTTTTTTCCTCCCAGACCTAATTCCAGAACAGTTTAACTGGAAAGAAGAATGCTTCATTTCCTACCTTTATCTATGCCTTCTTCTGACAACTTTCCCTCTGAAACACATCACTGTAGTATTCCCAATTGTCAGATCTCTGATATCAAGCAATATTTGTTCAAGGCTCCTGCTGATAACATTATGCAGATAAATTTGGACTCGGAAAAGAGGCAGCACTATCATTTCAGTCGGCTCTCAAACCTATAACACTATTCATGTACTATGGTTATTTTATTTCTTAAAATCTTAACACAAATTTCCATCAGTTGGTGGTGTTCTGGGAGGTTGAGACAGGGGTGACGTGAATTTTGCTCCAATTTTAGGATGCCTTTTTGCCACAGTTGTTAAATTTGTGACATGGTTGTTATCAGGCTGCCCCATCGACTTTGCTTGTCAGAAGGTCGCAAAAGGGAATCACACAACTGCAGGACACTGAAACTGTCATAAGCACGAGTCAGTTGCCAAGCGACGGAATCTTGATCACGTGACTATGGGAACGGTGCAGTCAGCAGCTGCAAGCATGACAAGTGGTCCTAAGCCGCTTTTTCCAGTGCCCGTTGTAACTCTGAATGGTCACTAAATGAACTATTGTAAGTCAAGGGCTACCCGTAGTATGTTTATTTTACTTCTTCCCCTCCTGAAATCTTAACACGGGTTTCCGTGAGATGATGGTGCCCTGTGAACTTTACCTGCGCAGCTGAAATTAGATCAAGGGATGAGCCCACAAGTTAATGAGCAGAGAAGCAGAGCTATCAGGAACACTGAGTTCCCCTGCATTTTTATAGCCAGAAAATGAACACAATGCGCCGTCTGGATGTTTGCTGAACATCATGCACAAATATGGAACAACTGGAGCGCTGCGCGTTAAGCACATCACCATATGGAAGACAACTACCTTATTTTACCTGGGGGGGCCTTTCGAAAGGGAGCAGACGTCGACGCTTGCACCTTTAGTAGGATGGGAAATTGTGTGTACAAAGAAAGGCACAGTTGTGTAGCTGTAACATCTGGGTCTGAGTGCAGAGAAACCAAGTAAATGCCAGGCAGATAGAAACAGCCTCGATATACAGGTAATTCTTGACTTAGGACCACAGTTGGGAAGAGAATTTCCATTGTTGAGCAGGGTGATTGTTACACAAGTCACGCTGGAGTTTATGACCCTTTGGCCATGGTTGTTAAGGGAATCGCTGCGGTTGTTAAGGGAATCATATGGTCACTAAACGAATCTGGCTTCTCCTGTTGACTTTGGCTGTTGGAAGCTAGCTGGGAAGGTGGCAAATAGTGACAACATGACCCTGGGATCCTGCAACCAGGTTGCAAGGGTCTGAATTTTGATCACGTGACCTCTGGGTTGCTGCAATAGTCGTAAGTGCGAGGACCGGTTGCAAGTGTGAGGGCCAGTCTTAAGTCACTTTTTCCACTGCTGTTATAGCTTCAAGGGAATGGTTGTAAGTCAAGGACTAACTGTACTTTTTAGAATTAAGGAACTTTTGCCTCCAAACCACTGATGAGCAGATAATGATTGATGTAGATGAAAATAGTCGCCTGCCTTGTTTTAGCAAGTAAAACATCCACATTCCTCATCCAGATGCAAAGAAAGCCTATCCTGGAGTTACATTCCCGAGGACTCTTTCACCAACTGCCCCTCTCAGTAAATATGTCAATTTTGACCCGATGATTAGACAGGCAGCCATGAGAGAGTGAGACTTGTCAAAACTTGTTTCCACAAGCAGGGAGATCCGCGGTGTTCCAGGCTGCCTTGCTCCCTCTCAGAAGCAAAGGGCTCCGATCTGCATCCGAGACAGAGAACTCCTCTTGAACGCTGCCTGACCTAGGAAAGCACCTCCCTAAAGGAGACGTCCTTGTGAATGTCATGTCAACCCCATGTTCAAGATGACTCTACTTCTGGGTGCATTGTGTTGGAACGTCACCTCTTTTTATCACAAAGAGTGGAAAGAAGAATGGGTGGATGAGAGAGTGGGTGGGTGGGTGGATGGATGGATGGATGGGAGGGAGGGAGAGAGGGAGGGAGAGAGGGAGGAAGATAGAAGCAAAGAAGGAAGGAAAGTAGGAAGGAAGGAGAGGGAAGATGGAGGAAGAGGAAGGAAGGAGAAGATGAGAAGGGAAAAGCAGGGAAGGGAAGAGAGAAAGGGAGGAAGGAAGATAGAGAAACAGAAGGAAGGAAGAGAAAGGGAAAGAGAGAAGATGGAAGGAAGGAAGATAGAGAAACAGAAGGAAGGAAGGAAGGAAGGAAGGAAGGAAGGAAGGAAGGAAGGAAGGAAGGAAGGAAGGAAATAAATAGAGGGAGTTTGACAGCCCAGATCCAGAGCCAGAAAAGAGATTTAAAAATTCATGAACCACTTCATTGCTTTAAATTTCTTTTACCATCCCACTTCCAGCGTAAATGAAATGAAAGTAAGCCGAGGAATGCTAATGGCCATCTTTGGTTGCTATAAAGGAGTGGACACACTATTGGGATAATGAGTCAAATGGAAACTGAAGCTCGAACACACATAAGAAAACGGGCGTTTTTCGTTTTATTTTTCTTGTTTACTTCAGATGGATATCATTAAATTGCTTTTATAAGAGTCAAAGGAGAGTTTGCATCTACTCTGGATGGTGGCAGGGGGCTTAAGTGGATTTGACATTACCAAGAATGAGACTGAAACATCAACTCACTTCGCAGCTCTCTCCTCTCGACTTCCCCCCTCTACCTTCTCCTCAGATGGCAACTCAGCAATCAGGACGTCATATTGCAAAGTAGTGTCTGGTTGTTCCAGTGATATTTTGCATTTTTAAAAAACTTTCAGGCAAGGCAAGGAAATCCTGTCTGACAGCTGTAACTGGCTTTTCGAGATACCAAGAAAGATGCTAGGATGCTTTCAAGGTTTTATGTACTTACTGCCCCCATATCTATCCAGAGACGGGTGAAATGGGGCTGCCCTCTGGCTCCTGTTCTGCTTAATTTTGATATAAATTCACTGGTGCAAGCTTGTCAGGGATGAATCCCCTCCTTCTTTCCTAGCAGAAAGATGTATTTTAGTTCTCCTATGTGGACATGACACTATGGTTCTTTTCCCATCCCAAATATGCAACGAGATGTCCCTCAGGGCTCCTATTGTAGAGAACATGGTCTTGTCGTTAAAGGTAAAGTTTTCCCCGCACATGCCTGCTAGTCGTTTCTGACTCTAGGGGCTGGTGCTCATCTCCGTTTCAAAGCCGAAGAGCCGGCGCTTGTCCGAGGACGTCTCTGTGGTCATGTGGCCGGCATGACTAGACGCCAAAGGCGCACGGAACGCTGTTACCTTCCCACCGGAGTGGTCCCTATTTTTCTACTTGCATTTTTACGTGCTTTCGAACTGCT